>NC_067151.1:61910342-62210342 GCF_903995435.1 Acomys russatus
AGGTGGAGGCCAGCCTGGTCTACAAGTGAGTCCAGCAGAGCAAGGGCTACACGGAGAAACCCTGTCTCCGCCCCCTCCCCCCAATCCCTCCCTGTACTGGCTTCTTCAATCCTTAATCCCGCTCACCTCCTTGAGCCTGGTAATAGCATCCCCCGTCTCTGGGTGTCCTATCCCATCCTCAGTCAGCACCTTGACGATTTGGGAGAAGTGCTGGATGAAATCCTGCCTATCTTGGTTATAAGCATCCAATTGCTGGTTTCCATTCATTCTGAGAGAGGAGCAAAATGCTCTGAGGGGGGAAAAAAAAAACCACACACACACACAAATGAGAGATCTGCTCTGGCGCTTCCCTCCCCGAGGCCCCACGCCCCAACCACACTCACCGAGGCTCCTCTGTCCACACTTGGCACCACCAGTGGGCACTGTGCCAGGCCCCCAGGACTGGACACCCATATGCCAGGGAGGGCCGTTGTAGGGAACCAAGCCACCTCTCCCGGGGTGCCCAGCAGGGGGCTGGCAGCAGGAAGACCCCGACAGATCTCAGCCAGCGGGACAGGGGCATCGTGGGTGGGCATGGGGGCGGGGGGCACAGAGCACTCCCTGCAGGAGCAAGCACCGAAGGCAGATGCTTGGTAGCAGTTACTTCAGGTACCCACCAAGCCAATCTTTTTACATCCTGTATCAGAATGTCCCACCCTCTTACAGCCTGAAGTCAGGAATTACAGAAAGGACACACACAGGAAATAAAAAGTATGTCGGGGTCACAGACCCAACAAATCTTCACTTCAACCGAACTGGCTAAAACGGAACGCTTTCTACTTCCAAGGATGCGTTCACAAGGCTAGGGATGCAGTACCGAGAAGGTCCTTAAGTCACACTATGAACGAAGACACCAAACTGGGGTTCTGAGCGTATTAGAAAGCTGAGCCGACGCAGAGCCAGAACAAGAAGCGAGGAGTCCGCGTGTGTAAGGGGAAGGAGATGGAGGCTCAGGCTCTGAGCTACGCCCAAGGAGGGGACTGGAAGCGACGGTGCTGTGAGCAGGTGGCCTGCACAGGCACTGGTACTAACCGCAGCGGGCCGCCGAGCAACAGGTGGGCGTGGGAGGTAAACTCGCGGCCGGGTGGACGGAGGACTCGAGGAACACACCAGTACAGAGTTTAGATATTCACGCTCTGTCCCGCTCACCGACCCCAAGACCGATAACTCGGACAGCGGCTGTCCCTTCGGCGCCTCGCAGCTTCACCAGACCTGAGACGGGAACAAGCCTCGGCTCCAGACCCAACAATATCTCTCACCTGTTTCTCAACGCGTACTCTCCCGGGATCCAAGATGTACCGCGGCTGCTACCCCGAAGAGGGGCTAGCTACGCGTCCAGCATTCTGGGGCTTGTAGTTCCCAGTCTCTCGGATCAGCGGACAGAACCTGAATGTAATACTACAACTCCCGGCATCCCGCGGGCCAGGCCGCAATAAACGCTAGCTTGTGTATCTGGGTGTGCGTGGCCGAGCCCGCTGATTGGCTGAATGACCTCGTGTGAGTATGGGGCCTTGTGACGGCTGACCAATGAAAGGGCAGCGCGCGGGCCATCAGCCCACTGAGCGATGGGCGGTGTCAAGCCACCGAGAGTCTGGGAATTCGGACCTTTGGTGTTGCGTTGCAGCTTTTCCAGTACATCTGGTTGACATTGTTAGCAAGACCACGTAATAACCGGCCTTGCAGCTTCCTGCTTCCAACTCAGGCAAATAATTTCTTACATCTCTGATTCTAGTTGGGTGTGGCTGTGGCGGCTCATTATCCCAGCTCTTCAAAGGCTTGAGGCTACAAGGTCTCGAGTTCGAAGCCAGACTGGGTCACATAGTGAGTTTTAGGCCACTCTGGAGACTATAGGCTATATGAGAAAAAAGCCTTTGTACTTTGGTCCCTTGAAGCAAAAAGGTAAAAACTACAAGCAGAAGTTAGCACTTTCAGCCGGGTGTGGTGGCGCACGCCTTTAATCTCAGCACTCGGGAGGCAGAGGCAGGCGGAGCGCTGTGAGTTCAAGGCCAGCCTGGTCTACAAAGTGAGTCCAGGATGGCCAAGGCTACACAGAGAAACCCTGTCTCGAAAAACAAAAAAACAAAACAGAGGCGGGCTGATCGCTGTGAGTCCGAGGCCAGCCTGGTCTACACAGAGAAACCCTGTCTCGAAAAGAAAAACAAAAACAAGTTAGAACTTTCAGCCTCATAGTTCACCAGCCCAACACGTTGACTCCTATCTCTGCACTCCCTCCCCAACCCTCAATCTGATCAGGAAAGAGACCTAAAGCAAAAAAGCAGCAAAGATATTAATGGATTTGTCCTTGTAGTATTAGAAATAAGCAAGAGACTACACTACCACTCCCATCTGAAAGCTCTGGAAAGAATAAACTTTATTCTTTTTTTGGCTTGTTTATTTTGTTCTGTGTTGGTGGTGGTGGTGTTTGTTGGTGGTGGTGTTTTGTTTTGTTTTTGGTTTGGTTTTTTTTTTTTTTTTTTTTTTTTTTTTTTTTTTTGAGACAGGGTTTCTCTGTATAGCCATGGCTGTCCTGGACTCACTTCATGGACCAGGCTGGCCTCGAACTCACAGCGATCCACCTGCCTCTGCCTCCCGAGTGCTGGGATTAAAGGTGTGTGCCACTACGCTCGCTGCTTGTCCTGTTTTTTTTTATAGAGTTTCTCTGTGTAGCCTTGGCTGTCCTGGAAATCACACTGTAGACCTGCCTAGCCTTGAACTCACAGAGTTCCACTTGCCTCTGCCAACAGAGTTCTGGGATTAAAGGCACGTGGAGGACGAGGAGGAGGAGAAGGGGGAGGAGGAGATTTATATTGTAGGTATGAAGATACATGAGGGAGAGAAAAGCCAGAGACATCTGGGAGAGCCTGGAGCAGAGAGAGTCTGTCTTAGACTGAACCCGGCAGGCAACCTGGACTTTGCTGTGAGAGGAGATGGGGAGGGAGCAATGAGAAAGGACCAAGACGGCACAGCTGAGAGAAAGGACCAAGTTAGCACAGCTGAAGTAGGATTATCAGGAGAATGTGAAGCCGTGGGGTCCTGAGCTAAAGAAGTTTAGGGTAGTGGTGGAGGTGAGACGAGCTAGGTACCTGTGATGCTTGTGGAACCGGGGAGCCCAGCATGTCCAAGGAGAACTGGCTTTACAAGTTCCGGAGGAGTGCTGGTTTTGATCAGAATCTGAGGAAATGGAGTTTCCTTTGGACTTGACATTAATGACATAAAGGAATTAAGAAACAAACTCGTGGTAATAGCCAATTAACTGTCAAGATGCCAAGTCTGTGCAAGGACGGAGTAGTTGTCAACAACTGGATTTCCAAACGCAGAAGAATAAATTGAGATTGCTCTCTCATGCTGAGAGACTTGAAGGTGGCCTCCCTGATAGACAAGACACCGCAGAGGAGGCTGGACTTCCAAGATGACCAGCTTCTTCCCCACTCTCCCAGCAGCTTAGGACAGAGGCTGTCCTCCTGCAGGCAAGGCCCCTGTTAGTGGACAGCTCAAGGCTGGGTCAGGACATATTCACACAGCAGTTGTGTGCCAATCGGCCATCCTGTCTGTTTTCAAACTAGCCAGCCCTAAGGTAGGGGAGGAAGACCGCTGAAAGTCCCTAAAACCCACAGCCGCCTAGGAGAAGCTGGTCTTCGGCTTCCTGAATAGTCCCTCTGCTTTGTGGAGAGTCAACATGGTCTCTCTGTGCCTGGCATGTGTGTGTGTGTGTGTGTGTGTGTGTGTGTGTGTGTGTGTGTGTGTGTGCACTTCTTCACCTCTAATGAAAGCCTTCCTGTAGCTGCTGACGCTGTCCACTCCTGTGGGCTGTGTGTGAGATTTCTCCAGCTGTTGCTGCGCTCCAGGTTTTTTTTTTTTTTTTTTTTCTTCCTGCCTTTTAATTCTTTAGCTGGCAGAGAAAATGAACCCGATGAGCACCCCTGGACTGTAATATTTTGAGGGTTTCTCCGGGATTCCTTCTGAGGACCACTGGTGAGTGTGAACCTGCCCAAACCCAAACCCTGAAAGGAGACAACGGTGGTTGTTGAGCTGCTGGCACAGCCAAACGTGTGTGTGTGTGTGCGTGTGTGCGTGTGTGTGTGTGTGTGTGTGTGTGAGTGCGTATGTTAATTTCTTTTGTTGTTGTTGTTGTTTTTGTTTTTCAAGACAAGGTTTCCTTGTGTAGCACTGGCTGTCCTAGACTCACTTTGTAGACCAGGCTGGCCTCAAACTCACAGCGATCCACCTGCCTCTGCCTCCCAAGTGCTGGGATTAAAGGCATGTGCCACCACGCCTGGCTCTTCTTCTTCTTCTTCTTTTTTAATATTATTTATTTTATGTAAATTAATGCTATATGCATGTACACCTGCAGGCCAGAAGAGGGCATCAGATCCCTGTATAGATAGCTGTGAGCCACCATGTGGTTGCTGGGAATTGAACTCAGGACCTCTGGAAGAGCAGACAGTGCCTTAACCTCTGAGCCATCTCTCCAGCCCCAAATGTGTGTGTTCATTTCATAGATTAAAAGCTAAAATCATAAAAAAAAAAAAATCTTAGGAGAGAACATAAAGATAAGTCTTTATTGCTGTGGGACTGGAGAGATGGCCCAGTGGTTAACACTGGCATTCCAGAGCTCCAGATTTAGGCTCCCAGCGCCCGTGTCAGGCTGGTCAGAATTTCTTGTAACTTTCAGCTCCCTCCAGGACCTACCTGTCTGCAGCAGACACACACACTCAAAAATAAAATGTATTTTATTTTTATAATATCTTTTTTGTTTTGTTTTGTTTTGTTTTTCGGGACAGTATCTCTGTGTTAGCCTTTGCTGTCCTGGACTCGCTTTGTAGACCAGGCTGGCCTCGAACTCACAGCGATCCACCTGCCTCTGTCTCCCGAGTGCTGGGATTAAAGGCGTGCGCCACCACCTCCCGGCATAATATCTTTTTATTACCTTGGTTTCCCCTTTTCTTTGTTGTGACTAAGAAGCAACACTAGGAAGGAATGCTTGTTCTGACTCACCGTCTGGAGGGATATAGTCTGTGCTGAGGTAAGGAAAGGCTTGTACGGAGGAAAGGAAGAGAAGGAAGTAGAAAGAAGGAAAGAGGGAAAAGCAAACCTGTATGACCAGCTCTGGGAGATGAAGGTAGCAGAATCAAATGTTCCAGATCATTGATACCAACCTGGAGTCCCTGAGAGCCTGTCTCACACAAACACGGACACTGGGCGACCGAGTGGTAAGGTGGCACTTGCCTCCAAACCTGAGGCCCTGAGTTCAGCTCCTGGAACCCAAGCTGGTGGAAGGTGAGAACTGGCTAGGGTAAAGCCGTCCTCTGACACCCACAGGAACACACTGGCGTGTGTGCACTTGCACTCACACACAGTTATCAATTATTATAAACAAATGGAAAGAAGGAGATGCGGGGGAAATGAGCAAATTAGACACCCGGCCATGAGATGTTCTGGGACTAGAAAACATTCTAGGAAAGTGCACAAACCTGAGCCCAAATACAAACAAACAAACAAATAAATATATTTTTAAAAGATTTATCCATTATGTAAACAGTATACATCAGATCTCATTAAAGATGGTTGTGAGCCACCATGTGGTTGCTGGGAATCAAACTCATGACCTCTGGAAGAGCAGACAGTGCTCTCAACCCCTGAGCCATCTCTCCAGCCCACAAATGAATAAATTTTGACTCTCATTTCCTCATCATTTCTATTCTAGTTATCACAGCCCTGTGCAGCTGCACAGGGCCACTCACGTAGTGACATCAACACTGAATAAGCTGAGGTGCTTATTTGTTTGGAGGCAGAGTCTCTTTTCTAACTCCAGACAATGCTCCTGCCTCAGTCTTCTGAGAGCACAGGGTGAGCCGCCAGGCCAGCTCAGGGCAGCATTTATAGCAGGTAGAGAGAGCTTAGTGGCAGCTCCCGGGAGGAGGCTGCCTGGAGACAGAGCCCCAGGCAGGATGGCTCCAGATGAACACCCTGGAGGGCGCAGTCCTTTCTCGATCTCTCTGCCGGAGCCTGCACCCACAGAGCAGCTGCACAGTTGTTCTCCGTGCAATCTGTTTCTGCACACACACTCCTTGCACTGAGTACTCGCATTTAGCCTGAGTGCCTTTTTGTGATAGTCTGTGAGGGTTGTAGCGCCGTGGCAATGTTCTTGCCTGGCATGCTTGAGCTCCAGCTCCAAGACTGGGAAACCTGTGGCATCTTCCACCCCACAGAGCCTGCTCCCTGTGTCCTTAAGTCTTCACTTCTTTCTCTGAGTAGATGTACACCATACTACAAATCCATCTTCAAACCTGCCTCCCCTCCACTGCTTGTGGGGCAGGCAGTCTCCAACTCTCCGCTCTCCGTACCAATTAAAGGAGAACTGGCTTTTCCACCAGATGTACTGGATCCACCACCACTACCACCACCACCACCCAATTTGCACAACTTAATTTCTCAAGTTGCTGAGGATGCCAGTTTTGTTTTGCTTTGTTTTGTTTTTTTGAGACAGGGTTTCTCTGTGTGGCCCTGGCTGTCCTGGACTCACTTTGTAGACTGGACTGGCCTCCAACTCACAGAGATCTACCTGCCTCTGCCTCCCAAGTGCTGGGATTACCGGCATGCACTACCATGCCCAGCTAAAATTCAGTTTTCTTTCTTTCTTTCCTCTTCTTCCTCTTCTTCTCTTCTTCTTCTTCTTCTTCTTCTTCTTCTTCTTCTTCTTCTTCTTCTTCTTCTTCTTCTTCTTCTTCTTCTTCTTCTTCTTCTTCTTCTTCTTCTTCTTCTTCTTCTTCTTCTTCTTCTTCTTCTTCTTCTTCTTCTTCTTCTTCTTCTTCTTCTTCTTCTTCATGTATATGATTGCTCTATCTATATGTACACTGCAGGCCAGAGGAGGGCATCAGATCCCAGTATAGATGGTTGTAAGCTACCATGTGGTTGCTGGGAATTGAACTCAGGACCTCTGGAAGAACAGACAGTGCTCTTAACTGCTGAGTCATCTCTCCAGCCAACTTAACACTTTTTAATTTTTGCTGTTTAATCTTCAGCTCCGCCGATTCTTTTTTTATTTTTAAATAAAAATTTAAAAAGTGTGTGTGTGTGTGTGTGTGTGTATACATGGGTGGGGTTGCCCTCATAGGCCACAACTCCTTAGGAACTGGAGTTACAGGTGGTTGTGAAACCCTGATGTGGGTGCTGGGATTCAAACTTGTCTTCAGGAAGTTGGACCTCCTCCTCACCCCACCCGTCCCTCTCCGGTATACAGTGTCTGGTCCTGGCACCATATGCCTGGAATTTGCAGAGGCCTTCCAGGTTAAGGGTGCCGCACTGCCAGTGGTTCCTTTCCTGGCTTCCAGCAAGTCCAGGTTGTTACCTCCTGTCCAATGTACAAGCTGTAAGTTGGAGGATCTTGTGATCTCTTGTCTGATTAAATCGACTTGTGGAATCACAGAACTCAGGGAAAGGCGGCTACTGTATTAATATATAATAACAAGATGACTTTACAAGATGTTTTATAGTCTTGGCACTGACTGGTTGTAGCCACCCACACCTTCCTCTTAATCTCTCCCATCATCAGCCTTCCCTGGAAGCTCTTCTGTGTCTTGCTACATTCATTTTTATACATTTTTTATTTATTTTGAAGTGACTAAGGTAACATAGACCGTTTTGGGCCCTCCACCCCATGCCCCAACCATCACATTTGCCTTGGCAACACATTTCAGATTTCCATGACCTTGACCGTGTCTTGGGTATGTTAACCAAAATAATTAATGTTTATGCAATCGTAACATAAACTAAAATAACTGGGGGAAAGGGGCTAAGTAAAAAAATAATTGTCATGTTATGTCTAAAATAACTACTGTTACGCCAGAAACAAATGCTTCAAAGTTACTTTAATCCTCATCTAACTTGGTTGTGAATTATAGTCTTTGTGGTTTTTACCTGTAAAAGGCTGTACCTTGGGCTTCAATAGAGACTTTGAGTCATGATCCCCCCTTGGCTGCCAGACAATAAAGGATTTATGTCCTTTTTTTTTTTTTTTTTTTTTTTTTTTTTTTTTTTTTTTTTTTTTTTCCAGACAGGGTTTCTCTGTGTAGCCTTGGCTGTCCTGGATTCACTTTGTAGACCAGGCTGGCCTCGAACTCACAGCGATCTGCCTGCCTCTGCCTCCCGAGTGCTGGGACTAAAGGTGTAAGCTACCATACCCGGCAGGATTTATATACTTTTAAAAGTGATGTATTTATTTTATTTTATGTGCACTGGTGATTTGCCTCTATGTATGTCTGTTTGAAGGTATCATTCCTCCTTCCTTTCGTCCTTGCTCTCTTTTCTTTTCTTTTCTTTCTTTCTTTCTTTTTTCTTTTGATTTTTTTGAAACAGGGTCCCGGCTGACCTAGAACTCACTTTGTAAGCAGGGTTGGTTTTGAACTTTAGAGATTCACCCATTTCTGTCTCTCTTTTGTTTTGTTTGGTTTGGTTTGGCTTGGCTTGGCTTGGTTTTTCTAGGCAGAATTTCTCTGTGGAACTCTCTCTGTAGACCAGGTTGCCCTCAAAGTCATAGAGATCCTGTCTCTGCCTCCCAAGTGCTGGGACTAAAGGCATGCATTTCTGCCACTTAAATTCTTAGATTAGTCCGAACATTTTTTTTTTTTTTTTTTTTTTTTTTTTGAGACAGGGTTTCTCTGTGTAGCCTTGGCTGTTCTGGACTTGCTTTGTAGACCAGGCTGGCCTCGAATTCACAGCGATCTGCTTGCCTCTGCCTTCCTGAGTGCTGGGACTAAAGGCGTGCACCACCACACTCAGCTTGCTTGGTTTTTTGTTTTTTTGTTTTTCCTTTCTTTCACCTTTTAAAAATATATTCAGAGCCGGGCATGGTGGCGCACACCTTTAATCCCAGCACTCGGGAGGCAGAGGCAGGCGGATCGCTGTGAGTTCGAGGCCAGCCTGGTCTACAAAGTGAGTCCAGGATGGCCAAGGCTACACAGAGAAACCCTGTCTTGAAAAACAAACAAAACAAAACAAAACAAAACAAAAATATTCAGGAACACCCAGATAAAGAGATGCACAGAACAATGTTTAAAGGGCACAAATAATTCCTCCCCTGCCCCCCGCCCCCAGCCCCCCTCCCCCCCCCCTGTGGAGTCAGGCAGGCCACCTTCCTGACCTGTGGGCCAGCCTGGAAGCTCTCCAAAGCCTGTAGTTGAGGGATCTTTAAAACTGTTTCATCATAGATGCATGATAAATTATTAACTGATTTCCACCTCCTCTTTCCAGGAGATGGGGTGCAACTGAAGTTTCAAGTGTCTGGTCATACTTTGATCTTGTGACCAGCTGCCATCAGGAGCCACCAAAAGTTTCCTGATTAGAAGTCAATCAGAGCCAGGTGATGGTGGCTCATTCCTTGACTCCCAGCACTCAAGAGGAGGAGGCAGGCAGATCTTTGAGTCTGTAGCCAGCCTGGACTACCTAGGGAGTTTCAGGACAGCCAGGGCTGCACAAAGAAACCCTGTCTGAGGGTGGGGTGGGGTGTGTCACTCAGAATTCCTGAAAAGCAGCTGGTTAAAACGTCAATGGCAGTCGAGCATGGTGGCACACGCCTTTAATCCCAGCACTTGGGAGGCAGAGGCAGATGGAGCTCTGTGAGTTTAAGGCCAGCATAGGCTACACAGAGAAAACCTGTCTCAAAAAGCACAAAACAAAAATGGCCGTGAAGAGTTTGGAATGCTGCAGGCCCACAGGGCCTAAGTACAATTTTTGGGGGGCTGCCTTTAGCTCCCCAAAAGCAATGCCTCACCTGCCCCTGTGTCAGACCTAACATGCTGATAAATGGGTAAGAAACCTTTGGAATGTAGTAACTTAACAAAACCCACATCTCACCAGTAGAAAGGCTGAGAGAGTATCGATAACATCTGAGGCCTGTACCTGAGATTCCCCCGCACCCCGCCTCCCACCTGTAGTAATCCACTTCCTTGTTTCGACCAGTGTTAGGTCCAAGCTGGACTCTACCATCAGAAAATCTGCTTACATTTCTGCCATTTTGCTTTTTTCCGTTTCTCCTTCTCCCCATGGACTTATAGCCTTGGCATTTTGACCCCAAATAAACTTTTTTTTCTACTCATGGAGTGGTCTGGCTTGGTGGTCTCACCACACACTTGCTTACGCAATTCATTTTTTTTTTTCTTTTCTTTTTTTCTCCCTCCCACCCCCCACCCCCGAGACAGGGTTTCTCTGTGTCGCCTTGACTGTCCTAACTCACTTTGTAGACCAGACTGGCCTTGAACTCACAGAGATCCACCTGTCTCTGCTTCCCGTGTGCTGGGATTAAAGATGAACGCTACCACATCCTGGCTCACAATTCTTTTTTTTTTTTTTTTTTAAACTATCTTTGTTACCATAAAAACCCCATAAATAGCTAGGTGTGGTGGCACATGCCTGCCTTTAATCCTAGCACTCTGGAGGCAGAGGCAGACAGATCGATGTGAGGTCAAAGCCAACCCGGTCTACAAAGCCAGTCTAGGACAATCAAGGCTACACAGGGAAACCCTATCTCAGGGAGTGGGGGTGGGGTGGGAGAACAAAATCAAAAGCAAAAACCAGCGCGTAAGACTGTTTCTACATCAGACTGTTGTGTTGTTGAAGGGAGATCTAAATCTATATTTCTGAGACATGGCCATAGCTTTTTGTGTGGTTTTTGGTTTTTGGATACAAAGTGAAAGTACTGTGCTGAAACCTCCTCCTGAGTAGGCTTCAGGCACTGGTCTTACTGGTCCCACTTGGATTTATTTGTTTGTTTGTTTGTTTGTTTGTTTTTGAAACAGGGTTTCTCTGTGTTAGCCTTGGCTCACAGTTTGGATTCTTATGAACTGTGTAACTTCCAACAAGATGTGTGAATTTGAGGCTACCAGTATATTGTGGGTATCCTGGATTTTTTGTTTGTTTGCTTGGTTTTAGTTATTTTTTTTTAATATTTATTTATTATGTATACAGTGTTCTGTCTTCATTTATACCTCCAGGCCAGAAGAGGATACCAGTTCACAGTATAGATGGTTGTGAGCCACCATGTGGTTGCTGGGAATTGAACTCATGACCTCTGGAAGAACAGTCAGTGCTCTTAACCTCTGAGCCATTTCTCCAGCCCCAGTTTTAGTTATTTTTAAGTATATGTGTATGTGTATCGGTGTGTGAGTATGCACATGACTGCTGGTGCGCCCCCCAAGAAAAAGAAAAACAGATCCCCACAACCCACATTGTTAGCTAGGTAGACACATTCATGTGTAAACCCACGCTCTTATGATGAGTGGAGGCAGAGACGGGAAATCCCCCAGCAGCTAGCCCAGCATATGAACAGCACACAAGAGACCATAAAAGAAAGTGAGAGGAGACGCAGCACCCATGCCAGAGTGGACACATTCCCCACAGACGCACACTGTAAACAACAGAGCCACCTCCAGGGGGAGACATGCCTTTATCTCCTCCTTTTAAGTTAATCCTCTGGGGCAGGTCTGGGGCCGAGTTGGACACCACTCCTCGACAACCAGAGTAGATGCTTTTTCCCTTACAGAATTCCTGGCCCCTTAGTGCAGTCTAAGAGCGACGTTTTTAAGAATTCTGAGATTTTGGGTTTTTTTCTTTTATTTTTTTCTGGTTTTTTTTTTTTGTTGTTGTTGTTTTTTGATTTGTTTTTGTTTTTGAGACAGGATTTCTCTGTGTAGCTCTGGCTGTCCTGAACTCACTTTGTAGACCAGTCTGGGCTTGAGTCCACAAAGTTCCTCCTGCCTCTGCCTCCCTGAGTGCTGGGATTAAAGGTGTGAGCCACCTCACCAAGCTGAATTTTGTTAAAAAAAAACACACACACACACACACACAAATTTTATAAGAATGTGTTTTCAGCCAAGCGGTGGTGGCGCACACCTTTAATCCCAGCACTTGGGAGGCTCAGGCAGGCGGAACTCTGTGAGTTCGAGCCCAGCCTGGTCTACAAATCGAGTCTAGGACAGCCAAAGCTACACAGAGAAACCCTGTCTCAAAAAAAAAAAAAAAAAAAAAGAAAGAAAGAAACCAAGAATGTGTTTTCGTTTTAATCACAGGTGTAGGTGTAGGGCTGTGGGGCTGCTTCCTAGTGTCCACAGCAGCTGACCATGATTTGCCTCCTGCTCTAGCAGAAGTGTGGACTTGCCAGCTGCAGATAATTTCTGCAGTTGTGTGACATTTGGAATTCTGGAAGCTTTTCAGAGGGTATATAAATGCTAGGGCCTGAGAGGCGGGTTGGTGGCTGTTGATCTTTTAGGGAGGGTGGTTGTGGTTTGTTCAGTAGCCATGGTCAAAGAAGAAAGAAATTAGACTTAGGAATTTTCTTTCTTTTTTCTTTTTCTTTTTCTTTTTTTTTTCTTTCTTTTTCGGGTTTTTTTGTTTTTTTTGTTTTTTGAGACAGAGTTTCTCTGTGTAGCCTTGACTATCCTGGACTCACTTTGTAGACCAGGCTGTCCTCAAACTCACAGCGATCCGCAGGCCTCTACCTCCCGAGTGCTGGAATTAAAGGCGTGCGCCACCACACTTGGCCGGTTTAGGGATTTTCCTCTCCTATCTAATGTTAGGGGGCAAGACAGGGCTGGGGGGTGGGATAAAGGCTGGAAAAGGAACCTACAAGATAGCAAAGGCCAGCTACCGCCCATCCGTGGGGCCTCACTCAGAAAATTGGAACTCTTTTTTTTCTTTCAGACGCTGGCCAGAGCCTAGGTATGCTTTGAACTCCCAGTGAACCTGCTGGGTGTCCTCCCCGCCTCTGAAGCCCCCCCACCCCATCTGTGGAATGACATGGGACACAAGAAGGAATAGAAAGAGAAAGGCCTCCCTTGGGATCAGGTGGTGGTGGCTGGTTATTTGTTTGTGTGAGGCTTTTCTGTACTTCCTTACTGCTCCATTGTCTCCTGTAAACCTGCTCTGGCCTACTCAGGATTTTATTCCTTAAGAAACAAACTCAGGACAGCTCTCTTCGACTAGAGGGAGGGGAGTCACTGGGCGGCTCTCAGGTGCTTGTTTTAAATTTGGTTCAAAATGTGGTAGTGGTCCTTTGTTGATTTTGGCTTTGCTTCGTTTTTTGAAACTGGAGTTTCCCTAGGGTATCCTGAGGCACGGGAGCGCAGAAACCTCACAGCTCTGAGAGGAAGCCTCCTCAACAGAGATGATGTAGCTCCCAGAGGAAGGTTGTCCCCAAACCATGAGGAGCTGAGCAACCTTGGAGCCTGAGCCCTGCTCCTCCTCCTTGTTTCTTCTTCTTCTTTTTTTTTTTTTTTTTTTTTTTTTTTTTTTTTTTTTTGGTTTTTCAAGAACAGGGTTTATCTGTGTAGGGCCTTGGCCATCCTGGACATTCTTTGTTAGACAGGTTGGCCTCGAAACTACCAGAGATCCGAATGCCCCACTGCCTCCCGAGTGCTGGGATTAAAGGCGTGCGCCACCATGCCCCGCCTTGTTTCTTCTTCTAATCAAAGTCACAGCAGGCAGTAAATCTTTTAAAAAAGGTTTTTTTTGGAGAGGCAAATACAGAAGTGGCCTGCCTCTGCTCCAGACAGGAGGCAGTGAGAAGTGGCAGACACAGCCTTTATATGGGGTTTCTTAGGGGATGGAGCTTTCTGGAGGCACAGATTTCCAGAGTGTGGATTGGTGAGATTTCAAACCTTTTGAGCTGGGGAAAGCTCAGGGATTGGTGGGTTTTTGTCCGGATGTCTTAAACTAAATTAGCATAATCTGGGATGATTCCTACTGAGGGGCTGGAGATGGGAGAGAGTTGAAGGGGGGACAGGGAGAGGATGCCTTTATCTCCCTGGCAGTGACCTTGACCTGACTGCAACCTGGGTGGTGGCGGCAGCAGCCTCAATCCGGCTGCCCAACTCCATCAGCAGAATCCCTACAGTAACAATTCAAAACTATATCAACCGGGCTAGCCTATGTGTTCAGCTCAGCGTCTCCTGGCTCAGCTGTCTCCAACAATATCTCCAGTACCCACTGCCTTCACCTCTCAGTGTTGGCCTTCGGCTTCAGATGGAAAGGTGTCCTGGGACTTGGAAGGCCAGGACACACACAGCCCTGAGGGGAGGGAGAGGTATCCCAATGGAAGGGCATCATGAGACACAAGAGCCCAGGAACTGCACAGCTCTGAAAGGAAGCCTTCTCAGCAGAGGCAGTGCAGCTCAGCAGCCTCAGGCCCACTCTGCTTCCTCTTCCCTTCTCTGCTCATCACTGTTTCTTCCCTTCTTCCGATGGGAGAGTCATACCAGGCAGCAAATCTCATAAAAGAGATTTATTGGAGGGATAAATCCAGGGGTTTGTATCTTTGTTCCTGGGAGAAAGCAATTGGGAACTGAGCACACACAGCTTTTATATAGAATTTCTTAGGGGGCGGAGCTTTCCAGGGCAGAGATTTTCAAGGTTAGGATTGGTGGGATTTCAAGTCCTGAGTTTGTGGGGAGCTCAGGGGTTAGTGGGGTTTTCTGTTCAGGGGTTGGTGAGTTTCTGTGGGAAGCTCAGGGATTGGTAGGTTTTCCTCATCAGGTTTTGGTAGCTTTTTTGTTCAGACTGTTGACCTAAAATTAGCATAATCTGGGATGGGTCCTATTGAGGGGCTGGAGATGACCTTTGTGACAGTTGTAGGGGCTGGTAGTGCTGTTATGACAGAGAGGTCTAGGGGAGGGGCCTGGCCACTTTCCTGCCTTGAGAATTTACAAAGTTTACAAAGGGACTCCTTGAGCCAGTGGTACATGCCAGGGCAGCCAAGGCCTCACGAGAAACTTTGTCTTGAAAAACCAAAATATAAAAAAAGATGGAGGAGCTAAACTCTCTTAATTTGCTATTTTCAGTCTGAAGCCTCCAAGAAATGACTTTCCCAGTAGAACTCAGCAGTCTTGGCCCAGTTAATTAGGACACGAGCTACCCCTCTGGGAAACACTTGTTGACCATTACACAATGAGTTCATGGGAAGAGCATGACCTCCCCAAACACACAGAAGCCTCTGGATGACAGGATGTATGGTTGCCATATTTAGTGAGAGTTCTGGTTTCTTACAAAACCCCGTTATGTTATGTGAATGGTTTTGTTTTAATCCTAGGTGTGGGATAAGAGGCTGCAGTTAACATTTGGAATTCTGGGGTCTCGAGAAAGTATAGATGCCAGAGCCCAGAGGGGGGCCAGGGGAAATGGAGGAGGAGGAAGAGGAGGGGGAGGGGGGAGGAGGCTGATACTCCCCCTCCCTGCTCCTGGTTGTGTTGTTGCAGTTTATCAAGTGGTTTTTTTTTTTTTTGTTTTTTTTTTTTTTTTTTTGTTTTTCGAGACAGGGTTTCTCTGTGTAGCCTTGGCCATCCTGGACTTACTTTGTAGACCAGGCTGGCCTCGAACTCACAGCGATCCGCCTGCCTCTGCCTCCATGGGCGCCACCATGCCCAGCTGTTTTTTTTTTTTTTTTAAAGATTTATTTATTATGTATACAGTGCTCTGCCTGCACATACACCTGCAGGCCAGAAGAGGGCACCAGATCTCATTATAGATGGTTGTGAGCCACCACGTGGTTGCCGAGAATTGAACTCAGGACCTCTGGAGGAGCAGTCAGTGCTCTTTACCTCTGAGCCATCTCTCCAGCCCCATTAAGTGTTTTTGAGCAAAGAGATAAGGAAATTGGATATCGTGTTGTTAGGGTTATTTTTATAAAACTAGTTGTTTCTCAGTTTCTCTTAACCTGGCTATCACACCAATAATTGAGACTCTCTTATAGTATTTAAACAAGCTTCACAGCACAAGAACTGAGCAGTTATAACTCTATTCTTAACCCTCTAAGCCAATCTGGTTTTATCCCAGCGTACTTCCCAAAGATACGGACATACTTGCACTTTGTAGCTTTCCTGTTCCAGCTCTTTCCTGATGTCTTCTCAGACCTCTCCTGTGGCTGAATCTTCTAACTCCTCTTCCCCTAGCTGGCAGGAAGTCCAGCCCTATTCTCCCCACAGCTGTAACCTGCTTTATAGGCATATCAGGCGACAATTGGGGAGTAATGTTTATACAACACTGAGACAGGAGATTCTCAGATCAAGGATTGCAACCAGATAGCCGGGTGTGGTGGCGCAGCCTTTAATCCCAGCACTCGGGAGGCAGAGGCAGGCAGATCATTGAGTTCAAGGCCAGCCTGGTCTACAAAGGGAGTCCAGGACAGCCAAGGCTACACAGAGAAACCCTGTCTCAAAAATCCAAAAAAAAAAATTGCAACCAGATATCAACAGAAATCAACATTTGAAATACACGATAACCTTCTGCCTACATCCTGTCGGTGAAGACCAACCCCGCCCCAAGGAACTCAATGTCCCTAATCAGCAGGAAGTAGTCTAAAGAGGTCTATGTCCCCTTTCCCCTAGAAGCTTCTTTTCTCCTACCTTGTGTTTCATGGGGGGGGGGGAGGTGGGGGGGGGGGGGAGGGGTGGGTTGGAATGCATAAGCGTTGGAAGAGTGGTAAATAAAAGAATCCAAATAAAACATCTAACACACACAATATGCCTACAGTCATTTGGTTCTGTGATTAGACTTTCTCATCTCTTAAATACATACAGTGTTAGTGTGCCTCTCCTATGGCTATGGTGGGCATGCTTGCTCACAGACCTGAGAATCCTGCTCCAGCAGTGAGAAACCATTGGCACAACCTGCTTTATACCCTTGTGTGGTGGCTTGACCCAGACGGGCTCCCGTAGACTCATATACATTTGCATGCTTAGTCCCAGGTGCTGAACTGTGTGGACTAGGAGGTGTGGCCTTGTCGGATGATGATGTCACTGAGGGTGGACCTTGAGGCTTCAGAAGCCCAGCCCAGGGCGGTGTGTCTCTCTGCTTGCTGCTGTAGCTCAGGATGTAGTTTTCACCTACTGCTCCGATGCCACTGTGTCCCCACTGTGCCCACACTGTGCCCACACTGTGCCCACACTGTGCCACCCTGCTCCTGACCATGGCCCCCATGGGCTCACCCCCTGAAACTGTAAGCAAGCCCCCAGTTAAATTCCTTCTTTTATAAAAGTTGTCTTGGTTATGGTGTCTTCTCACAGGGATGGAACCTTAGAGCACCTAGTATTTGTTTCCTGTTTTTTAGTGCTGGAGATTGAATGCAGGGCCTTGTTCACACAGGGAAAACACTCTGCTACTAAGCCAATTGTATTCTGCCATTTTTTAAAAAGATGTATTTATTTATAGCTGGGTGTGGTGGTACACGCCTTTAATCCCAGCACTTGGGAGGCAGAGGCAAGTAGATTACTGTGAGTTTCCAGGCCGGCCTGGCCTACAAAGTGAGTCCAGGACAGCCAAGGCTACACAGAGAAACCCTGTCTCACAAAACAAAACAAAACAAAAAAACACAAAAACACAAAAACAAAAACAAAAAAAAAAAAAAGAAGAAGAAGAAGAAAAGAAAAGAAAAACAAAACAAAACAAAAAAGATGTATTTTATACAATGTATACAATGTCTTGCCTGCATATGTGCCTGCCCACCAGAAGAGGGCACCAGATCTCATTATAGATGGTTAGGAGCCATCCTGTGGTTGCTGGGTATTGAACTCATGATCTTTGCAAGAGTAGCCAGTGCTCTTAACCTCTGAGCCATCTCTCCAGCTCCCTCTGCCATTTCTTTTATTCTTCTTTTTTTTTTTCCTCGAGACAGGGTGGCATGCACCACCACAGCCTGGCTTACACAGAGTTTTGTTGCAGAGAGAGAACTCAGGTAAAGATGGAAGGAGCCAAAAAACGAGAAGAAGCCAGAAGATTGCTGAGTGAGTTTGAGGCCAAGCAGAGCAGTTCCAGGCCCAGAAAGAAGCCAGATTGAATAAGTCAGCTGGAAGAAGAGTTTGAGCCAGAACAGCTGAGTTGAACCAACCAGCACAGAGCTCAGAAAGAACAAGAAAGGGTGAGCTTGTTAAGGAGTAAGTCTCAGAGGCTGAAAACATTCTAGGTCTAGGTTAGATTGTACAGAGGCTAGAAGCTTCCAGGACTAGGCCTAGGTTAGCAGAAGGCAGTAAGCCTCCCAGACAACAATTGAGCCAGGAGAATGGAAGTCACTGTTACAACACCCTGTAATAATTGTTAGGTCCTGCTACAGGGTGTGGCTGGCATGGCCTGCCCTCTCCAGAGATTCACTGTATTCACCCAAACACTGTGGCTCCAAGTTCTGTCTCTTTGTCTCGCTGTCTCTCTGTCTCTCTGTCTCTGTCTCTTTCTTTTTCCCCATCTCCCTACCCACCCACCCCCAACCCCCACTCCCAGTGAGCACTCCCCCTTCCCTTCCCCCTCCCTGGTCTCTTTCAATAAACCTGCATTTATATTATAGCTCCATTGCAAATTAGCTCATACTGGTTTTTTTACAAAAGGATTTTACTTATTTATTTTATGTATGTGAATGCTCTACCTACATGTCAGAAGAGGGCATCAGATCACATTATAGATGGTTGTGAGCCCCCATGTGGTTGCTGGGAATTGAACTCAGGACCTCTGGTAGATCAGACAGTGTTCTTAACCTCTGAGCCATCTCTCCAACCCCCATCATACTGTTTATTTATTTATTTATTTATTTATATTTTTTTATTTTTATTTTTTTTTGGTTTTTCGAGACAGGGTTTCTCTGTGTAGCCTTGGCCATCCTGGACTCACTTTGTAGACCAGGCTGGTCTCGAACTCACAGCGATCCGCCTGCCTCTGCCTCCCGAGTGCTGGGATTAAAGGCGTGAGCCACCACGCCCAGCTTATACTGTTTATTTAATCTATCATCTGGTGCCCGTGACTTGGAAGAAATTGTGCCTCATTCAGACGGGCAGGTTGGACTCATGGGTCCACTTCCTATATCTTCTCTGCGTGCTCTGATTCACTGATTCAATCTTGTTTTGTTTTTCAAGACAGAGTTTCTCTGTGTAGCCTTTGCTGTCCTGGACTCACTTTGTAGACCAGGCTGGCCTCGAACTCATATAGATCTACCTGCCTCTGCTGGGATTAAAGGCATGTGCCACCATGCTCGGAAGAAATTAAGTACAAAGCCTGGCCACATGGCTACATGGGAATGGCTTCTCTCCCACATCCCTCTCTGCCTGATGCAACTTTGCACTCAGTAAGTTATCCTGTACCCCAGATGCTGCCAAGGATGCCAGATGTTTCTTTGGGGGGGTGTCCAGGACTCCCCTGGACTCAGCTCTGTGAAGACGTGGCCACACAAAAGCGAGTTCTCTAGGACAAAGCCAGGCCTTTGTTTTGAGGTAATCTCATATTCCAGAGACATCTGTAGGTGGATTTACCTCATCAAATTAACCAATTACAGAATATCAAATTGGGACACCACTTCCATATTCCTGTGATTTGGCAAAAGCTGGGAAATGGAATTGCCACTGGGTTTCTGCATACATTTTTTTCCAAACTGCATCTGTCCAGGTTTTTTTTAAAAACATGCTCTCCTCCCTCCCCTCTCCCCCACGTGGTCCAGTAAATTCCACTCTCTCTCTCCAACCCAGCCCCTCCAAGGAAAGCCTATACATTTCTGATGTTCCTGAGGACTGCCCCACCCCCCTCACTTGGAGCTACCATTTGTTTAGATCAGCTATATTTTATAGATGATGGTCCTCAAAACTGAGAATCTGTAGAACAAGTACATTTAAATGCTTAATAAAAAAGCTTGGAGCCGGGTGTGGTGGCGCACGCCTTTAATCCCAGCACTCGGGAGGCAGAGGCAGGCGGATCGCTGTGAGTTCGAGGCCAGCCTGGTCTACAAAGCGAGTCCATGATGGCCAAGGCTACACAGAGAAACCCTGTCTCGAAAAACAAAAAAAAACAAAACAAAAAAAAAAAAAAGCTTGGGCTGGAGAGATGGCTCAGCGGCTCAGAGGTCCTGAGTTCAATTCCCAGCAACCACATGTTGGCTCACAACCATCTATAATGTGATCTGATGCCCTCTTGTGGCCTACAGGTGTACATGCAGGCAGAACATTGTATACATAATAAATAAATAAATTTTTAAAAAAAGCTTAATGTGACAAAGACCCCAGCTCCTACCGGTGACCCCAAGGCCTCCAAGAAGTCTCAGAAGTAACCAGCTATGACTCTGCTTGGATTATGATACTGTACAAATGTGCCCCAACTAGCTGCAGAGGCCCTGCCCGAACTGTGGACACCTGGAGAGTTGACTGTCCAGTTTTGCCTAGACAAAATAAGGTCAGTCGGTCTCCCAGAGTCCTCTTCCATGGAAAGACCTCTCAGATCTGCTGAGCCAGGACTGACGCTGCGATGCTGCCCTGATGTCTGTGGGCAGAATGAAGCCACTGACTCCACAGGACCCTTCGGGAAAGGCCGTGTGGATAGTGGGTAAGCCTCTGCCATATTAATCAATACTTAGGCTGCTTGGATTATGCTCCCTGCGGTAATTTATCTTTCTCGTGTCTCTAATGGGTTTAAAGATCAGCTTGACAACAAAAACCAAGGCTTCAGCTGCCTTTTCAGAGAAGTGTAAAGTTTATGTGAGGTCTGAGGGTCTAAGAAGTGTTTGAGAGGGAGAAAGCGAGACTGTTCAGAGCTTTACATTTACACTCAGATCTTAAATTGTCTAATTCAAAAAGATTCTTGTGAGCTTCCGGAGATCCACCGGAACCCACAGGTCACACTACAGTTAAGTATCTCCTATTTCAGAGGGTGGGTTTCCTCCCCCACTCGCTGGATTTGGGATTCCTCTCCCCCAACTACCAAGACCATGGGCCTAAAAGTTTCAAACATAAACTCCTTAACTTTATCTTCTGCCCCTAACATGTATGTGTTCCAGCATCCTGCCAGGTGCTGCATCCAGAACGCAGGAGCTCCAGCCTCAGCCTCACAGACTGCACCAGCCAGACTTGCAGTTTCTTAGCCACAGATGGTCTCACAGATCATGAACAGCAGCAACTCAGCAGCGTGTTCTTCCCGGACTTGGCCTACATTTCAGCCTTTTGATCCCCTGTCACCGCCCTACTGGCAACCTGAAGGAGTCAAAAGACCAGACTTCTGCGCCTTTTATCCATTTATTATAAACAAAAGGCTCAGATGTTAGGTCCTGCTGCAGGACATGGCTGGCATGGCCTGCCCTCTACCTAGGGGCGGGGCTTCCACTCTCCCAGAGACTCACTACATAAACCAGACATTTTGGTTCCAGATGTTTGCTCTCTCTCTCTCCCTCCCTCTCCCCCTCTCCCCCTTGATCTCCACACCTCCCTACCCTCTCTCCTTCCCTTCCCCTTCCCACGCTGCTTTCAATAAACCTGCATTTACATATTATAGCTTCATTGCCAATTAACTCATACTGTTTATTCAATCAGTCAATAATGACACAAACACACAGCCTCATGATACCTTACACAAACATCAAAGCCTGACTCCTAGTGACCCCTCACCCCCAGTGGTCAGTCTCAGGAAGGGCAAAAGGGGCCGTAAAGTTCGCTACCTAAGGTATTGAGCTGCCCACCTCTTACCTACTTCCACTTCTCTGTCTCCTCAGACTTGGTTTCCATGTATGAATGTTTTGCCTGCCTGGTTACCATAGGCAAGCCTGGTGCTCTTGAGGCCAGAAGAGAGCCAAGTTAGAGCTGACAGAGGGAAATTAAGAAACAACAGAGAGGGCTGGAGAGGTGGCTCAGAGGTTAAGAGCACTGGATACACTTCCAAAGGTCTTTAGTTCAATTCCCAGCACCCACATGGTGGCTCACAGCCATCTATAGTGAGATCTGGTGCCCTCTTCTGGGTGTACATGCAGACAGAACACTGTATACATAATAAATAAATAAGTCTTTAAAAATGGAGAGATGGCTCAGTGGTTAAGAGCACTGGCTGCTCTTCTAAAGGTCCTGAGTTCAATTCCCAGCAACCACATGGTGGCTCACGACCATCTATAATGAGATCTGGTGTCCTCTTCTGGTGTGCAGGTGTACATGCAGGCAAGAACACTGTATATATAATTAATAAATAAATCTTAGGGGAAAAAAAAGATAATAGAGAGGCCAGGCATGGTGCTGCACGCCTTTAGTCCTAGCACTTGGGAGGCAGAGGCAGGCAGGTCGCTGTGAGTTGGAGGCCAGCCTGGTCTACAAAGTGAATCCAGGACATTCAAGGCAACACAGAGAAACCTTGTTTCTAAAAACCAAAGAAAGAAAGAAGATAAATTAAAGGCATGGTGGTTCCTGCCTTTAATTCCAGCACTCCAGTGGCAGAGGCAGGCAGATCTCTATGAGTTCAAGAACTACCTAGTTACCAAGCCATGGTGGCGCACTCCTTTAATCCCAGCACTTGGGAGGCAAAGGCAGGCGGATCACTGTGAGTTCGAGGCCAGCCTGGTCTACAAAGCAAGTCCAGGACAGCCAAGGCTACACAGAGGAAAAAGAAAGAGAAATAATAGTGATAGCTGGGCATGGTGACGCACACCTTTAATCCCAGCACTCGGGAGGCAGAGGCAGGTGGATCTCCGTGAGTTGGAGCCCTGTCTTGTTTACCCTGCATGTTCGAGGACAGCCAGGCTACACAGAGAAATTGTGTCTCAAAAAACCAAAAAGGAAGAAGATAAGGCAGAGGTGGAGGAAGATGGAGAGGAGGAGGAGGAAGAGGAAGAAGAAGAAGGAATAATGACAGACACAAACAGAAAGTCTGGGCTCTTCCCTGCAAAATCCACAGCACTCCAGAAGTTCAGCGAGTTCATTATACAGTTGGACAGAGAGGCAGATAAACAGGAAGACAGGCAGGGTTTAGGAGGTCTACCTAAGCTTGATAGGCACAGTCCTGTATGAAGCAATCTTCAGGCCATAAACGTTGGTGGGGAGGGGGAGAAAGCTGTGGTGGACATTTTCTATACACAAACTGTCAACATTTGCACTTGGTCCCCCAGGGAAGGCTTTGCCATCCCTTTGAGCCTGAGGCTAAGAGGTCATGACCTAGCCATGTCTATGTCAGCAATGCATTCTCAGGACTTCACTCACTCAGCTTCCTCTGCTGCCTGCAGAAGAGAGTGACAGATCACGTGAAACAACAGTGACAGCAGCAGCAGCAGCAACAGCAGCACATCACCGCTGGGGACAAGAAGCAGGCCAAGTGAGCAAAGTAAACTTCTTCTGGTTTTTTGGGTTATTTTGTTTTTTCTTTTTTCTCTTTGGAGACACGGTTTCTTTGTGTAGCCTTGGCTGTCCTGGACTCACTTTGTAGAACTAACTCAGAAAGATCCTCCTGCCTCTGCCTCCCGCGTGCTGGGATTAAAGGCATGCGCCACCATCGGGGCTCCCTACCCAGGTGATTCTAGTTTATGGCAAGCTGATATTAAAACTAGAATATACTCAATCCATGGTCAAAATCCCTAGGTTTCTTTGTTCAAATCAGAAGTCAATTAAAGTCCGCACACTGTAGTTGGTTTGTTGAGTCTTTTTTCTCTCCAAGACAGGATTTTTTTGTGTAGCCCTGGTTGTCCTGGACTTGCTTTGTAGACCAGGCTGGCCTCAAACTCACAGTGATCCACTTGCCTCTGCCTCCTGAGTGCTGGGGCTGAAGGTGTGTGTCACCACACCTGGCTGAGTCTTTTATTTGTTTGTTTGCTTGTTTCTTTTCTTTTTAAAAATGATTTATTTATTTATTATGCACATAGTGCTATGCCTGCATGCACCACTGTAGATGGTTGTGAGTCACCATATGATTGCTGGGAATTGAACTCAGGACCTTCAGAAGAGCAGCTGGGCCTCTTAACCTCTGAGTCATCTCTCTAGCCCCGTGTTTTGTTTTGGGTTTCCCCCCAAGACATGGTTTCTCTGTGTAGCCTTGGCTGTCCTGGATTCACAGAGATCTACCTGCCTCCCGAAGTGCTGGGATTAAAGGCAGTTGACCCGGACTGCCGGGGTTCGACTAACGCTCGGGAGGAGAATTCTCCTGTATAGGGACAGAACACAAGACATGAAGAAATGGGGGCAAGTCTGGATTCTGATCAAACCCCATTTATTGAAAAATTTCAACCGGGCGTGGTGGCGCATGCCTTTAATCCCAGCACTCGGGAGGCAGAGGCAGGCGGATCGCTGTGAGTTTGAGGCCAGCCTGGTCTACAAAGTGAGTCCAGGATTGCCAAGGCTACACAGAGAAACCCTGTCTCGAAAAAACAAAAAGAAAAAAAAAAGAAAAGAAAAATTTCAGAGTTTTTATAGGCACAGGGGGCATGGGTATTTGCTTAAGTGAGGGTTGCTATGGATACCTAACTCTGGAATGCTCCAGCAGGTGTCTACCTTTACAGCTGCTATAATCACAGAAGAGGGAGAAATTCCAGAAAGAAAGAGAAGTTGTAAAAGATCTGGTTAGTCAGGAAAAAGTTCCTGGAACTGCTGCTTGCAGGCAGCTGGCCTTTAATCTGATTTTACCAGTAGTCTTATTGAAAAAGCTAGTTTATAGCCAGAAAGAAGTAGCTCTTGGGCTGGAGAGATGGCTCAGTGGTTAAGAGCGCTGCCTGCTCTTCCAAAGGTTGTGAGTTCAATTCCCAGCAATCACATGGTGGCAATTCCCAGCAACCGCATGGTGGCTCATAACCATCTGTAATGTGATATGGCGCCCTCTTCTGGTTTGCAGGAGTACATGCAAGCAGAGCACTGTATACATAATAATAAATAAATCTTTTAAAAAGTAGCTCTTACTATGAGCTTGGGGGTCTTAGAATGACCGTCTCCCACAATAAACGACAGCAGGTGTCTAACTGCTGAACCACAACAGGGTCAGCTAGTTTCTGGTAAATGACAGACTGCTGGAGAAATAGGAGCCTAAAGGTGTAGGCTCTGACAAGATGGCTGAACATTGGCCATATGGCCTACCATCCCCAACAGGCAAACACCACCACACCCAGCTTCTCTCTCTCTCTCTCTCTCTCTCTCTCTCTCTCTCTCTCTCTCTCTCTCTCTCTCTCTCTCTCTCTCTCTCTCTCTCTCTCTCTCTCCAAGACAGGGTCTTACTATGTAGCCCTGGTTGTCCCCGAATTCACTCTGTAGACCAGGCTGGCTTCCAACTCAAAGATACACCTGCCTCTGCCTCCTGAGTGCTGGCATTAAAGGTATGTCCACCACACCTGGCCAAATAATTTTTTAAATTACATTTTAAAAATCTACTTGTGTGTATATATGGGTGTGGGGGCGGGGTCTGCTGCTACCACAGCAAGGGTGTGCAACTCTGAGGACCACTTAAGAATCAGTTCTCTCCTTTTGCCATCTGGGTCTTTGGAGATCAAACTCAGGCGTGGAAGCAGTGGGCTTTACACACTGAGCCATCTCACCAGCACACTTTTCCATTGAGAGAGAAAGGCTTCCTAAGTTGCCCAGGCTGGCCTTTAATTCTCTCTGTAGCCTTGGTGGGACTTTGACATGTGACCTTTCTGCCCTAGCCTTCTAAGTAGCTGAGATGACAGTCCTGCACAAGAAGTTATGGCTTACTGTGTGTTCTAAATTAACTGAATAAAGAAGAAAATGAAGTCTATTTAAGGATGCCAGCAAAGCTAACAACCATCTGTAACTCCAGTTCCAGAAAAGCTGATGCCCTCTTTTGGTTGGCACCATGCACCCCCGTGGTGCACAGACACTCATGCAGACAAAACACCCCCCCCCCAAATGCAATTCAAAGAAAAAGAAAATGGGGGTGGTGGCACAGACAAACCTCTAACACCACTCTGACAGATTGCTGACTTGGAGAATTGAGGGATACTGTGGATGGATTTTAGGGAGGACTCAGCTCAGTGGGGAAGGAGTCCATGGTGGGTTGCTAGGTGGAGACACAGGGAGTTCATCTTGCTGTGCTGCTGTTGGCCTGCCCCACCCTTGTCTTTCCTATCCGCATGTTCAATTTCTGGGATAAACAGGCAATTCAGGGGCCCGACCCGGCAGCGAGGTGGAACGTGCATTTCGTGTGCTGCACAGACATCCTCCCAAACACACAGAAGCACATTTTGAACACACCCAGCCTCTGCGGAAGGAGGAGGGGCTGGGGAGCGTGCACTCGGAGCCAGCGAAAGCCTGACCTTATCACCACTCATCCTTCCTCGGGGTTGGTTATCTGGGTTCACAGAGGACCCCTCCTCGCCTGGCTGTCCCCACTCTGTAGTGCTCCTCACAGGCCACCAGGGCCCTTGTGCTGGTTTGTCGGGTAAAGCCTTGTCCTCCTGAGGCTGAGGACACTGCTGCATTTGGCTGCTAGGGATGTGGTGTGTGTGTGTGTGTGTGTGTGTGTGTGTGTATGTGTGTTTGTGGACTTGAGCGTCTGCATGGGTGTGACTTTTCATGTGCCTATGTGTGTTATGTGTGGAAAGCAGAGAGAGGGAGGAACAGGGAGAGAGAGGGGAAAGTGTCCTGGTTCTCAGAAGCTGTGAGCTGCACCCAGAAATGGGGCCCTGACCCTGTGACCTAAAGGTATCAATGAGTCACACATGCGGCACCCTCTACAGAGAACAGGATTGATGAAGGGATGCCAGGCTTGTATCTGAGTGATGAGAGCTCTGCAAAAAGCAATGGAATTTTCTGCTTGGCTGGAGGCATGGGGACTCAGTGTTAGTGTTAAAGTCGATTAAGGAAAATAATATTGACAAAACGAGGACAGAGCCGGTGTGTCTGCCGGACTGCAAGCAGGAGGCTCAGGCCTCCAGATGTTGGCACCCACCATACTCCACCCCCCCACCTCCCCCACCCCCCACTGCTGGGTTCTTCTAAACTCTAAACGCTGACACACCCCAGGACCCCCATGCTCACTTCCCATTAGAAACACCACCTTCCTGCTATCTGTCCCTGGATTTCCCCTCCACAGATGTCCCCGGAGGCGAGGACTGCAGCCTGGTGGTGTCAGGTCAGGGGCAAGCACCTCACTATCTCTCCGGATAGTTTTCAGCCTGGGACACAGTTCCTCAGGGAAGTGGAGTGTTCCTTCAAACCAGAGAGCTTGGGCTTAACAAAAGTATCCGCAGGAGCAGTAAACCGCAGGGCACCAGCCAAGGCTTGCCTTAGTGAGCTCATCACCCCCAAAAGGCTAGGGGCGAGGGCAGTTCTGAGAATCGGCACAGAAGCCCTTGGCCTCCTCACCCGGCCGGTTTTTCACTGGCCAAACTGCAGAAGCCATGAGGCAAAGCCTTTGGCCTCTGGCCCCAAAGCAGAGCGGGAGGCGGAAAGGTCAGCGACTGGAGCGGCCCCATATGCACCGCACACCCTCTTTAGCTCCCTGGGTCTTCCTGTCACGACAGGAAGGCAAGAGCATCTCCATGCTCCGAGCTCAATGAACAGATGCGGCTGTCAGCGCTGGATTTTAATGAGTAACTGGCACCTCCGCCACAGCCTGTCCAAAACAGAAGCCTTGAATTCCTCCATTTTTAAACCTGTTTCCTCACTTATCTCAATGAGCAATAGGCAGCCACTCTCCACCCACCTGCTTGGGTTATATCGGGGGCCCCTTGAAAAGCTCAAGTACCCCTTCACCCTTCAACTCCTCCCTAATCCTTCAGCTCAAGAGAAGGCCCGCCTAGACCTACATGGCCTTTGTGACTACCGCAGGAGGTTGGAGTCCACTAGAGACCCCACCCAGCCCAAAGTCTTATGTCTCACCTCCCCAGGAAAGCCCTATGCGCCCCTATCCCAAGAAGACAGTGTGTCACAGGATTAACCATCGCATCTTCAAGGCCAGCCTCGGAGAAAGATGACTTCATCCTGCCCCTTGTGCCTCAGTGCTGGTTCTGGAAGGACAGTTAGGCGGAACATTTGACTCCAGCGCAAAGCCAGACTTCTCCATGTTCCACTCCAGGACTGAAAGCCCCCCTAGACAATTAGCCTGTCACCTCCCACCCTCAGCTACACCCAAGGCCCACCAGTGTCTCCTGTACCCGTTACTGATTCCATTCATCAGCTAGAGCTACCTAAAAACTTACTTGGAGGGCCGGGTGGTGGTGGCGCACACCTTTAATCCCAGTACACTCGGGAAGCAGAGGCAGGCGGATCTCTGTGAGTTTGAGGCCAACCTTGTCTACAAAGTGAGTCCAGGACAGGTAAGGCTACACGCAGAGAAACCCTGTCTCCAAAACAAACAAACAAACAAACAAAGAAAAACTTACTTGGGTTACACTATGTCCCTGTCAGCAATACAAGGCGTTGCTGAGGGTGGGGGGTACAGTATCACCACAGCCCCATTCCCCGACCGAGCCTTTGTTATACAACAAGCTTTTTCTTCCAGGGAGTCAGGGTATATATTTCACCTACAGAAAACTGGTCCCTCTGTCCCTGCTGGTTCCTTCTCGTCCTTAATAGCTTAAGCAGAATCACATCACAGAAGGCCTCATCTTATTTAAGAGGCACCTAAGATATGTTGGCCTCTCTGCCCCAGGACTGTGTGCTATCCCTGACAGCCCTGACCCAGTTTATAACCTTTCTTTCTTTGTTTCTTTTCTTGTTTGTTTGTTTGTTTGTTTCTTTGCTAGTGGTCACTCTCCTCACTACACTATAATCCACAGATGGGAAGAATTCTATCTGAGCCCTCAAGGTCTGGCACAGTACAGATGCTCAACAGATATTAGGTGGCAGTGCATCGGCAAATACTGGCCAATGTCACAGGGATAATGTCATCAAAGCCTTCCCAGAGAATCCCACTGTTTCATCAAGGCCAAACCTGCAAAGTCACCCTAGAGTGGGGTCAGGGGGATCCCCAGCGTTGGGCCATCTGGGATTTGAAGGAAAGCAGTAAGTGCCAGGTAACCTATGGAGGGTACTCACTGGGAATTTTACCAGCAGGACTGCAGTTCACCCTCGTGGTGGTGGTCAGCAAGGCAAGGCCATTCTCCCTGGTGCTATGGTAAAGAGCGAGCTGGGTGAGGGCATCCCGATGATGGCTGAGGAGGTCTGGCTGCACTCGGGACCGGCTCCCACAAGTTTATCAATATGGCTGATTAACTACAGAAATGGCCATGGTTTCATCTTTGTGTTCACAGATGAGGAGGCATTGAGATGCCCACTGACTTTTACACTGCCAAGTGTTCTCCTTCCCTCTTTCCCACAATCTAGTCCCGCCTTGAAGTTCTTGCCCTGAGAATATACCTAAGATTCTCTTCAATAAATCACAAAGAGGCTAGACGTGGTGGCGCATGCCTTTAATCCTAGCACTCGGGAGGCAGAGGCAGGCGGATCCCTCTGAGTTCAAGACCAGCCTAGACTATAAAATGAGTTCAGGATATCCAGAGCTACACAGAGAAACCCTGTCTCAAAACAAACAAACAAACAAACAAACAAAACAAAAACAAAACAAAGAGAAAAGGATTGTGTCCTTGGCAATCAATTAGTCAATCTCTCTATTGGAATTGATGACCAGACAATGTTGAGTGGACTGAAAATTGATCAGTAAAAACAGATGACAGAAGAGAAGGGAAAAGGTGGGGGGCAGACAACTGGCAGCCCTCAAGAAGGCACCCTGTGGACGGGGCTGCCTACTGGGTGTGCCCCTTTTCTATTCTCTGGCTGCCTCAGATAAGGCCAGCAGTTAGGGCACTCTCTCCTCCCAGTCTGTGGTTCCTGCAGCCCCAGTCCCACGCTTTGGAAGCAATGTCTGTCCAAGAGGACTCTCTGCCCCAGCAGCAATGGCCGTGGGTCAATAGGTCCCAAAAAGACTTAGCCAAGTCTGTCCTAAGTGGGGCTCCAGGAGGTAAGAAGACGAAGGGACACCGCTGAACAGAGAGGAGAATTAGGATAGTGTCAGAGTTGGGGGTGGAGGCCTTGGGGAAAGAATGCCCATTACACTGTCACCTGTGCTAAATACAGACCCGATCTGAGCCTTTGATCCAGGCTCTGCAGGCAGGCCAAAGGGGATCCAGCAGCTTGGATGCCACGGGGCCCTCCCGTGGTTCCTGGACTCTGGCCCCTGGTGTGCAAGGCTTCCATTGGCAAGAGAGATGCTAGCTGGTTATACTTTAACCAGTCCTCAGGTCTCATACCACTGACAGCAAGCAGCGCAGCATAAAGCTGACCCGCAGACCCGGCAGGTACGCGGCAGCATGGCAGGTGCTTGTGGACGTGGTGCAGCACTGAGTGGATGGAGGAAACATGGAGGGGAGCGGGGTGGGGAAGGCATTGGATTGCCTGAGCTGTAAGGAAGTAGTAAACAGGGGTATTGCCTGGGTGAATCTGGGGCGAGGTAATGAGATGCAGGGTTGAAGGAGCTGGCTGGGAAGGCTGCAGCCAAACGGTCTGAGGGGAGTCTGGGGTGAGGAAGGGTCTCTGTAGCGGGGTAGTAAGAACTTGCGCTTGGAGTTAAGCCGAGATTTGAATCCTCTTACTCCGTGGCTGCATTTCTTCTGGAAAATGTATTTTTATCTTTCTCAGACTTTTCCCTTATTTGTAAAGTTGGAATAGGACATGCCTAACGGCCTACCCTATAGGACCCTGGAGATTAAACAAAGTAACAGACGTAAGATACTCAGATTGAAGGAAGGCCTCACACAACCTGGAGAGCTGAACAGACGCAGCACACACTGACGGGAAGCACACGGAGGACAGGCAGGTGTCTGTGCAACACCCTGAGTCTCCTTCTTTCTACTGCAGGGCCAGCAGGGTACCTTCGACGTGCTAGTGTGGCCCAGCTGACCCAGGAGCTGGGCACTGCCTTCTTCCAGAAGCAGCAACTGCCCGCAGCTATGGCGGACACCTTCCTGGAACATCTCTGCCTCCTGGACATCGACTCAGAGCCTGTAGCAGCTCGTAGCACCAGCATCATTGCCACCATTGGTAAGATCCCCCCAACCTCTCGGAAACCACACAGGGCTGCTTGCATGGCTCAAGGCATCTCTCTCTCTCTCTCTCTCTCTCTCTCTCTCTCTATATATATATATATATATACACACACACACACATCTCTCTCTCTCTCTCTCTCTCTCTCTCTCTCTCTATATATATATATATATATATATACACATACACACACACACACACACACACACACACACACACACATATAGCCATCTTTGACATGATCATTCATTCAACAAATATTTGTGAGGGGATTTTTTTGGGGGGGGAGGGTTGTTTGTTTTTTGAGGCAGGGCCTTTCTATTCTGTAGCTCTGGCTGTTGGTCAGGCTGGTCTCAAACTCAGAGATGCACCTGCCTTTGCCTCCTGAGTGCTGGGCTGGGATTAATGGTTTGTGCCACCCCACCCTGCTTGAGGCTGGGTGTTTAAGACAGGGTCTCAGGTAGCCTTGGACGGTTTGGAGCTTATTACATAGCCCCTATTATCTCGTCTTAGCCTGATGAGATCCCAGATATGTGATACCACTTCCAGTTTAACAAATGCTTGTTAAATACCTATAAGTCAAAGTTTAGAATTGGGAGTGGACCAGTAAACAAACAGGCAAGAGCAGTCTAGCAGGTGGAACAAAAAAAAAAAAAAAAAAAAAAAAAAAAAAACTAAGCAATAATTTATTAAAATGTAACTAATTCAAAGCCAGGTGTTGTGACCCAAGTTTTTAATCCCAGAGCTTTGCAAGCAGAGACACAGGTGGGTTTCTGTGCGTTTAAGGCCAGCCTGGTCTATAAAGTGAGTTCCAGGACAGCCAGGGCTACATAGGGAAACTTTGTTTCAAACAGACCAAAAAAGGAAAAAAAATAGCTAATTTGGTATGTTAGAAAGTTATAAGTAGCTGGGCCTTTAATCCCTGCACTAGGGAGGCAGAGGCAGGTGGATCGCTGTGAGTTTGAGGCCAGCCTGGTCTACAAAGTCAGTCTAGGACAGCCAGGGCTACACAGAGAAACCCTGTCTTGAAAAAAATAAAAGTTGTGAGTAAAGAGAAGGTGTAGTCTGGAATATGGAGCATGAGGGCAGGAGGAAGACTGTGGTCCTAAACAGGGGCTAGGGCCACTGCAGGAAAGGAAGATGAGAGTGGTGGAGGGGTCACATCTGTAACCCCCACAGCCTGGATGAGAGGCCTGGGGATTGCTGGGAGGTTGAGGCCAGCTGGGGATACAAAGTGAAATCCTGTATCAAAAATGTAAAAAACAAAAATGTAACGGGGATGTAGCCAGTTGGTAGGGGGTTTCCCTCCAGGGAATGAAGCTCCTGGCATCACATAGAACTGAACTGAATGCGGATAATCCCAGCACTGGGCAGTAGAGGCCGGAGGGGCAGATACCTAGGTTCATCTTCAACTAGGGATGGAGTTTGAGGTCAGTCTGTGCTACATGCCACTCTGAAATTTTTTTTTTAAAAGAGGGAAGAAAGGGAGGAAGGAAGGAAGGAAGGAAGGAAGAAAATACAATGAAACAAAGAAAGAAAGAACAAGAAAGAGAGAGAAGGGACTCTGCAGATTATCGGGAAGAAGAAGTCCAGGCAAAGGAGAATCAGTGCCCAGACCCTAAATCAAGGTGCCCTGGAACTGGGGCTGGAGAGATGGCTCTCCATTAAGATTGAGGACTGCTCTTCCAGAAGCCCTGAGTTCAGTCCCAGAACCCCCATAGGCCATCTCACAACACCTGTAACTCCAGCTCTAAGGAAGATAACATCAACTTATCCTTACTCATTTTCACATACTCACACTCAGATACACATAGTTGAAAAGTCAACCTTCAAACATAAAGGAGGCCTAGAGTAGCATTTAGGCATAGAGCCGAGAAGAGACTGGGGGAAGGGAGGCCCAGGAGGGCATGGCGTGGGAGTGGCAGGGCACTGAGATTAGATTCAGGGCCTTGAGCAGGCTGTGAGTCACACACATCCTTAGCTATATTTTTATTTTGTTGTTGTTTTGAGACAGGGTTACTCTGTATAGCCTTGGCTGTCCTGGACTTGCTTAGTAGACCAGGCTGGCTTCAAACTCACAGAAATCTGCCTGCCTCTGCCTCCCAAGTGCTGGGATTAAGGGCATGCACCACCACACCCGGCTCCGCTTGTCTTTTTACTTTTTATTTTGACATAATCTCACCAGATTGCCTGGTAGCCCAGGCTAGGTCCTGTAGCCCAGGCTAGACTGGAACTCTTCATTATTCTGCCTTACATCCTTATTGCTGAGGTGACAGATGAGTATCGTCATATCTGGAAATAGGTTGATGGGCTGAATAGGGCAAGGACAGGGCTGTCCTACAGTCCTTGCAGGTCAGCGGGTAAGAAGTGTTCTCATTCTAAATGAATTTTTTTCAAGGTTGAGCCTTGGGACTTTCCTGATGAGTTGGTGGGTTGAATGTGATGAACACATCCAACATCCAAGGACAGTAAGGAGTCAAATATTTAACTCTAGAGCCGGGCAGTGGTGGCACACATCCCAGCATTTGGGAGGCTGATGCAGGTGCTGATCTTTGCATTCAAAGACATTCCAGTCTATAAAGTAAGTTCCAGGACAGCCAGGGCTACACAGTAAAACCATGTCTTGAAAAACCAAATAAAAGGGCTGGAGAGATGGCTCAGAGGTTAAGAGCACTGGCTGCTCTTCCAAAGGCCCTGAGTTCAATTCCCGGTAACCACATGGTGGTTCACAACCATCTGTAATGAGATCTGGTGCCCTCTTCTGGCCTGCAGGTGTACATGCAGGCAGAACATTGTATACATAATGTTCACCATTATGTATAAATAAATAAAACTAGAAAGAAAAGAAAAGCCAAATAAATAAATAAGAAACTAGCAAGTGTGGTGATTCATGCCTGTACTCTCCACACTGGAGAAACTGAGATCTGAGGATTGTTGTAAATTTATGCCAACCTTGGCTAAGTAGAGACCCTATCTAAAAAATAAATAAGAAAAAGAAGAGAAAGGTGGCACCTGCACACAGATGGTTAAGGACAGTTGGTATCACAGAGGAGTAAAGGTAAAAATGGTGAGAGCTAAGGGCAGGGCAGACACACACCACTACACATCAAATATACACCACACACACACACACACACACACACACACACGTGTGATGGAGAGCCAGGTTGGTGGTGTATTCTTTTAATAGTATCAGTTGAGGGACAGAGGCAGGAGGATGAAGTATTTAGGCCCAGGGGTTAGTAAAATGGCTCAGTGGGTTGTCATGGAGCCTGATGACCCGAGTTCAGTTCCTGAAACACACGCGATGGATTCTGACCACACACACTAGAATGAAAAAGAATAATAGTTCAAGGCCAGCCTAGGCTGTATGAGACCCTGTCTCAAGGAGAAAGAGGGTGGGTGCGTAGCTCAGTGGATAGCATGGTTGCCTAGTGAGCATGAACCCCAGCTCAGGCCCTAGCACTGCAGAACTTGGGCGTGGCAGAGGGCATCCTTGATCGCAGTACAGGAGAGATGAGGATAGGAGAACCGGAAGTCCAAGGTTGGCCTCAGTAGCAGACCAAATTCAAGGCTGTAACCAGGGTTACAGGAGACCCTGTCTGAGCAGGAAAGACATATGGAAGGAAGGATGGACGAGAAACAAAGGACAGGTGCAGCTCAATGTTAGAGCACTCACTTGCCTAGCATATAGGTGGCCCTTCTCCAGGGTAGCAAAAAAAGTGACCCAGGCAGAGAAGGGGAGGGGTATGTGTCAAGTGCTATTGCTACTGTGGGCTGACAACGGTGGCGACTGGGAGGGAGTGCAGTTCTGTCAGTGAGACCTCTCAGCTGTAAAAGCACCTTCTTGGCCTTCTTGGCCCACCTTGAGTTCTGTTTTTGTTTTGTTTTGTTTTGTTTTTTCAAGACAGGGATTCTCTGTGTAGCCTTGGCTGTCCTGGACTCCCTTTGTACACCAGGCTGGCCTCGAACTCGCATCAATCCACCTGCCTCTGTCTCCCAAGTGCTGGGATTAAAGGTGTGTGCCACCAGGCCCAACCCCACCCTGAGTTCTGACCCTTCACACCTAGAGTAACCTCCACAGCGTGGCACTTAATGGCAAGTCACTTGCTAACAAAGATACCAAAGGCCAGCCTGAGGCTAAACATCCCCACAAGCTGCCTTCCCAAGGGGGTGTATACTGGCTGGAGTGGGTAAGGGAGTCTGTGGCCTGTGAGAAGAGGAACGTATGAAAATGGTGGACTCCTGGGTTGGGGAGTCTCTCCAATGGTGCAGATATGTTCGGTGTCCGTCAGATGTGGGAGGACCTTCTTAGTGGGCTCTCTGGTTCCAGGGCCGGCATCACGCTCTGTGGAACGCCTCAAGGAGATGATCAAGGAAGGGATGACCATTGCACGACTCAACTTCTCCCATGGCTCCCACGAGGTGTGGGGAGGGTGTGGAAGGGGGAGTTGGAGATTGCCTCAGGCCCTGTCCACTTTGCCTTGAAATTCCAGTCTCACCCTTGCTCTCATTGCTAGTACCACGCAGAGTCCATAGCCAACATCCGGGAGGCGGCTGAGAGCTTTGCGACTTCCGCATTTAGCTACAGACCTGTGGCCATTGCCCTGGACACCAAGGGACCCGAGATACGCACCGGGGTCCTGAAGGGGGTGAGAAGCCTCTGGGTCTGCATTGTCTGAGGGTCCCGAGGAGTGTGAGAGCCCTGGGGCAGGAGATGGTACGTCAGCACTGGCTCGACCCTGTGAGGGCTCATGTTCGAAACTCAGGCCTCTCTGCTCCCCGCCCCACTCTAGAGCCCAGAGTCCGAGGTGGAGATTGTGAAGGGCTCACAGGTGCTGGTGACTGTGGACCCGGAGTTCCGAACACGGGGCGACGCAAACACAGTATGGGTGGACTACCCCAATATCGTCCAGGTCGTTGCCGTGGGGGGCCGCATCTACATTGACGACGGGCTCATCTCCTTAGTGGTGCGGAAAATCGGTGCGGAATGCCCCAATGGGCGCCCCAGTAAGGGGCGCCTTCTCTTCCCTTTGGTTTCTATATTCCATCCACTCTAGACCACTCACACCTTGCCCTGGCGGTGTCTGCCTTCCCATCTGTCCTAGTGGTACCCCGCCCTCATTCCCAGCTGGGGCTGGGCATTTGATGCCTATTCTTGGTGTGTGGGGGTGTGTGTGTATGCGAAGGGCTCAGAAGTCCCTGGTTTCTTGAGGATCCAAGTATAAGAGTCCCCTCTGCAGCGGTGCCTATATCCTGGCGTCAGCCTTGACAATCTGCTGGCTCTTCTCTGTACCCACAGGCCCAGCGGGGCTGGTGACCGAAGTGGAGCACGGAGGTGTCCTGGGCAGCAGGAAAGGTGTGAACTTGCCAAACGCCGAGGTGGACCTGCCTGGGCTGTCTGAGCAAGATCTCTTGGATCTGCGCTTCGGCGTGGAGCATAACGTGGACATCATCTTTGCCTCCTTCGTACGGAAAGCCAGTGACGTGGTTGCTGTCCGGGCTGCCCTGGGGCCGGAAGGACAGGACATCAAAATTATCAGCAAAATCGAGAACCATGAAGGCGTGAAGAAGTGAGACTTGGCCTTTGTTTCCCATCAGCCCCCTATTTCCCATCAGCCCCCTGTTTCCCATTGCCCTCCTTCCGCATGCCACTGGCATGCGTCCCCTGGCTCTGCCCTAGCCTGGATTCCTCCAACCACCCAGGTTTGATGAAATTCTAGAGGTGAGCGATGGCATCATGGTGGCACGGGGTGACCTGGGCATTGAGATCCCAGCTGAGAAGGTTTTCCTGGCTCAGAAGATGATGATTGGACGCTGCAACCTGGCCGGCAAGCCTGTCGTTTGCGCGACACAGGTCTGGAGTGAATCCTTGGGCTGGGCTTTAAAGGTTGCTGAGTGACCTTAGATCCACATTTTGCTATCTGGTGTCTTGGTCACAAACGGCAATGACATGAAGGTCTCACCGTGACCCTGGCATTCTAAGGGCGCAGGTGCCAGAGAAGTAGCCAGGGCAGGCCCCCCAGTCAGAATGTGACTTCTACAGCCTTTACATCCGTGGTGTCACCCAGATGCTGGAGAGTATGATCACTAAGGCTCGACCAACTCGGGCGGAAACAAGCGATGTGGCCAATGCGGTGCTAGACGGGGCCGACTGTATCATGCTGTCAGGGGAGACGGCCAAGGGCAGCTTCCCGGTTGAGGCCGTAAAGATGCAACACGCGGTAGGAACCCATGAAAACCCCATAGACCAGGGACTCAGACCCCTCTGAAACCGAATTGACTCTGCACCTACTGATTGCCTGCAGATTGCCCGAGAGGCAGAGGCCGCTGTGTACCACCGCCAGTTGTTTGAGGAGCTCCGCCGGGCAGCGCCACTGAGCCGTGACCCCACTGAGGTCACGGCTATTGGAGCTGTGGAGGCTTCCTTCAAGTGCTGTGCTGCAGGTATCATCGTACTGACCAAGACTGGACGGTGAGAATTGTACTGGAAACTGGGCTTTGGTCAGGGGCAGCTGACTCAGTGAGTGATAAAGGTATTGCTTTGGGGCAAGAGAAAAGAGCTCCACGAACGCTAGCGGCCAGCGGGGACAGCTCCTGGGTCCTCTAGGACCTTTGCCAGTGAGCTCCAGGGAACTGGCAGGTTATAACCTAAGCAGGTTTGGCCTCGGGACATTTGGGCTCCTGGGACTAAGATGGCTTCACTGTGCTGAGGTGTTGCCCAAGAGTCCAGTAAGCCTGAGCGCTGAGGATTTTTCTCTCAAACTTAGCCGTGAGAACCCTCAGTAACTCGTTTGAGCTCCACAGGCCACCTCTGTCTCCTCCCTGGGTCTATGTGAGTTTGCTGTGTGTTCCCCCGTGGGTTGTCAGGATTAACAAGAGACGTTAAGTATCGTGTGAAGGTTGGGGATGACATAAATATACATCTGCACAGTTTTGTCCTCTTCTGTTGTTTGTTTTTCAAGAAAGGGTTTCTCTGTGTAGCCTTGGTTGTCCTGGACTCGCTTTGTAGACCAGGCTCTCAAGTGCTGGGATTACAGGTGTGCACCACCATGCCCGGCTTGTTGTTTGTTTGATAGGATTTTTCTGAAATAGGGTCTCATTAGTTTTGGCTGGTCTGAGACTTACTTTGTAGCCTTGACCTTATCTTCAGCCATTATCTCCCAGTGCTGGGGTTGGAGCATATGTCACCATGACTGGCTAGCTTTACATTTCTTCCCTCCTTCCTTCCTTCCTTCCTTTTTTTTTAGGATTTGTTCTGATTATTTTTATTATTTTTTAAAGCATTTAATTATTATGTACACAGTGCTCTGCCTGCATATACATCTGCAGGCCAGAAGAGGGCATCAGATCACATTATAGGTGGTTGTGAGTCACTATGTGGTTTTTAGGAATTGAACTAACAGCTCTGGAAGAGCAGTCAATGCTTCCCCCCCCCCCCCTTTAAGGATTTATGTATTATGTACACCAGAAGAGGCACCAGATTTCATTATAGATGGTTGTGAGCCACCGTGTGGTTGCTGGGAATTGAACTCAGGACCTTTGGAAGAGCAAGCAGTGCTCTTAACCTCTGAGCCATCTCTCCAGCCCCTGACTATTTTTAATCGTGTGTGTGTTTGTGTGTGTGTGTGTGTGTGTGTGTGTGTGTGTGTGTGTGTGTGTGTATTTATGCACACGTGTGTACCCTTCCTGAGGCCAGAAGATGGTGTTGAATTCTCTGACACTGGAGTTACAGGCAGTTGTAAGCTGCTTGATGTGAGCGCTGGGGACCAACTCTGGTCTTCTCAGAGAGTAGTAAGAACTCTCAAGAACTGGGCCATCTCTCTAGCCCAGGTTTTGCATTTATTTTATTAATATTCTTTTTAATATGTATGGATATTTTGCCTGTGCACCATTGCATGGCCAGAAGAGGGCCTGGAACTACTAGACTTGCAAACCATTGTTAACCACCATATAGGTGTTGAGAACTGAACCCAGCAAATGCTCTTAATGGCCAAGCCAAAGGCCAGAGAACTGTAACTTACATGATTTGCTAGTGACACCAGGAACCATAATCTTGCTGCTTCTTCTTTTTTTTTAGACAGGGTCTCCCTGTGTAGCCTTGGCTGTCCTGGACTCGCATTGTAGACCAGGCTGGGCTTGAACTCACAGAGATCCACCTGCCTCTGCTTCCCGAGTGTTGGGATTAAAGGCGTGTGCCACCTCCGCCCGGCCAAACTCTTGCCTCTTGAGGTTCTGAGGTAACATTCTCTTCCTTGTCCAGCTCGGCTCAGCTTCTGTCTCGGTACCGGCCTCGGGCCGCTGTTATTGCTGTGACTCGCTCTGCCCAGGCTGCACGGCAGGTCCACCTGTTCCGAGGAGTCTTCCCGTTGCTTTACCGGGAACCACCGGAGGCCATCTGGGCAGATGATGTGGACCGAAGGGTCCAATTTGGCATTGAGAGTGGTGAGCCTTGCCTTTCTGTTCCTCGGTTTGGCTTCTCACCCCGACTCAAAGGCTTTGCCTGTCCTCACTGGTCCAAGATTTTTCTGGGACTCACTAGGACGGACAAGTGTCTTGGGCTCTAAGCAGGGAGGTTAATCTGAGGGGAAGGGAGTGAAAACAGAAGTACCCCTAAGAAGTCTCTGCTGCTATCTGCTACAACCTGGTAGAACAAGGGAGCAGAAAGCCAGAAGGGCTGGAACTAAATTTTGATTTATACTTGTCATGACCATACCTGTCCTTGTTGCGTTACTGCAGCCACATGGGTGCAAAGGCTTAATGCTCAGAAACAGTATGCTGCATCCCTACACACACACACACACACACACACACACACACACACACCCCTCCCCTCAAACCAGCGGGTTGGTTTCCTTCTGCCCTGCCGGGTAGCCTTGAGGTGATGTGTTGAGATGGCTGACCTAGGCCCTTCAGTGACTGTCACCTTTTTCTCCAACAGGAAAGCTCCGTGGCTTCCTCCGTGTCGGTGATCTGGTGATTGTGGTGACAGGCTGGCGACCTGGCTCTGGCTACACCAATATTATGCGGGTGCTGAGCGTATCCTGAAATGCCTTGTCCCCCTTCTGGCCTAGCTGCGCCCCATTTCTTTCAACCCACACCCCTCCCGGCAGTCCTACATCTGCCATCTAGCCCCGTTGCTGTGTTTCACACGGGCCCTGAATGTCTGTGTCCAATTCCACACTGGCCACGCATCAGCATCAATCGAATATCCCTGTCTCAATCCGCTCAGCCGGATACTAAGATGCCCTGAGCCTTTAATCCCGGCCAGCTGGTTAATTCTGTTCCTCCGGGCTTCCTATCATTAGAATGGGGGAGTAGAAAAGAGGTGATCTCGTCCCATTTCCACAGAACCATTTCTTTTTCTTTTTGGTTTTTAGAGACAGGGTCTCTCTGTGTTAGCCTTGGCTGTCCTGGACTTGCTTTGTAGACCATGCTGGCCTCGAACCCACAGCAATATACCTGCCTCTGCCTCCCAAGTGCTGGGATCAAAGGTGTGCCACCACACCCGGCCCTTATAGAACCATTATTTTAAGACACTTGTGTCCTCTGGTGTAACTCTCATGACCATTTCCTGAGCACAGTGTCATCTTCTGGTGGCCTCAAGTCAGGGCCAAATACTCCTTCAAGGCACACAGCGCCACACTTTAGGGGAGGCTGGGGTGGATGGGTAGTGCGGAGAACTAAGCCAAGCTGGCTTTTCTTTTTTCTTTCTTTTTGTTTGTTTTTGAGACAAGGTCTCACTGTATAGCTGAGGATGGCCTCAGACTCATGAAAATCCTCCTTCCTGGCCCTCGCCAGGGTAAGGATTACAGGCGTGAGCCACCAGCTGGTCTTTAGACAGCCTTATTTTCTTATTGACTCTACAACCATGGAGCGGAGTTTACAATCCTCTAATCCACCTGTTCTCATGCCCACTGCTCTGCTGGGTCAGACGATCCAGAAACTCTTCCCACAAACAGGTCAGAAGCAAAAAGCATCTTTTCTTTTGAACCCAACTGTTTGGGTGCAATTATAAAAACAACTCCCACAGGCAAAGAACCCCAGAATCTCCCAAGAGATGTGTGGCCCTGACCCCATACTTCAATGCTACAGTGTATGAAAGGGGACAGAGCCGGTGGGCAGTGGATTACTCTCGTCCCTGAGAAAGGGGCAGCTGGCCTGTCTAGGTTTGGCTACTCCAGCCGCCCCCCCCCTCCTGCACCAACATCAAACCCAGATGGGGGGGGAAATAAGTGCAGTCCTCCTGTTGCCCCCCCCCCTTCCACTACCTCAACACAGAAAGCTTGAGTATTGTTGCTGATGGCATTGTGCAAGGACCACAAGGATGTTTTCTTGTTCCCTGTCCCCCTAGCCTCCCTGCCAGGAGGTGGGGAACACAGATAAAGGAATGAGTAACAAAATGAATAAGTCAAATTAGCAAATGAATAAATAAAATTAACAAACGACTGAATAAATAAGACAAAGAGGGGAAAATAAAAGGTCACATGAGGATTCAGCCCCTTGCCCCTACCTGGGGGAGGGGGAGCTAGGCTGGCATAGTAAGTAAGGAGGTGCCAAGCATCCCTTAGCTCTAGGGGCAACACCACTGAGGCAGGGACCACAGTGTAGAGCAGCTTCTAGGTTACAAAGGCAGTGCTACTGCACAGGAGCTGCGGAGGGCAGACTACGGTGGGCAGATACGCGTTCTCGCTTGGTGTAGACGAGGAGAGCCCACAAGGTGGCAGTGGGAGGGTGGATGTTCACACTCAGGACCCTAGACATCTGTTGGCTGTAATAGAAACTCGGCAGTACCCAGCTACAACAATGGGGGATGGGAAGATAGGACACACTGGGCAGAACCTGCAGGGAAACAGCCATCTAGTTACTTGGCAGTGATGGTGGCAGCAAGTACTTGTGCTTAGTAAAGGCAGGGTTGTGGGCCCAGGCCTGCACCTGGCAGGACCGTGGCCTGGGGACACCCTTGTTAGAGGGCTTTGAGTCACTTCTACTTGGCAGTGGAGACACACAGTACCCCAGCACAATGCCTTGAACGTGGTAGGCACTGGGTACCTATGACAGATGGGTATATGATTAGGATTAGCAGGCTGCAGCTGCTGTAGCTGAGGGCACAGAACAGCTTCGTGGTAGTCAGGGGGTAGTATGTTAGATCCCCACAGCCTTTCCCAAGCGGCTTCTACCCCCAGGCACACATTATTGCATGCCAATAGCTAAGGCCAGTGTAACCCGGGCTTTCACATGTTGGCAGAGATTTGGGGACCTCTTGGGGTAACCGGTTCAGGCACTGATGGCCTGGGTGGCTGGATTGTCCCTGGAGGCTTGGTCAGGAGCCCGGAGGGGGGCAGGCGTTCACTTCCAGAGCCTTTGCGCCCAGGAGAGCCATCGCCAGTTGCTCGCTGAGGCAGAGAGGGTTGAGAGGCAGAAAGTGGGCGGCCCCGAGGTCCTAGCCTCCGAGCACCTCCTCCTGGGGGAGGGCCCAGCAGGGACACCTGGGAACGCCCTGCTCGGGATAGGCTGGCGTGGAGGGTTCGGGCAGGTGGAGCAGGCAGGCGAGAGGTGGACGCCCAGGGTCCTCGGGCCAGCAGAGGACCCGCACGGACAGGCACCAGTGGGGAGGCTGGGGAGCCTGCTGAGCGTCTAGCAGAGCGAGCAAGAAGGGTGGCTGGAGAGTCAGGGGAGAGGGGCAGAGGGCCTCGCTGGTGAGTCAGGGCTATTGCCACGTTGGAGGTCACAGCAGCTGCCTGCAGCGGTGCGTGCACCAGCGGTTCCCACAGCACTGGCTTTCCACTGAGCCGAGCTCCTGTTCCAGGAGCCAGGCCCCGAATACCACGAGCCATGTCTCGGTCGTGTTGTACCAGATGCTGCTCCATAGCGCCACCGCTGCTGCCTGGACTAGGCTCAGAGCGTTTCCGCTGCAAGATCGAATTCTTTTTGCCTACAAGTTGTCCCAGGACCAAGAAGTTAGGAAAGTACCCAGGAGGGCTCTGGAGAATGAAGCTATGGCTATGGCTTGCTAGGGGTAAGAATAGTGAGCGACGGAGCTAAAAGGCTTGCTGGAGGCACGGACTGGGACTGGGTGGGTTGGGATGTAGTGCCAAAGCTCTAGGGCTATGCTCCTTGCTATGAACATGAGGTGAGGCCCAGCCAGGACCCAGAGCAGACAGAGTAGACAGGCCTCACCAATGCGACGGAGCCGGTCCATGGCCACAGTCTCAAAAGCCCTTCGCATCATCGGGAACTCCTCAAGCACCGCATTGAAGTGGTCCACGCTGAGTGAGTAGAGGCGACAGTAGGTGTCGGCCCTTACACTGGCTGTTCTCCGGCCTCGAGTCAGCAGGCAGATCTCTGCACAAGTTGGGAGAGGCTCAGAAGCCCGGCTCTTGCCCGCCGTCCCCTACCCCCAGCCCCACCCCCAGGCCTGCAGCAGCTAACCCAGCACTCTCAAATTTGTTCTTAGACTTGGGGGAAGGAAATGAATGATTACCTGATGTAAGGTCCCTAACTATCTCTAGACCTGCACATCTGAAAGGCTACTCACTTTTAAAATTCTTTCCAAATTAAGCAAACATGTCTGCCAGCCCCAGACATTTCTCATTTACTCTGCACATTAACTCCAATCCCAGGCCTATGGCTGCCCCAGGCTGTACCCTACTTCTGCCCTGAGTGAAGACCCCGAAGAAGAAGAAGAGACTAGACAGACACGGAGTGCAGTGATGGGATGCTTGGAGGCAGCGGGTGGTTAGGTGGCTGGCAGGTTGTATGAGCCCCAGTCACTTTGGGCAGCAGCTGGCAGCTGGGTTTCTGGATGGCCCCACAAAAGCTTAAGTCTGTGGGACAGCTTTGCTTTCCCTCAACGCACAGGACCCTTGCATTTTGTTGTTAATAATCCTATAGGGCCCTTGGCGCAGTACCTTGCAGCCTGGCCATGCACTGGACTCTCCTGAGAAACTTTTAAAAAGTAAAATAAATTTAAAAAGCAACCACCAGGCCGGGCGTGGTGGCGCATGCCTTTAATCCCAGCACTCGGGAGGCAGAGGCAGGCGGATCACTGTGAGTTCGAGGCCAGCCTGGTCTACAAAGTGAGTCCAGGATGGCCAAGGCTACACAGAGAAACCCTGTCTCGAAAACAGCAACAACAACAACAACAAAACAAAAACAAAAAAAAAAGCAACCATCAGGTGTGGTGAAGCACACCTTTAATCCTAGTAGTACTTGGGAGACAGAGGCAGGTGTGTCTCTGTGAGTTCAAGGCCCAGCCTGGTCTATATAGTGAGTTCCAGGACAGCCAGGACTGCATAATAGAGAGACCCTGTCTCAAAAAAAATAAAATAAAATACAGAGCTTCAGGCCCCAGCTCAGAGACTCACTGAGGTCTGGGGAAAGGTTGTTGTGTGATTTTGTAGCACTAACAGGTGGGGCCCTAATCCTAGGAAGCAACTGCGTTCTGTCCAATGCTCATGACCCCCACACACCCCCCCCAGACCTGCTGACCCCCAAAGTAGGATCCATCAGTGAGGCGAGTGTCCCGGGCGCCCCGTGCCAGCACACTGAGCAGCCCATGCTGGATGAAGTACATCTTCCTGCCCACGGAGCCCTCACGCACCACCAGATCCCCTGGCTGGAAGACCTCAAAACGGAGCTTGGTGAGCACTGCGGTGACGAAGCTGGGGTCAGCATGAGCAAACAGCGGCATGTGGGCCACTAGGCCCCGGCAGGTGAAGTTAATAATCTCCTGGACAGAGGAGGAGACTATTAGAAAGGCCCTGCCCCCTGCTGGAAGATTCCCCCCAACCAAGCTCATCTGTCTCCAGAAAACACATCATCCTGTCAAGATCTGTCAACGGATGGAGATGCTACTGTGGGTGTCAGGACCTCCCTTAGAACCTGCCTTCAAAGCTTCTCCACCGCGGCATCCTATGGTCCCTTTTCTGATAGCCTTTGCAACCATAAGACCTGCCACAGAAAGCCACCTCCTCTCAAATGCTTATCCTCCCTCCCACTGGAACACCTGATAACCACTCCCTCGTAGCCCAGGCTGCACATCCGGAAGCCCCGCCCACAAGGTCCAGCCTGGCCCCACCTCCCGGAGCGGCTCGCTCAGCTCCCCCAGGATGCTCTCCTCATCGAACATCTTGCCCTGGTAGCGGTGCTCGTAGTATTCATGGATGCGCTGCCGGGTGTCGGCCGGCAGCTTGTGGAAGGACATGTACTGCTCCACCTGCTTGTACTAGAGAGGCAACACCAGTCGCCAGTAGGAAGAGGACGCGGCGACGTAGGGCCAGAACCACGGGGGTGGGAGGGTGCAGAACGGGGACCCCGGGGTGACAAACACGGTATACACAGACACACGGATCGTGGTAAACACAGGGAAGACAGGGCAATTACAGAAAACCCCAAGTGTGGACAGAGGAGGGGCCCAAGGGCAGAGGCATAGGGACAGACAGACGGACTTCACACAGGAGCGTAGGACAAATGGACATGGAGTAGGAAAGGACACAGTCTCCAGCACTCCTCCATGCCCACCCCTTCCCTCTCCTGCCCCTACTGACCTTCTCCTGGTACTGTCGCCGGGAAGAGTCCAGGGACTGGATAAGTGCCGTGGCGTGCCCGATGAACATGGCATAGCACGTGGCACCCACGATCATGCTGAGCATGGTGAGCCAGACGTCAGGCATGCCTACCGGTGCCTGCTGCCCATAGCCAATGCACAGCATGTGACTCATGGCCTTGAACAGGGCGTGGGAATACTGGCGGCCCCATGAGTGGTTCTGGGGGGCAGAGTATGTTGCAGAACAGGCTGTGGCCCCCTCAAGAGTCTCATTCTCTACCGTCCCCCCTTTTTCCCTTTCAGCACCTCTGCACAGCCCTTCAGAGCTTCCTCTCAGCTCTCATCTGGTGGCTGGAGTCCCCAAAGCAAAGGGTCTCTTCTGTGTGTGGGGACCTTTGTTTTGCCTGTGTTTCCTTCTTTGCCTGCTCCCTCCAACACTCAAGCACTTCCTCTGTCTCGATTTCTCACCCTTCCCCTTCTCCCCTCCCCCCTCCCATCCCATCTCCTTCCATCTTCTTTCTGGATCACGTCCTACCTACTGCTCCCTGCAGCTATCCCTGTTGCTCCGGCAGAAGAGCCCCTAAAAGGCCCAGGGGTGCCAGAGCTGGGGGACACTTCTCACCACCATGCGGTTCATGGAAACCCAGCAGTCAGAAGGGAAGTCCTGCAGCATGGGGACCAGGAACTGCAGACAGCCATCCCAGTGACACAGCAGCAACATCATCCCAATGAGGTTGAAGATACGGACCACTGCACTGGCCAGGTCGTAGGTCATGTGGAAGATCTGAGGGGTCCGAGGAAGCGCTGCTGTGGACAGGAACCCCTCTCTGCTGTCCCCACCCTCACCCCCACCCCAGTCCCAGACTTGCAAATTCCTCTTGAATCTCTTTCTCCCCTTCCCAGTCTTTCAGACTTTAAAAAAAAAGAAAGAGAGAAAAGAAAAAGAAAAAAAGGGCAGGGAAGGTGAAAATGTAGCTATTAACCTGGCCTGGTTTCAAATGTCTGTAATCCCAGCTACTAGGGAGGCTGAGACAGAAGGATCAGAAATTTAAAGCCAACCTAGACAACTTTTTTTTCCTTTTTAAATTAAAAAAAAAAAAATTGGGGAGGGGCCAGATGTGGCGGCACACGCCTTTAATCCCAGCATTTAGGAGGCAGAGGCAGGCGGATCTCTGTGCTCAAGGCCAGCCTGATCAACATAGTAAGCTTCAGGACAGCCGGGACTACATAGAGATGTCCCGTCTCAAAAAACAAAACAAAATTTTATGTATATGGATGTTTCACCTACATATATCTGTGTATCCTATGTATGCCCAGGGCCTTTGGAGGCCAGAGAATGTCTGATCTCTTTGACTTGGAGTTACAGACAGTTGTGAGCCAGCATCTAAGTGCTGAGAATTGAACTCAGGACCTCTGGAAGAGCAGCCAGTGCATTAACTGCTGAGCCATCTCTCCAGTCCCCAGCCTGAGCAACTTAGTAAGAGCTTATCTCAAAATAAAAAGCAAGGCTAAAGAGATGGCTCAACAGTTAAGAGCACTAGCTGCTCTTCCAGAGGACACCGGTTCAATTCCCAGTACCCACATGGAAGATCACAACAATTCCAGTGTACCTCCACAGGCACCAGGTACATACATATGCAGTACAGTTAAAATAAACACCTAGTAAAAGATAAGACTGGGGCTATGACTCAGTGGCAAGGCCCTTGCCCATCATAAGTGAGGCCCTAGGTTCAACCCTCAGTAAGGCATGGAGGTATGAGGGCAGTGGCTGTTATTTACTTGTGTGGGCCATTATAACACATGGTTGCTATCTTCGTCTTTTATTTAGAAAGATTGAAGCCAACTCTGTGCCTAGAAGTAAACAAGTGTTAAGGCAGAAATTTGGAGAGTTCTAGAATGTACAAGCTGCCCAGGTGCTGCCTTGGAAAACAGGGAAGAGGCATACACAGAGTAAAGTCCTCAGGGCAAGGATTAACACCAGTGTCGTCTTCCCGTCTGATAATAGCTAATTTCTGGGTGTGGTGGTTTCCATCTCTATGCCCAGCACCTAGGAAACTGAGGCAGGAGGACTGCCAAAAAAAGACTGAGGCTAGCCTGGGCTATAATATAAGAGCCTGTCTCAAAAAGCTGAAACCAAGGCAAAACAGAACAAAAGCAACAAACAAAACAAAACAAAACAACTGGCGAGCTTCTGGGAACACACTGAGAAGCTGCTTTTTTTCAGTGCTTCACACACATTAACTCCAACCGTATTATACAAAAATATACCAACCAAAGTTAGTATGCCTAACACTATCAGAACCAACGAGGCGCCAGAGCATACGCGCCAGAGTATACGCGCCGAGCCTACCCGAGCCACAAAACTCTTCTGCAGCCGGAAGCCGCACCTCCTTTCCATACCCAATCTTCCACTCAAGCAAGAATCAAATAACCCTCAAGTATTTGCCCAGCTGCAGTGCTCAGCCTCTCTGTACCACAACTGACCTGTCATCCCACGCCTCATTCTGTGAACCCTCCACTCTCTCTGCCTCTCTCCCACCAACTTTGCAAAGAATTCACACTTGGCAGCCTCACACATCCTCCCCTCCCCATAAAGTCATCAGGACCTCCACCCATAGCACCTTTCCGAAGACGATAGCCCCACCCCCTGCCCACTGCCCCACCCCACCTCCTCCCACTGGTGTATGTAGCGGATGAGGCGGGAGAGGCGGAGCAGCCGCAGCAGGCTAAGGATCTTGGTGAATCTAACGATGCGCAGGGCCCGTGCTGTTTTGTAGACCTCGGCGTCTAGCCTCGGCTCTAACTCCACCACTAGGAAGATGTAATCCACAGGGATGGAGGAGATCAGGTCAACCAGGAACCAGGTGCGCAGGTAACGGGTGCGGATGGCTCTCGGCGCCAACAGGATCTCAGCGCCTTCCTCCACCACGATGCCAGTTCGGAAGTTGAGCACCAGATCCAACAGGAAGAAAGTGTCAGAGAGGACATTGAAGACGATCCAGGGTGGGGAGTTCTCCTCCTTGAAGAAAGTGATGCCCACGGGCAGTACTATGAGGTTCCCCACCATCAGCAACAGCATGATCAGGTCCCAGTAAAACCTAAAGAGGGTATGGAATAAAGAGCAAGACGGCGTCACACTCCATCAGCAGCTAGATTAATGGAAGACGGTCTGATATAGCCAAGAGTGCCCAAGACCACAAAACCACAAAATGGCCATTTCAACCCACGGAGAGTGAAAACGGGAGTCATCATTTGGGAAAAGAGCATTATTTAGTGGAGTTAGATATTTGTACTCCCTGCAACTCTGCTCCCTTGAGTATAAACACCCAATGGAAAATGCACTCTAGGGAGCATAACCAGTCATGTCTATAGCAGGATTAACTTGGAAACAACTCAGATGTTTATCAGTAGAAAATGGGGAGAGCTGGAAGAAATAGTTTAGTAGTTAAGAGCGCTGGCTGCTTTTTCAGAGGACCTGAGTTCAATTCCCAGCACCCACATGGCAGCTCGGAACTATCTGTAACTCTGGTTCCAGCACATCGGATGTGCTCCTCTTCTGGCTCCAAGGGTACCAGGCAAATAGAGGGTACATAGACATACATGCAGGCAAAACACACACACACAGAAAAAGATAAATAAAAAATTAAAAAACAAATGTAGAAACAAGGCATAATACACGGAGGTAAGTATATCCACAGCTTAGAACAGCAGCATAGACAAATCTCACGTTTGGACAAAGAAAACATTTATCTTTATTTCATGTACATGGGTATTTTGCCCTATATATCTAAGTACCATGAACGTACAGCAGCCAAAGAGGCCCAAAGACACTATCAGATGCCCTGGGACTCAGGCTACAGAAGGTTGTGAGCCACCGTGTGGGGCTGGGCACCAAACCGAGATCCTCTAAAGGCAGCCAGCACTTTTTTTCTCTTTAAAATAATTTTAATTTTTATTGAAAATAGACTTTTTCATACAACATATTATGATCTCAGTTTCCCCCTTTCCCGACTCCTTATAGATCCTCCCCTCCTCTCCACACACCCAAATCCACACCTTTTCCTCTCTCTTTCATTAGCAAACAAACAGGCACTAATCAAACACACAAATAAGTCAGAATAGGACAAAAGAAACAAGCAGGGGGAAAAGTGCCAAAGAAAAAGCACAAGAATTACATAAGGATGCAGAGACACATATACATTCACAGACACACACACACACCATTAAAATTCAAAATTCAGAAACCGTAATATATAAGCAAAAGGCTCGTAAAGCTTTTTTTTTTAAAAAAAAGAAAATGCCCAAAGCATTATAAGACAAAAATCCTCCTAAAATACCATTGAAATAATTTTGTGTTAGGCATCTACTACTGACATGTGGCCTACCCTTAAGGTCTGTATACCCAGTGAGACTCCATTGGAGTTCTCCCTTTTTTTTTTTTTTTTTTTTTTTTCCTTTTTAAGAGGTTGTCAAGTGAAGAACAGCTTCTGGGTTAGGGATGAAGGCGTGTGTCCTCTTCCCATCTCAATGCTGGGGCCCCGCCTGGCTTACACCTGTGCAGAGCCAGTGTATGCTGCCACAGTCTCCGTGAGTTCATATATAAGTAAGCCCTGTTTGTGTCTGGCACCTTCCACCCCTCCACTGACATTTACAACTTTTCTGTCTCCACTTTTGCATAGTTCCCTGACTCCTGAGGGAAAGGCTTTGATGGAGACATCCCATTTAGGACTGAGAGTTCCAAGGTCTCTCTCACTCTCTTCCCTACACAGCTGTGGGTCTCTGTATTTGTTCCCGTCCACTATGAGAGGAAGCTTTTCTGATGACGATGATCACGATCCTGATCAATAAGTGTAGTGGTTTGAATTAAGAAAGGTGGGCTGGAGAGATGGCTCAGTGGTTAAGAGCACTGACTGCGCTTCCAGAGGTCCTGAGTTCAATTCCCAGCAACCACATGATGGCTCACAACCATCTATAATGTGATCTGATGCATACTGTATACATAATAAATAAATCTTTAAAAAAAAGAAAGAAAGAAAGGCCCCATAAAGCCAGGTGTAGTGGGGCATGTATGCCTTTAATCCCAGCACTCAGGGAGGCAGAGGCAGGTGGATCGCTGTGAGTTGGAGGTCAGCCTAGTCTACAAAGAGAGTCCAGGACAGCCAAGGCCACACAGAGACCCTGTCTCAAAACAAAAACAAAAACAAAAACAAAAACAACCAACAACCGCCCCCCAAAAAAAGAATGGCCCCATAGGTTCATATATTTGAATGCATAGTCTCTAGGGAGTAGAGCTGCTTGAAAGGGTTAGAGGGACCAGGAGGTGTGGCCTTGCTGAAGGAAGTGTGTCACTGGAGGTGGCCTTTGAAGTTTCAAAAGCCCACACCAGGTCCAGCTTCTCTCTCTGTCTCTCAACCTGAAGCAGGATGTAGCTCTCAGCCACTGCTTCAGCACCATGCTCCCTGCTGTGGCGATAATGGACTAAGCCTCTGAAGCTGTAAGCAAGCCCTCAATTAAATGCGTTTCTTTTGTAAGGGTTGCTTTACAGCAATAGAACAGTGAGTAAGACAATGAATATAGCTGAATGTTCTTTTTTGGGGGTAGGGGACGGGGATGGGTTTCAAGATGGGGGGGGGCAGTTGGGGGTTTCTCTGTGTAGTCTTGGCTGCCCAGGACTCATTTGGTAGACCAGGCTGGCCTCGAACTCACAGAGATCTGCTTGCCTCCCTGAGTGCTGGGATTACAGGCATGCGCCACCACACCTGGCTAGCTGGATGTTCTTAGGAGTGATTTTATTGCTACCTTCCTTTAGCAGAACAATAGTATTTGGTTTTCTCATAGGTCCAGAGGAGCCTATCTAGCCTCAGGTTCTGGCTGCTCAAGCAGTGTCAGGCATGGGTTCCATCCCACGAAGTAAGTTTTAAATCTAATCAGACAGTTGTTGGTTACATCTACAACGTTAGGTCGGGCGTGGTGGTGGTGCAGGCCTTTATAATCCCAGCACTCAGGAGGCAGAGGCAGGCATATCTCAGTGAGTTTGAGGCCAGCCTGGTTTACAAAGTAAGTCCAGGATAGTCAAGGCTACACAGAGAAACAAAATGAAACAAAACAAATCTACATTTGTGCTACTGTTGCACCATTGTATCATAGTGACAGGTAACCATTGCAGATGAAAGGGTTTGAAGCTGGGTCAGTGTTTCCTTTCCTTCTGGTAGCCTGCAAGAGTACCTTTCCATACCATGAACACTGGTCAGTAAGGGCGAGCAGAGAGTGCTCTTAACCACTGAGCCATCTCTCCAGCCCTTAAGAAAATCAGATATACACAAAGTTCCAAAACAGACATAACTAAACTAGTGTGTGTGTGTGTGTGTGTGTGTGTATCAGTCTTGGCGAACCTGGACTCACTTTTGTAGACCAGGCTGGCCTCAAAATCACAGTGATCAGCCTGTCTCTGCCTGTCCCAAGTGCTGGCATTAAAGGCATGCGCCACCACCCTCGTCCTTATTTTTATTTTATGGTAAAATAATTTTCTTTTTGCTTAATACTATTTTCTTTATTTACAAGTTAAAATCAAGACACACACACACACACACACGATGGACCAAAGGCTAAAGTAGGCAGAAAACTAAAACCCTCAAAGGCTTCCAAATGAAGAGAGAAAGCAGAAAGGAAAGAAAGCAGAGACACAGAAAGATTCTGCTTCCTTCTCCTGAAGAGAATGAGGAAGTAAAAGACACATCTATATATTAGTGCCTGTGTGCATGCCATAGCACACATACAAAGGTCAGAGGACAACTTGTAAGTTCAGTAACTAAATGTACATAATACAAAGACATCTATTCAGGCAAAATACACACATAAATCTATTTTTTTCAAAAAGTACACATGCACACAGCTGTACACACACACACACACACTGGCACCAATATTGTTTTTAAAACTTCTAAAAGCTGGGTGTGGTGGCACACGCCTTTAATCCTAGCACTTGGGAGGCAGAGGCAGGTGGATCTCTGTGGGTTCGAGGCCAGCCTGGTCTACAAATCAAATCCTGGACAGCCAAGGCTACGCAGAGAGAACCTGTCTTGAAAAAACAAAAACAAAACAAAACAAATTTCTACAACTACGCACCCTGTGCTGATCTCACTGGGTTGTTGGGAAATTTTCCAGAGACAACGAACCCGACCGTGCTGTACAAACAGGAGCTGTTGTTATGGCTTCGCCACTCTTTATCTCCAGATTTCTGAAAAAGCGGCTGCTTCCCCATCTCCAGGGCTGTCTATTTCTAGTCTAGGCTGTCCTGCCCTTCTCAGTCTTCCCCAGCCCATTCCTCTTCTCTAATGGGGCTAGAACAGGGACTCTGTTTCTCTGTGGGTGGGAGAACTGTCATCCATTGCTACCCTGCACTCATCCTAACTGGGCTTTTCAGGGGTGCCTATCCCCCCCCACACACACACAGCGCTTCAGATGGCTGTACACACTACACACGGAGAGCTCCCCGGGAAACCCCACGGCAGCATGACTTGAGCTGTGCACTCTCCTTCCCTCCTCTAGGCTGCCTGTGCATGCCTGGGCTCCGGCTGAGACAGGCAAGGGCAAGCTACATTGCTTCAGAAGAAGCTGTGCAGATCAGAGGTCAGGAGGGACACAGGGGACACCTTTATTCAGAGAAAAATCACCAGAGCACACATGATGCTTTCAGGTCTAGGACACAGCTAATCCCAGCACAAGTCCCAAGCACAATCCCTTCTGATTCTGATTGCAAACTCAAATCCTCTCAGCCTCTGAAAGGAGCTTGCTGGTTCCCAAGTCCAGACCCACCCCTGGGCAACCCCTTCGGACTTTATGCTTTCACTCAGCAACAAACCCTTGGTGCTTCCTCCTCCTCCTCTCTTCCCACAGCCACTGAGAGGAAATTTTGCACTGCGAGACACTGGGAGAGAGGAGGAAAAGGTTTGCCTCGCCATCAGAGAGCATCTTCACAGCCTGACTCACAGGCAGTCACAAGCCCAGCGGGTGATGTGGTAGAGGACTAGGAAGGAACACCACTGTGAGGGGGATATGGCTTCTGGCGATCCATGTGAGGGCCAACTGGGGGAGGGGAGGAAATCTGCTGGAGAGGACTGGAGGACTATTTACAGGGAGTGGACATTTGATGGAAGATACTGTTTCCAGACTCCAGAGACACACCTCGTTTCTTCATCTAAAAGCTGTCCTTCAATGTCCCCAAGGGCAAGGATGATTTTTTTTCCTCCCCTAGCGACCTTGATGTAGATAGACGTACAGCCTGAAAGCGACCCTGAAATGGCTACATCTCCACTCTCTGTCCCTTATCTATGGGAAACACCTAGGCGGCGGCTGAGCCCCTTCTGAGTACCCGCCCCGCCCCGCCGCATTCCGCCTTCAGCACCACGGACAGCAAACAGCGCTGCGGACCGGGCTGACCCCCTGTCTCCTCTCCAGCGTCGCGGGCTTCCTTTGTACTTCAGCGCCCTTAATTTGTTCTGCTCAACTGGGCAAGTGCTTAGTGTGTGGGTCAAGCGTGGTAGAGAGCGGAACTAGGCTTCTTCCTTAGGTCTCCCAGCTTTGGGGTATGATATAATTTCACACACCCTCGAGAAAACAGTACTGGAAAGGAGGCAAGGTTTCCAAACTCAGATATTCTCTGTGGTCCAGGTGGGTCATGGGTTATCCTGCATTGGATAAACCAAGTCCCTGAAGATTCTCTTGATGTTTGCTGTCCCTGATGTCTCCCTAACCTGACAAAACACAGAGGATCTCGGGGAAACCCGCCTAGGAATTCCCAGGCTGGGTGGGAGGAGGTGACTCCGCAGGCTCTCTACCCGGCCGGTGGCACTGCTGTCCCTCGCTCTCCCCGCTGAGCCCCCCGTACCGGAAGTCGCTGTAGGGGTGGATGATCCAGGCCCCGGCGGACTTCACCCTCTCCTGCTCGATTTCCACCGCTTTGTGGCTACCGAAGACCCGGAGAGAGAACTTGTTGACGGTCGGCTGAAGCAGCGTCCCGAGCTGCCTCCTCTTCGGCTCGGGCGCAGACTCCGGGACCCCACCTGAGGCCACGCGGGCCTGGGCGGGAGCCGCGGGAGGCGTCTCGCGCGCAGGGGTCGCCGCTTCGCCGGCCCCCACCGCCGGCCGCGCTTCCTCCTCCATGACTGCTCTCACTCGAAGGGCCTCTCCAACGGGTCTACGGCCATGGCGGGCGCGCTGGTCCCTGGGAGCAAAGCCCGGGCACCGGAGCGCCGACCCGCGTGCGCCCGGGGCGCGGGGGGCGTGTACAGGCGACAGACGTGCGGGCGCTGCGCCCCCTGGCGAGGGCTGCGCGAGACCGGGTGGGGCGGGCGGCGGCCCAACTGCAGCCCACACCCCCTAGAGGGCGTGGTCTAGGGATGCTGGGTGTTGGGGGGTGGGAGGGCGGGTAGTGCAGCTCGCTTTTGGAGGCGGGAAATTCGCTGGGGCATGTGCAGACCAATAGAACGGAAATTTGAGATTCTTCTTCCCCATCCCCTTCCAGGGTCTTCTGTTCTGATCATGATCTTCCTCAGCACTTACCTAGGTGTCTTCCTCTGGCTGAGATCCTATAAACTGCTTTCAGCTGTATATTTTTTCCTAATTCGTTAAGCCAACCTATATCGAAGGCCACTAACTTGAGTGCATGTTAAAGTTGCAAAAATGAGCTACTAAGTCGATGGTTCCTCTCCATAAACAGGTCAACAAACAGGAAAGCACCAAACTACATGCCACTGAGTGCTGTAAGTGCCAAACATCTCAGTTTCTCCCGTTTGTTTCCACTTCTTACTGCCACTGCCTTAGATCATCTCCAACTAAATTACTTCAGGAAGTTTATGTTTTGTTTTTGACACGGGTTGTAACTCGGGCTGCTCTTGAACTCCTGATCCTCCTGCCTCTGCCTTTCATGTGCTGGGATTACAAGTGTGTGCCACTAGACTTGGTTTCAGAAGTTTTTAATAATCTTCAAAATCTGCCGGATCGCAGGGCTCTAATCCCAGCATTGGAAGGCAGAGGCAGGTGGGTCTCTGAATTTGGGTCCAGCCTGGGCTACTTAGCAAGTGCCAGAAAAGCCAGGACTACATAGAGAGACTCTGTCTTGGGGAGGGAAAAAAAAAGTCTTCAACAAATTCTCCCAGACCAATTCGTTTTTTCAGTCTGCAAGTAAACTTTCTACAATCCACATGGAACTGGGCAGTTTACTTAAAGTCCTTCAAAGTTCTCCCATTTTAGAAATATAGCTGCTAAGACTGCTTTCCAAAGGACCTGGGTTTAATTCCCAGCACCCACATGACAGCTTACAGCTGTCTATAACTCCAAGATCTGACACTTACACAGACACACATGCTGGCAAAAGACCAGTGCACATAAAATGAAAATAAAAAACTTATTTAGAAATGCATTTCAGCTCCTACTCGCCAATTACTAAAAATTTATACTTAAGTCTCAACAACTTTTATTTATTTATAAATTTTATTTACTTTATATGTCTGAGTGTTTTGTTCCTGTTTATGTCCTGTGTGTCATGTATGAGCCTGGTTCCTGCAGAGTTGAGAAGAGGGTATCAGATCCCCTGGAACTGGGATTAGGGATAGGTATAAGCCACTATGTGGGCACTGGGACTTGAACTTGGGTCCTTTGAGAGAGCAGCCAGTGTTCTTAACTGCTGAGCTGTCACTACAGCCCCAGCAATTGCTCTTCTGATTTTTCTTTTTCTTTTTTTTTCTTTCTTTCTTTTTTTTTTTTTTTATTTTTGGTTTTTTTTTGTTGTTGTTGGTTTTTTTTTTTTTTTAGGGGGGTTGTTTTTGTTTTTGTTTTGTTTTGTTTTTCGAGGCAGGGCTTCTCTGTGTAGCCTTGAATGCCCTGGACTCACTTTGTAGACCAGGCTGGCCTCGAACTCACAGAGATCTGCCTGCCTCTGCCTCCCATGTGCTGGGACTAAAGGCATGTGCCACCACCGCCCAGCCTAGTCCTTTTCTTAAAAGCTAGAGCCACAGGTGATGAAATGCCTTGGCCTGCTGTCACTGGGCCTTTAGGAATAGTTTCCTGCTTGCTATTTTCTTTCCAAAAACCGATTTGGATCATACCTCTGCTGGGAGGCTTAAAACCACATTCTTATCTTTTCCCCCAGTCTAGTCTAGAGCTTTCTAAGAGCAGCTTGGGCAGCACTGCTTAGAACAGCTCTTGTCCCAGGTTTACTTTCGTTTGGTGTTGTTTTGAGACAGGGTCTTATTATACAGCCTTGACTGGCATGGCACACAATGTGGAGACCAGGTTGTCTGGAGTTCATAGGCATCCACCTGCCTCTGCCACTGTGCCCGAATTCCATTACTTGTTTACAGGTCTGTGTCCTCTCCCCTTCAATCCTCAGACTGAGGAAGTTCTGAAGAAAAATAAACTTGTGCTGGGTACAATGCTGGGCACACAGTGAATAGTCAGCAAATGCTTGTTGGAAATGACCTAGGAGCCGGGCATGGTGGCAAATGCCTTTAATCCCAGCACTCAGGAGGCAGAAGCTGGCAGATCTCTGTTAGTTCAAGACCAGGTTGGTCTATAAAGTGAATCCAGGACAGTCAAGGCTACACAGAGAAACTCTGTCTCAAAAAAGGAAAAAGAAAAGAAGAGAGAGAGAGAGAAAGGACTTAGGAAATCAAATTGTCCTGCTTGCCCAGTTCCTACACACACACACACACACACACACACACACCTTTTGAGATAGGTCTCTCTTATGTAGCCCTGGTTATCTTGGAAGTCATTATGAAAATCATGCTGGCCTTGAACTAATGGAGATCAGCCAGCCTCTGCTTCTGGAGTGCTGAGCTTAAAGGTGTGTGCCTACACGACTGACTCTATTTTCTAGATAGAAACTTTGTAGCCTGGTACAGTGACACATCTCTGTAATCCCTGCACGGGGGAGGCAGAGGCAGGGGAATCTCTGTGAGTTTGAGGCCAGCTTGGTCTACAGAGCAAGTCCAGGACAGCCAAGGCTACACAGAGAAACCTTGTCTAAAAAAGAAAAAGAAAAAGAAAAAAAAAAAAAGAAAGAAAAAAAAAAAAAAGGGAAAAAAAAAAACCCAAACTCAACTATTTTTGTCTAACAAAGTCTTATCTCCATTTAGACTAGTTTATTCTTTACCCAGCCCCACTTTAATTTCCCTTAACTTTAATATATTTATTAACGGGGGCTATTTTGTTTCCTTACCAATTCTCCTTTTTGACAATTTCCCAATTCCATTACATAGTGTTTTCTCCTTTCTGTGTTTTTGGTTTTGTAGCCCATACCCTTCAGGTCCTCCTGCCTCAGGCTTCCGAGAGCTGAGATTATGGGCATGAGCCACCATGTTTAGCCGCCTTCCTTCTCTTTCTTTTGTTAATAGTAAACAGGGGCTAGCAGATGATTCAATGGTTAGGACCCAGCACCCACATTGGACAGCTCACAACTGCTTGTAACTTCAGCTCCAGGGGATCCAACGCACTTTGTGGCCTCATGAACGCCTGCACCGACATGCACGTACTCTGCTACAGACACAAAAATAATTATGGTAAATCTAAAAAGAATGATTCAATAAGTTTATACTTAATACAAAGTAGCTAAAACACCATGGTTCTCTCTTCGGGCACCTAATCTCCCCTTCCTTCCTGGCCAGGGACCTGCCCCAAACATGCATGATTTTTGTGCAGGACAAAGAGGAAGTTTTTCTTTGCTGGCATTCGGGAGCAGGAGGACATACTTTTCAAGTTTTGTTTGAAGAATCAGACTTGGCAAATCCTGAGGGAGTGGTTTGCCCAACAGTGATACAATGTACATAACAATCCTTTAAACATACAAAATTAAATAAGCCACAAAAGTCTTCGGGTGAAGAGCCAGACGAAAGTGGCAAGGGGAAGGATGAGTAGAGACCCAGCAAAAAGCGAGACAAGCTACTAGCGCCTCGGGAGACCAGAACCAACAGGCGCACCCTAAGCCGCGGAACGGCCCGAAAGGCCCGGTGTGCGGGGGCGGAGCCCATCGGAGGCTGGGAAGTGACGTAGTACGTGCGTGCGTGCGTGCGCGCTCGCTCACGGCGGCGGCGGCGGAGCGGAGAGGCCAGAGCCGGGAGACCGAGCTGGGATCGGGCCCCGGGCGGGGGCGGTGCGAGAGGCGCCGAGCGGATCCTGGGGGCGGGGACGGAGCCCGGGCGGGCGGGACTGGAGCAGAGCCCGGGAACGGGGCGGGAGGTCCCAGGGCCCGGGGTTGGGGGGTGGAGCCGCACTTCGTCGCCGCGGGGGTGCCGGGACTCCGGCCGCAGTGCCGCCGCCATCACGGACTTCCTGTGGGACAAGCGCACGGGCCTCGCCGCCAGAACGGTGAGCGCGCGGGCTGGCGGACCTTGGGGCCGCAGAAAGATGGCTACCTCCAGACGGGCGGCGACGGGATGAGATGAAATTAGGAGTGTTGGGCTCTGGAAGGAGCAGATGAGCGAGATAGAGGGAGAGAGGTCGACCTGCTTCGGTGTAGCGGCGAGACCTATAGTAAACTTGGGGGGCAGCCTTAGAAGTGATGAGGTAGGGACAGGAGAGCGGTTCCAGACCGTGCAAAAGTTAGAGCGAGGCTTTAATACGAGCTGAAAAGTGTTAGGTAGTGTACAGGAATAGTTTGACTCTAAGGGAACTATGCTGAGTTTTCTAAGGAAGAAAGGAAGAAACAAGGTTTAGAAGTTGAGAAAGTTAGACTAGGTACGCCTTTCCAGGAAAGACCTGAGTGACTTTGTTGGTGGGTGTCCCGAAGTGAGGTGGCATTTATGTTAATCAGGATTAGGTTACCTGGGAAAATTCTCGTGCTTGCATCTTCTTGGTTCCCTGCCAGCCACTTTAGGCCAAAGCACCTTAGGTCACCTTCCTTAATTTAAAGAGGTTGGGAAGTAAACCTGCAGACCTCATGTTCTCAGCCCTGGTCCAAGACTGTCCCTGAGACTCATCTGATACAGCCTGCCCCGTGCTTTTCCTGAATTATGACAGTGATTGCACTCCGATTTTTTTTCCCCCTTTGACTGAAAAGGACTCATAAACCTTAACCAGTCCGGTTTCATTTAATGGAGGCCCAGCTGTCAACCAAGTAGTGCTGATAATAATTGAAAACTAGTAGGCTGGGCTGTAGCTCAGTGGATATGGTGGTGCTTGCCTGCGGTGCATGAAGCCCGGGGTAAACCCTGGTGTGATGAGGCTTATCTGTAATTTCTGCGCTTGGGAAGGAAGGTAGGATCTGAAGACTCTCAGGGCTATCCTAGGCTACATATCAAAATTGAGGCCAGCCTTGGCTATGTAGTCATATTTCTCACACAAAACAAGCCAAGTGTGGTCTTGTAAGCCTTTCATCCCAGTACTCGGAGGCAGAGGCTAGCAAGGTCTCTGAGTTCAAATTCAGTCAGGTCTACATAGCAAGTTTTAGGCCAGCCAGGGTTAAATTGATACTTTGTCTATGTTTGTTTGTTTGTTCTTTTTTTTTTTTTTTTTTTAAGATTTATTATTTATACAATATTCTGCCCACACATGTGCCTGCCCACCACAAGAAGGCACCAGCTCTCATGACAGGTGGTTGTAAACCACCATGTGGTTGCTGGGAATTGAACTTGGGACCTTCAGATGATGCTATTTAACCTCTGAGACCAGGCTGGCCTGGTCTGCATAGAGATTCATCTGCCTCTGCCTCCCGAAAGCCAGGATTAAAGGCGTGTGTCACCACACCTAGCGAGACTTTGTCTTAAATAAAGAAGAAGAAAAAAAAAAAAAAAAGAGCGTGGAGCCAAATGAAGTGGCACATGCCGTTTGTTTGTTTGTTTGTTTGTTTTGAGACAGGGTTCTCTGTGTGGCCCTGGCTGTCCTGGAACTTATTCTGTAAATAAGGCTGGCCTCTAACTCACAGAAATCCACCTGCCTCTGCCTCCCTAGTGCCGGCCCAGGCAGTTGTGGCACATGCACTTGGGAGGCAGAGGCAGGTGCATCTCTGTGAGTTTGAACAAACTGAGTCCAGGACAGCCAAGATAACACAGAGGAACCCTGTCTCAAAAAAAGAAAAAAGAGCCTGAGATAGTGACACACCTTTTAAATTTCAACATCTGGGAGATAGAGGCAAAAAGGACTGTGAGTTTGAGGCCAGCCCAGTCTACACAATGAGTTCCAGTACTGCCAGAGCTACATGCAAAAGCCTCATCTACTAAAACCAAAAAGAAAAGAAAAAAACTCATTTACTAAATACAAGGTGGGTGGAAATATGCAGATGGACACACTGCTTTATTTAAGTTTTACAACTTAGTGAAAATTGTGGCCAGATATGTGAGGGACAATTATGGGGCCACACTCTGATCTCAAGAACTTGCTGGTATTTGTTAACAGCTATTTGTAAAAATCCTGGTAAACTGAATTTTTGCCCTTGTGGCACGCCTAATGTAGTTGAAGAAGGTAAGATTCACTGTTTTAAGTGCCAGGTAAGCACACCTTTAATCCCAGCAGGGAGACAGAGACAGGCGGATGTCTGTGAGTTTGAGGCCAGCCTGGTCTACAAAAGAGAGTTCCAGGACAGCCATGACTATTACACAGAGAAATCCTGTCTCAAAAAACTAAAGGGGAAAAAAAAAAACCCAAAACCTAAAATAGCCATGTAAACTTTATTTTGTTTGCTTGTGAACTCAGGATGGCATAGCTGCGTATCTTAGGTTGCAGCAGAGATGAACTGTACAGTATGAGTCACACACTTGTCACCTGCTGTGAACTGTGGCTCAGACCTGAAGGTCGTCATGGAGCCATGTTTGAGGTAGAGCAACTGGATTTGACGTTCTTGAGTTTTCAACCAAAGTGTGTAGGTGGCTGTGTGGTCCATAAAGGAAAAAGTGTAGGCACAAAGCCTGTGGAGGTTGTGTGCTGAAAGGCATAAGGATAGAAGGCAGCTTTGCATCGTGAGAAGCTGGCAGCCCGGAGAATGCTTCTGAATTCTCACAACTGTTCCATTCTGCCATTCCTTCCCTTCTAGATGCCTCATCCCCGAAGGTACCATTCCTCAGAGAGAGGCAGCCGGGGGAGTTACCACGAACACTATCGGAGCCGAAAGCATAAGCGAAGAAGAAGTCGCTCCTGGTCAAGTAGCAGTGACCGGACTAGGCGGCGTCGGAGGGAGGACAGCTATCATGTTCGGTCCCGAAGGTGAGGCCTCAGGAAGAGAAACTGACTGCAGGCCACTGCTTTATTCATTGAGTGGATGTCTGTTGGTTACGTGCTGAGGCCGGTGGGCTGAGCCACTGGCTGAAGGTGACATGAGGCTGGGCTTGTACTCCTGTGGCAGAGCATGTGCTTAAAGTGTTGGTGGTCAACACCTACATCCACAGCACTTGGTGTGATGAGGCAAGGAGGGTTATGAGTTCAAGGCTGGCTTGGGCTTCAGACTGAGTTTGAGGCCAGCCTGGTCCACACAGAAAGACTCTCAAAGGGGGGAATTGGCTTTGTTTTGTTTTTAAAGATTTTATTTATTTATTATTTATACAGTACTCTGCCCCTATATGTGCCTGCAGGCCAGGAGAGGGCACCAGATCTCATTATAGACGGTTATGAGCCACCATGTGGTTGCTGGGAATTGAACTCAGGACCTTTGGAAGAGCAGCCAGTGCTCTTGACCTCTGAGCCAGCTCTGCAGCCCTGGGAAATTGTTTTTGAGGGGTGTTTTAGAGGAAGTACCTAGGGATGAGAACTGCACCCACCAGGCCTCGTGGGAATGGATCTGGGTGTGTGTAGTTCCCGGGAAACCTAAGTACTTTTTCTTTTTGAATTTTATGTGCATGAGTGTTTTGCCTACATGTATGTCTTACATTATATGCACCCCTAGTGCCATTGGCGGTCAGAAGAGGGTACGGGGTTTCCTCGCACTGGGGTTACAGATGCTTGTGAGTTTCCATGTGGGTGCTGGGAATCGAACTCAGGTTCTCTGAAAGAGCAGCCAGTGCTCTTAACCGTTAAGCTCTCTCCCTAGCCCTTTTCCTTTTGCTCTTTAGACAAGGTGTCACTGTGTAGCCCTGGATGGCCTAGAACTTTCTGTGTAGACTAGGCTAGTCTTGAAATCACAGAGATACACCTGCCCCCTCTGCTGGAGCCCTGGGATTAATGGTGTGCACCACTGCGTCCAACTCAGGGAGAATCTTTTAAGAAAGGGCTAGGTAAACTTGCCCAGTGGGACAAGAGAGTATCAGCAGGAGAAATGTCTTGGGCAGCATGGAAGCTTGTGCCGCGGACTAAAATAGTGTCGGCTCTGGAGCTCACACGGAAGCTGCTCTGTAGCAGGGTTTTAATAACGCAGTGCTGTGGAGAGGGATGGGTAGAATGAGAGCAAGGCCGAATTTCATCTGGAAACATTAGAGCGCAAACTGGGTTTGTTCCCTCATGTCATTGAAGAGGAGGAGCCCCTCCCCAAAGAGTTGCCAGTATCTTTAGGGAGGTCTTGGTGACACGCAGGTGTGGGTAAGTGTCCTCTGTGTGTCCTCATGTTGCTGAGGTGGTGCTTTTTCCTAAGATAGGACCTTGCTGCATGGTGTGGCAGGGACTGTGGCCGGGACTGACATTCCTAATGGTCTTTGTTATCAACAGCAGCTACGATGATCATTCATCTGACCGGCGGGTGTATGATCGTCGGTACTGTGGCAGCTACAGACGCAATGACTACAGCAGGGACAGAGGCGAGGCCTACTATGATACAGACTTTCGCCATTCCTATGAGTACCATCGGGAGAACAGCAGTTACCGGAGCCAGCGCAGCAGCCGCCGGAAACACAGACGGCGAAGGAGACGTAGCCGCACGTTCAGCCGCTCATCTTCAGTGAGTGCCAGCCCAGGCCTTTACTGTCCCTGTTGCTCTTGAGTCCCTCAGGGACTCTGATAAGGAAGAGTCCCCTTGTTCTCAGTCATGCTTGGGAACATGAACACTGAAGTGGGCGCCGAGTATGCCCACCCTCTTGGAAGCTCCCCGACTCCTGAGGGGATAGAAGGGCATGGATCCTTCATGCCCTCAGTGATCTGTTGGATATGTTAAGCTTGTGTTGGGAGCAGCCGCACTGCCTGCCCCCAGAGGCCTCTTCTCTTTTGATGAGGACTTTGATTTTGAAAGGCTTGTGTCTCCTGAGCCCTGGGCTCTATGGCCACTCAGCAGGCGAATTTGGGTTGGGGGACAAGGGAAGAATGCGTCTGCCTAGAAGGGCGCTTCATAGAGCATGGGGTTATGGGTAACACTGGCAACATCATCACTTTTCTGCTCTGCCCATGCCTCTCCCTGTCCTGATTTGGGTTTGGGGACTTGGGATTATGCGCCGCTCTCTCTTCTCACACCGATCCGGCCTTAGCACATCTGACGTGTTCCCTTCCACTGTCCCCCATCATCGTCTGTCCCCCCTGGCTGGGCTCCTGTGACCGGTGACCCCTCCACCACCCACCCCGTCTCCCTCCGGCCCCCGATCCGACACCTGGCTTGCTCCGACCCCCCCCACCCCCCGACAGCAGCACAGCAGCCGGAGAGCCAAGAGTGTAGAGGACGACGCTGAGGGCCACCTCATCTACCACGTCGGGGACTGGCTACAAGAGCGATGTACAAGCCGAATCGTAACAATCCTATAGCCTGTAATGGTCCCATAGCCATCCTAATGTCCCATGCCAGCCCAGTCACAGCCTCTTGTGCCTTTTCTCAGTGGTGTTGCTCATCTGGGTGGTTTGAGTTGCTGTTGAGAATTGACCTGTTGTCCACTCCCAGCTCTCATGTCCCCTGGGTTAACGGTGGTGGGAAATCACACAGGGTTTTCTTCCCCTGCGGCCATATATATATCTGTTCCCCCTTCCTTCATCTCACCCCAGGTTGCTGTGTCCTATTCTCTCTTCCAGTTCATCTCATTCCCCCCTTTTCTCCCTCTCTCTCCCCGACCCTGCTTTCTTTCGTTTCAGATGAAATTGTAAGCACCTTAGGAGAAGGGACCTTTGGCCGCGTGGTGCAGTGTGTGGACCATCGCAGGTAACTGATGGCCTGCTGCTTACTCCACGTCTGTCAGGCATGGGCGATTGTGAGGGCATTGAATCTGTTTGCAGATTAGACAGGCAGAATTCCTTAGTGCTTACCTCGCCCATTTGCTCTGAGATGTTCTCAGACCCAGCAAAGCCTCCCTGTTGCCCTGCAGGGGCGGAGCACGGGTCGCCCTCAAGATCATTAAGAATGTGGAGAAGTACAAGGAAGCAGCTCGACTGGAGATCAACGTGCTGGAGAAAATCAACGAGAAGGATCCTGACAACAAGAAGTAAGCAAGCAGAGGAGTGTGTGAGGAGGCCGAGCGTCTTTCAGAAGGAAGACTCCGAACTCGAGCTAGGCAGGCAGGAGATGCAATCATTTTTCTTCCTTTCTTAATCTTTTTATATTGCGTGCTTTTCCTGTGTAGCTCTTACTGACCTAGTACCACTGGCTGGCCTTGAGCTCACAGAGATCCTCCTGCCCTGCCTCTTGAGTGCTGAGATTAAAAGCGTGAGCACCATGCCCAGCCCATTCAACATTTGATTATATGAGAGTAGCAGACCATTAAAATAGGCCTATGAGGAGCCGGGCGTGGTGGTGCACGCCTTTAATCCCAGCACTCGGGAGGCAGAGGCAGGCGGATCGCTGTGAGTTCGAGACCAGCCTGGTCTACAAAGTGAGTCCAGGATGGCCAAGGCTACACAGAGAAACCCCATCTCGAAAAACCAAGAAAAAAAAAAAAAGATAGGCCTATGATTTCTGTAATCCACTCTGCTTGTTGTGACTTCTGCAATCTGGGAATGGCCCTCCTGTTGCTGAACATCACTATTGATGGTGCAGGCCTATAATCCCAGCCACGTGGGAGAAGAAGACAAGACAGATTGGAAGCTCAGGGCAGCCTGGGAAGTTAGTAAGACTTTTTCTCACCAGTGAAAAGAGTGCTGGAGATTATAACCCAGAGTTTGGAGGGCCAGCCAACTATCTTACTGGGTCCTAAAGTCAAACCCCAGTACAACACTCAGATGCACCCAGTATGTTCAGGGAGATGAGGCAGGAGAATCCCAAGTTTGAGACTAGGGCTGAAGATATGGCTCAGCAATTAAGAGTGATAGGATAGGACCTCAGTTCAGTTCCCAGCACTCACATAGAAGCCAGGTAGTGGTGGCGCACACTTTAATCTCAGCACTCAGAGTTCAAGGCCAGTCTGGTCTATAGAGGGAGTTCCAGTACAGCCATGGCTACACAAAGAAGCTGGATGGTGGTGGTGCACGCCTTTTATTTCAGCACTTGGGAGGCAGAGGCAGGTGGATCTCTCTGAGTTCGAGGCCAACCTGGTCTACAAAGTGAGTCCAGGACAGCCAGGGCTACACAGAGAAACCCAGTCTCAAAAAAACAAAAAACAAGAATAGCTCTAGGGGAATCCAGCACCTTTGGCCGCCTCAAAAACCTGCAGTCATGTGCACATAACTCACACACATAATTAAAAATAAAATCTTTGAAAGAAAATGTGGGGCTGGTAGTGGTGAAATACTATACTTGCCTGAAAGGCCAGATTCTAATTGAAGAAGGGCAGCAGGCTCTGAAGCTGTGGAAACTCTGGGTAATTATACAGTAACAATGTGTTCACAAAAGTTCGTGGGCTAAAATCGAATTAAGATTGCTATGCAAAGGTTTGTGAGTTTTCTGAGGCAGCTATCTCATTTAGCCCAGGCCGGCTTCTGCTGGTTCTCACAGCCAAAGACAAGGGCAACCTTAAACGCTTGTTTTGGAGGGGGGAGGGGGCAGTTTCGAGATAGGGTTTCTCAGGATGTTCTGGACTCACTTTGTAGACCAGGCTGGCCTCGAACTCACAGAGATCCACCTGCCTCTGCCTCCCTGAATGCTGGGATTAAAGACGTGTGCCACCATTGCCTGGCAACCTTGAACTTTTTCATTATCAGGAATTAGAATGTACTAACACACCTAGTTTTATGTGATAACAGGTATTAAACTGCATCTAGGCAAATACTTTACCAACTGAGCATATCCCTGCCTAAGTAAGACTTAACAAAACAGAAAGTATAAACTTGGCCACAAACTTGGTAGGAGAGAGTCTGGGGTATAGTGGCTCTTGTTTTTGAGACCAGGATGTGCTAGGTAGGAATTTCCAGGTCAGAATAGGCTCAAGTGAGACCCAGATGTAATAAAAAAAAAAGGGGGGGGGTGACTTTGGTCATTGTGAATCTACATTGTTGGAATTCTTGATGATACCTCTTCAGCAAATAGTTGCTTTTTTGTTGCTCTTTTGTTTTGTTTTTGTTTTGGTTTTCTTTGTTTTCTATTTTGTTTATTTGAGACAGGATCATACTGCATAGCCCAGCTGGCCTCTAGATTCCTGACTGCACTGATAGCAAGAGCACAGCGCCCTATCCTGTTGAACAAATAGGCTTTGTTTTCCTTCTTTTAAGGGCTGCTTATTGAGCATAGTCTCTTGCATGCCCAGCAAGTGCTGTGCTCCTGAGTCACAGCCCCAGTGCAGCGAGTGGGTTTTGAACTATTGAAGATGTTACAAAAATATGTTTTAGAGTTTGGCAGGCAGGTTTTTTTTGTTTTGTTTTGTTTTGTTTCTTCCAAAAAGAACATTCTCTAGCTGAACTGAACTTTAAGTGACAAGATATCACGAAGCCCAGGCTAACCACCAGAAAATCACTACGTAGCTGAGGATAACCTTGATTTTATGATTCTCCTACCTCCACCTCCCAAGTGCTGAGATTATAGGTTCATGCCGTCGTAACTGCTACGTGTACTGCTGCAGGTCAAACTGGAGCCTGGTGCATGTTAAGTAGGCCCTCTACCAGCTGGACTACATTCCTTGCCCTTATTAGTGATATTAACTGCCATGTTTTTATACAACTGTGGAGTCAACAACTGTGCAGTCCTTCCTTTTGGTGGGGTGGTGGGCTGTTGAGCTGTTGGGGACGTATTAGACATCCAACTCCCCTATCTCTCCCCAGCCTCTGTGTCCAGATGTTTGACTGGTTTGACTACCATGGCCACATGTGTATCTCCTTTGAGCTTCTGGGCCTTAGCACCTTCGATTTCCTCAAAGACAACAACTACCTGCCCTACCCCATCCACCAAGTGCGCCACATGGCCTTCCAGCTCTGCCAGGCCGTCAAGTGTGAGTGGGGTGGGCTGAGGCGGACTCTGGGGAGCCCTTTCTTCCATCAGCCCTCCCTGTGCTGGGCAAGCCCCTAAGCAGTCAGTTTACCGGCACACCTGCTGCTCTCTTGACATCTCCTCTTCTGACTTAACTCCGTGACTGATGTTTTTACTGTCACTGACTGCTCTTACTCCACACCCACAGCACTCAGTGTCTCTTCCTCATCCCTTCTTTCTTGGAGGAGTGCTGTAGAGCAAGCACAGAAGACTCTTGCACAGAAGTCTTAGATTTGTCTGCTGAGGTGCTCTTCACTTACACAAAACAGATGGGAGAGCTGGATCGGTCAGCGGAGCCAGCTTCAGATCCAGAGTAGTCACTCCTCTGCATCTTCAGTGATGCAGTTTTCATAAGCAGATGTTGCAGAACATCTGACAGTCACATAGATCAAACATCAGACCAAGCGAATGCTCCCACTTGAGACCCACACACCGCTGCTTTCCTATCAGATGAATTGTCTGTGTGTCTTAGATCACTGAGGGTAGAGCTTGGACCAGGCGTTTTATTTAGTTGGAGAGCAGAAAGTAGTCCCCGTAGAATCTGGGCCTGCCTCCTCTCTAGCTTTGATCTGGGTACTCATTGAGGGGTCAGCTGCTGGCAGTTACCACTAGCCACCAGGAGCAAGCCTGATCTAGCCTTCTCCCCTGCAGTCCTCCATGATAACAAGTTGACACATACGGACCTCAAACCTGAGAATATTCTGTTTGTGAATTCAGACTACGAGCTCACCTACAACCTAGAGAAGGTAAGGTGGACGGGGCTGCCCTCTGTCCGGACGGGCGGGCAGCTGGGCCGCTGGGCTTCTGGCTCCTCTCTGTGTCTTTTTGCTAGTTTCTCCCTGGCTGGCTCCAGCTGGGTAAAGCCAGTGTACCACACTAAGTAAAAAGGGAACAATTTAAGAAGACTTCAATTGAAAGGCAATTTGGGAAGGGGCTGGAGCAATGGCTCAGAGGTTCAGAGCACTGACTGCTCTTGCAGAAGTCCTGAGTTCAATTTCCAGCAACCACATGGTGGCTCCTAACCATCTGTAATGAGATCTAATGCCCTCTTCTGGCCTGCAGGGGTACGTGCAAATAGAGCACTGTATACATAATAAATAAATCTTTTTTAAAAAGAAAGGCAGAGAGAGAAAAAAAAAAAAGGCAGTTTGGAAAGTTTTCCAACAGGGTGAAAATGTCCACACTCAGCCAGGCATGGTGGCTCACACCTATAATCCCAGCACTCTGGGAGGCAGAGGCAGGTGGATCTCTGTGAGCCAGCCTGCTCTATAGACTGAGTCCAGAACAGCCAGGACTACACAGAGAAACCCTGTCTTAGGAAAAAAAAAGAGTGTCCACACTCCCTTTTTAGATGTGCATTTCTGTGTGGTAGGAAAATGGCCTGCTTACCTGCTAGGGGTCTCAGCACTAACCGTCCTCGTCACCCTTTGCTGCGTATTACACGTTTTCAGGATAGTGTACCAGACTCCCAGGTCTAGCCTTGTGGTACTCACGGACTTCCGTATTGTTTCATAGTCACTTCTTAGTCTTCCTTTCCTTTCCTACTCAAAGTACTGCCGTGAGAGCTAGGTGTGGTGGCACATGCCTGTCATCCCAGCACTTGGGAGGCTCTGAGGTAGGATTGATGCAGGCTTCAAAGCGTGCCTGGGATATGTAGTAAAACCCTGTTTTAAACACACAACAAAATGTCAGGAGCCAGATTCTCTTGGCTACACTTTTCAGAAGCCCCTTGGTCTGTGGATCTCAGTCTAACAGCTTCGTTCCCATCCGCGTTGCTCCTAGAGGCGGGATGAGCGCAGTGTGAAGAGCCCCGCTGTGCGGGTGGTGGACTTCGGCAGTGCCACCTTTGACCATGAGCACCACAGCACCATTGTCTCCACTCGGCATTACCGAGCCCCAGAGGTCATCCTTGGTAAGGGAGCCTAGGTGTGAGGGGACGTGACGGTAGCATTTCCTGAGCATCGTGACACCTCTTCCTCCTCACCACAGAGCTGGGCTGGTCACAGCCGTGTGACGTGTGGAGCATAGGCTGCATCATCTTTGAGTACTATGTTGGCTTCACCCTCTTCCAGGTAAGCGGTGGGGATGTTACTGGGCTGCTCGGTTTCCTGCTCTGCCAAGGACATCAGTCCTCCACATTGCCTGCCTGGCAGCTGGTCCCCAGTACTCCTTCCTGAGTCCTCTGCTTAGATCTATCCTTGTTTCCCAGACCCATGACAACAGAGAGCATCTAGCCATGATGGAGAGGATCCTGGGTCCTATCCCTTCTCGGATGATCAGAAAGACAAGGTGAACCTTGAGCGGGAGGGACTCAGGCCTTTCTTTCCACAGGATGTGCCTGTTACACATCCTTTTCTCTTTCATTGGTCCATCCCCAGCCCCTACTTCCACATGTGTAAACAAGGCAAACATTTTATAAAAGGGAAGCTTCTGATGCACCAACCTCCTTCCCCTCTAGAAAACAGAAATATTTCTATCGGGGTCGCCTGGATTGGGACGAGAACACATCAGCTGGGCGCTATGTTCGTGAAAACTGCAAACCACTGCGGGTGAGCCCAGCCAGGGATAAGTATTGTCCACAACCTAAAGGTTGGGGTGGTTTGCCCCTGGGGTGTACAGGTTAGGACAGGAGGGGAGGAGTGATGGAAGAAGACAATTTGAAAAGCCCGGCGTGGTGGTGCACGCCTGTAATCCCGGCACTTGGGAGGCAGAGGCAGGCGGATCATTGTTTATTCAAGGCCAGCCTGGTCTACAAAACGAATCCAGGACAGCCAAGCCTAACACAGAGACCCTGTTTTGAGGGAAAAAAAAAAGAAGAAGAAGAAGAAGATGACAATTTGATCAACAGTGGAGAAGAGAGAACAATTTCTCAGAGGCCTGACTGTGAGACAGAGATGAAAGTAATGTCCTGGGTTCTTGAGGTCAGACAGAAAAGAGTAACTACTTTCAAAGAGCTTACACTTTAATGTGGAGCTAAGGATTCATGAAGCTGACAAGGACATACAAGTAAAACTGTCTAAGTATGAAGGAGTAGTTGTGCTAGTGGGAGGGTAGGTCCAGAGCAGAAAGGTTGGTCATGACGTGGGAAGGGAGCTTTCAAGTCGCATGCACACCGAGCCTTAGCTCTTTCTCCAAAAGGAAACGTAGGGCTTTAAAGGAGGCAGGGACTCAGTGTGGTAGCACAGGCCTGGAGTCCCAGCACTGGAAGGCTGAGGCAGGTGTTCCAAGTCAGCTGCAGCACATAGTTCCAGAACAGCCTGTCTTGAAAAGCAGAGAAAGATAGTAAGGTTTGTGAGGCGCCCTGCCTTACCGTACCCCTGCCCTCCACCAGCGGTATCTGACCTCAGAAGCAGAGGACCACCACCAGCTCTTCGACCTGATTGAAAGCATGCTGGAGTATGAACCTGCCAAGCGGCTGACCTTAGGTGAAGCCCTTCAGCATCCTTTCTTCGCCTGCCTTCGGACTGAGCCACCCAACACCAAGTTGTGGGACTCCAGTCGGGACATCAGTCGGTGACAATCAGGCCTTGGGCGCCCCCTGCTTCTGTAGCAGTGGGTGTCCAGTCCAGGACACTGGTGCTTTTTTATACAAGAGAACAGAGCCAGAACTCAACCCCTCTCCCGCCCTTGGCTCCTTTATACCTGTGAATATGTGAAATAGTGTAAATATGACAAATTGTACCTACAACTCCAACCCCCTGCCTTGTATATACTGCTATTTACACTCTTCCAACCTCATCTCCCCTCGTGGATTTCGATGGGGGCAGAATGAGGTAAGCAGGTGGTGTCTACCCCATGTTTTATAAGGGATTTTGTACAGTCTTTGTGAAATAAAATGACATGCTTCATCTGGACCCCCATCCCTGGAATGTAAAGATTGAGGGCACTGGAGTAGAGCGGTGAGACCATTGCTAGCTATTCTGCATTTGGGTATGACGGGAATGCCTCTTTGTCCCACCAAGTAAGAGCCAGACTATGAACTTATATGCACTTTGTATTCAAGGTAGTGAAGATTAAAATAGATGTAATCAGGTAGAACTTGTGTGCTCTCGAGTAGTCAAGTGTCGGAAAGTAGCTTTGTCCCTGTAAAGTAAATGGGTGTGGCCATGAGGCTGTCCCCTCCAGCAGATCCATGTGGAAAACTGAGCCTCCCGCCACTGGCCAGAGCATTAAATTTCCTGTCTGTGCTGCTTTACAAGAGGCTACCTGGGATAGGTAGTTCATTCCTAGGAAGTCACGAGAAAGAAGTGCGGTGCTAGCCTGCGGAGACTGGCTGGGAGTTATCACGTGGGGCACTTCCCGCTTTGGTTTTTTTTTTTTTTTAACTAAGGCGCAGGCGCAGTTCACGACTGATGCGGGAATCTTCGCGACTCTTCCGGTTGGTTCAACCAATTGGAGCACAGAGGAGCGGGGTAGACCAGGCGCACCGGAGGGAGTTCTCAGGGCCTCTGCCGCCGCTGTACTGCCGCGGCAGGGGCGTGGAGGGCCGGGGCGGCCGGGCTAGTTGCAAACATGGCTCAGAGCAGAGACAGCGGGAATCCATTCCCTGACTCAGGCGAGCTTGACAACCCCTTTCAGGTGACTTGCGCCGGCCTTTCTGGCCAGTTTATTATTCCTAGTTCTATGGGTTCGCACTGCTATTCCCATTTGTGACATTTGACCCTGGGAAGTAGTGTTGATTCGTGGACTTGACGGTAGCTCGAGACCAGTGGGCCTGGGGAGGCTGAAGGGAAGTGGGCCCTGACCCTGTAAAGAGCGGGTTCTTTCTATCGTGTACGGTGATGGACATGAAGGCAAATGTTGGGGACAGCGGCGGGATACTGAGGGCTCAGTGCTTGGAGCCGCGAGCAGTTTGGGGAAGTTCCTAGGAATTTACTGGGCACCGATTGCCCACTGAGCCCAAGTCTCTGCTCTCAGGACCCAGCTGTGATCCAACACCGGACAAGCCAACAGTATGCCACACTTGATGTCTACAACCCATTTGAGAACCGAGAGGTGAGCAAGTGGAAGAGCAGGGAGAGGGGTGTGGGCCAGAAGCCTGGGGTGTGCATACTGGGGACTTTTATTTATTTATTTTTTAATGCAGTGAAAACATGAAGTGTGTTTTTAACTCCTCATGAGACGTCAGCCAGCCAGGGTAAGCCTAACCTAGGGTAAAGGAGCCATCTAGTTTTGAGCCAGTCTGGGGAAGACCTGTTTGAAGAGAGTCAAGGTTGGGGCTAGTCAGAGTTGAGAAACCTGTCAGGTATGTGATCAGAGAGCAAACCATTAGGGGAGCAGTAGAAGGCATTAAGGGAGAGGAGAGCTAGGGCGATGTAGCTTAGTTGGTAGAGTGCTTGCCTACCAAGTCCTCGCCAGGAGTATTAGAAGTGCAGAATCACACTGGGCTAGTAGCAAGTTGGAGACCAGGGTGGGATGTAGAAGAGATAAACATGTTTTTTGTGTTGATCCCAACTGTGGCATTGGGAACAGACTAGTGAGAGAGCAGGGTGTTTTTCCACTTAGAAGTCGAACCACTTCTGGCCGGGCGTGGTGGCGCACGCCTTTAATCCCAGCACTCGGGAGGCAGAGGCAGGCGGATCGCTGTGAGTTCGAGGCCAGCCTGGTCTACAAAGTGAGTACAGGATGGCCAAGGCTACACAGAGAAACCCTGTCTCGAAAAACCAAAAAAAAAAAAAAGAAGTCGAACCACTTCGTGGGGGAGCTTGGATGTCGCCAGCTAAAAACATCCTAGTAGAGACTGTGAGGGGAGATACATATATGAGCCCATAACGGAAGCTTGAGGGAGGACTTGGGATTGGTTTGGCTGTTCATCAACACTTCAAGAGAGGCTCCTAGAGAGAACTGCTCCAGGGAACGCTTCAAGGCTTTGGGCTCTGGCTGAGGCTGGTGTTCCAAGTTCCAACAGCAGCCTTGGGTGAATTGCGGGTTTGCTGGGGGCCTGCTGACTACGCTGGAGAATCGTTCCTGGGAACTGATATACTTAAGGTTTCATTATTGTGTTTTTTTAATCTCCTTTTTCTGTTGTTTGGGTTAGTTGGGTTGTAAGTGAGGTACGCGCTGTTAGTGAGCTCATAATAAAGTGTAATTGTTAAGAAAATTGAGCCTACAGTGAGATGTAGGAGACCTTGTGTCAAAAAAGAAAAATAAATAAAAGCCTAAAGGCTAAGCTTGTTGCCCAGGCTAAAAACGTGAGTTCAGTCAGTTCAGTGCCCCAAGAACAATGTGATGGAAGGGGAGAGCAAATCCCCCACGATGTCCTCTGACCTCCATATGCACACCATGACTCGAGAGTGCGTAAACACACACACACACACGAACTCTCACACATGAGTATATAAATGTAATTTTTTAAAAGATTTATTAATTTATTATTTGTACAGTATTCTGCCTGCCAGAAGAGGGCACCAGATCTCATTATAGATGGTGTGAGCCACCATGTGGTTGCTGGGAATTGAACTCATGACCTCTGGAAGAGCAGTCAGTGCTCTTAACCACTGAGCAACCTCTCCAGCCCCTATAAATGTAATTTTTAAAAAGAGAAAAGTTAAGAGGTGGCACATGGGTAAGTGTTTTATGTGTTGTGAGAGCGTTGGCCGTGAGAGGCTGTGGCCGTGAGAGACTGTGGCCAGAACTGCTACAGCTCCTGGACGAATCGGCCAGACAGAGTGCAAGTTCTAGACCAGCCCAGATGCCTGTTATTTCAGAAACGAAACCAAACAAGCAACCAGGTTTCTAACTTGTAGGGAAGAACTGCTCACTTGTGTGGTAAGTTTTGGTTGCAGAGATTCTTGGGGTTTTTTATTGTTGTTGTTTCGTTTGTTTGTTTAAGAGAGGGTTTCTCTTGTAGTCCTGGCTGTCCTGGACTCACTTTGTAGACCAGGCTGGCCTCAAACTCACATCGATCCACCTGCCTCTGCCTCCCCAGTGCTGGGATTAAAGGCGTGCGCCACCATCCCCAGCTGCAGACAATTTCAAGAAGGCTAGGTCACTGTTGCAAGGGACTAGCTTAGATGATCTCTCGGTCTTGTCTCCTGCAGCCCCCACCAGCCTATTCGCCTCCTGTCCCAGCCCCAGCACCAGCACCATTGCCGCCACCCTCAGCTCCCTCTGTCCAGTCCTCAAGAAAGCTCAGTCCTACAGAGCCCAAGAACTATGGCTCCTACAGCACTCAGGTAAAGAGGGTGTGCTGGTGCTAAGGGAGGAAGAGCTGGTGCTGGGCCTGGGAATCACACCTGCCTCTCGTGCCGAGTAGGCCTCAGCTGCCGCGGCCACCGCCGAGCTGCTGAAGAAGCAGGAGGAACTCAACCGCAAGGCCGAGGAGCTGGACCGCAGGGAGCGAGAGCTGCAGAACGTTGCCCTGGGTGGCACAGGCAGTAAGTGCATCCTGCTTAGGGTGAGAAAGAGTGCTTGACAGTTAAACATCAGGAGCATGGATTTATCAGTCAGATTGTTAAATATGAATTTACTTATAGTTGATACTGCTTCTTAGCCATGAGCTCATAACATAATGGGTGGTTTTTAAAGATTTATTTATAATATTTTCAATTTTATGAGTGTTTTGCCTTGCATGTATGTAAGTATACCATATGAATTCAGTGTCTGTGGAGGCCGGGAGAGGGCAACCAATCCTCTGGAGCTGGAATTATAGGCTGTTGTAATCCCCCATGTAGGTGCTGGGAACCAAACCCTGGGCCTCTGTGAGAACAGCAAGTGTTCTTAGCCACCGAGCCATTTCTCCAGCCCCTTGGGTAGTATTCTTAGAAATCCAACTACTGATACACGCCCCAAGCACCTGGTACTTTATATTGAGCACTTCTAAAATGTTCTTCTCATCTTACAAAGTAGGGAATTGTGAGGGTTTAATAAAATTCCCTACGCGGGGCTGGAGGGATGGCTCAGAGGTGAAGAGCACCAACTGCTCCTGCAGAGGTCCTGAGTTCAACTCTCAGCACCCACATGGTGGCTCACAGCCATCTGTAATGAGATCTGATGCCCTCTTCTGGCCTGCAGGTGTGCATGCAGCAAAGCACTGTCTATACAATAATAAATAAAAGCTTAAAAATCAAAACAAAACAAAATCCCCTATGCAAAGTTCTTGGCAGGTTCCTCAGATGTTTCAAATAATAACTATTTGTTTACTATTATTTTTCTGCTCTGCTCTGTTTCTGTCCTGCCTCAATGGCCTCCTCAACGTGGGGTCATAGGCAGGCACTACCATGCCTATTTTCTACCCTTGGACTTGTGATTGAGAGGGCTTAGGAGTGGAGGGAGCGGGGAATGTGTTGCTTGTTGATTTGCATTCATTTTGAGGTCTTCTCCCTGTTTGTTGTTTGTCTTGTTTTGTTTTTCTGGTGTGTGTGTGTCTTACAGCTCGACAGAACAACTGGCCTCCCCTACCGTCTTTTTGCCCAGTGCAGCCTTGCTTTTTCCAGGACATCTCTATGGAGATCCCCCAAGAATTTCAGAAGACAGTGTCCACCATGTACTACCTCTGGATGTGTACGTCTGGGAGACATTACAGATAGAGCTGTTGACTGCCCTAGAGCCCTCTCTGAGAGGAGATTTCAAGAACCTTTAGGCTCACTACTCTCTGTTATTGTATATGCGCTCTTAGGCTGGCCCTTCCTCTGTCACCGTGCTTAAATGTATTTTGAATTCTTGCAGTTTTTGCAAAGAGATCATGGCTGATGTGTGGGGTTGATTCTCCAGGGCATAGGCCCTGTCCTGTCCCTCTGCTGCCACATTTGGTGAGGGCCACTGGGGAGGTATATATGTGACAAGCTTCATTGCAGTCCAGAAGGTCCTTCACCCTGTCCCTCTGCCCCTCAGGCAGCACTTTGGCTCTCTTCCTGAACTTCCTCGCCTGCCTGGCCAGGTTCTGTGTGGATGCCAGCAGTGGCTCAGGCTTTGGGCTGTCTATGCTCTGGCTCCTCCTCTTCACACCCTGCTCCTTTGTCTGCTGGTACCGCCCGATGTATAAGGCTTTCCGGTAAGTGAGGAGGGGTGGAAGGTCTGCAGTGGGTTCCACTGCTGCTCCTCCAATCCGAATTTTCTAATTTTCCCACACTTTGTTTTTTTTTTTTTTTTTTTTTTCCTCTTTCTCTCTCTCTGCAGGAGTGATAGTTCATTCAATTTCTTCGTTTTTTTCTTCATTTTCTTCGTCCAGGATGTGTTCTTTGTCCTCCAGGCCATTGGCATCCCAGGGTGGGGCTTCAGGTGTGTGAGCTGCCGTCTGTCTTCACCTCTTCCTCCCACTCTGGGCAGTTCAGTTATGGGATAGGACATGTGGGCTTTTTCCTTAGAAGAGGCTGAATTAACAAGAAGTCAGGACATTCCTTGGCTAGAGAGCCCAGACAGTTGTAGAGAAGCCAAAGCTGAAAAGAAATCTTCCTGGGAGAGGCCATGTCACAGTGTTTGAAAGGACAAGGGAAGCCAGGCAGTGATGGCACACACCTTTAATCCTAGCACTTGGGAGGCAGAGGCAGGCGGATCTCTGAGTTTGAGAACAGCCACAGCCTGTTCTACAGAGTGAGTTCCAGGGCTACACAAAGAAACCTTGTCTTGAAAAAATGAATTTTTTTCAAACAAGGAAGAAAAAAAAAAAAAAAAACAAGGGAGCACCCTTAAATGAGAAGGATCTGTTCTGAGAGTGCCCGGAGAGCTAGGAGCTAATGCTTCAGAAATGAGTGTGAAGAGAATAGACTGCATCGGGCAGTGTCGCTGGGCGGAGAGCGTGTTCTCAGCGTAGCCAGCCACCTCCTCACCGCTGCCTCCTTCTCCCCGCAGCGGCTGGGTCTGTGCTCTGGTGGTGGTGAAAGGCAACCCCGCCGTGGCTGTGCTCATGCTGCTGGTTGCACTGCTCTTCACTGCCATCGCTGTGCTGGGAATTGTGATGCTGAAGCGGGTGAGGGGCTGGGCGGGGCTGGGGGCGGGGGGTGAGATCACGGGTCCCTTGGGGGTGCGGAATGGAACATTAAGAAGGCACTGGGGCAGGGCAGTCAGAGAGGCGGGGCTACCTACTAATGGACACCCTTGGGTGGGTGAGTTTGTATGTTTGGAGGGAGTGCCAGCCCCAAGGGAAAGCGAGAAGAGGAGGGTGCTGTGAGTGGTGGTGTCCGCCTCGGGTACGGTGGGAGGCACTTGCCTAGTTTTGTAATGTCTGCCCTCTTCTTGCAGATCCACTCCTTGTACCGCCGGACAGGTGCCAGCTTTCAGAAGGCCCAGCAAGAATTTGCCGCTGGTGTCTTCTCTAACCCTGCAGTTCGAACAGCTGCAGCCAATGCAGCTGCGGGGGCTGCTGAAAATGCCTTCAGGGCCCCATGATCCCTACTGGGGTGCCCTGGCCCAGCCACCGTGCAAACTAAGATAGCCCCCTATCCCTGGAGTCTCTGGGATTCAGAGGGACATCACCACTTGGTTACTTCTATGGAGCTCTTAATTCCATGACTCTAACCGACTTGGAGGTGTGGGAAGCCCACTGTGACTCAGTCATTACTTGCCTTTATCTCCCATCTGGCCACATTGCTGTCACCTCTCACATACCCCAAACCCAGCTTCCCTCTGCTGTGCCAAGGATGTCTTCTTCCGTTATTTAAATTAAAAAAAAAAAAAAGTGTAACTGAAACGCACCCATTTCCTGGATCTTAACTGGAAATTAGGCTGTTTGAAAGTGTGGAGTGTGGGGCTGGAGTGGAAACACATCACATTGTCCGCAGGAGGTTGCACTGGGCAGGGTGGAGCCGGATGGATGATAGGCCCGGAGATATCAGGGAGCCCCAGCCTGGCTTGCCACCCCCTTTCCATTAATAATGAGCAGCCACCTTTAATGAGAACTCTGCATCCCAGGAACCTGAGGCGTTGGGTAGGGCGGAAAATGGGCACAGAAGTGATCCTCAAATGGCCAGGCTTCTGGGCGAGGCTAGGGATGGAGGAGGGCCTCTCCCTATCTCCTCCCCTCCCCGGGTTTGCTTTCGGACTACAGCTCCCGGGATGCACTGCACCACCCACCACACCCCTCCTCCGCACTACGCACGGGTCCCCATCCTCCTCCACAACCTGACCTGCTGCAGCTGGAAGAACTAAGGAAGCAGAGCATGGTGGGGAGGGGAGCGGGCCTGCGACCCTGGAGACAGTTTCCGCGGCCTCTCCCCACCAGGCCAAACGCACGTCTAGTCCCTGCATGCAGACCTTTGCCCTCTTCTGTAGACTTCGCATACCCCTCGCTTTTGCCCTCCCTACCCTTCCCTGGGCTCCGGAACGCTGGTCTCTCTGTCTGGGATCAGCCCTTCTCGGCACCCCTCTTCATTAAGGAAATGCAATGAGCCGGTGCCCCCGCGTCCTCATCGCTGCCCTGGGCACGGTACCCATCTGGTGGTGGGGAGGGAGCCCCTCACTGTCCCTTCGTGTCGCCCCTCCTTTGAGCCTCCCTCCAGTTGGCGTCCCTGGGCGATGCCCTAGAGGACCTAGCCAGGAGGTGGGCTTTACAGCGAGGGCGCTGGAAAGGATAAAGAACCGGGCCTTGGGCGCCTCTGAGATGCTCCCAAGTTTCAAGGGGGACCGAGCGAGGTGTGGGCAACCGGGCGGCAGGCATGATGCCTTCGCCTAGTGACTCCAGCCGCTCGCTAACCAGCCGGCCTAGTACCCGGGGCCTTACCCATCTCCGCCTCCACCGACCCTGGCTGCAGGCCCTGCTCACCTTGGGGCTGGCCCAGGTGCTCTTGGGCATCCTGGTGGTAACCTTCAGCATGGTGGCCTCCTCTGTCACCACCACCGAGAGCATCAAGAGGTCCTGCCCATCTTGGGCTGGGTTCTCGGTGAGTTGGATACAAAGACCTCACAGTACTGGGGTGGGAGACGCTTCCCAGGCCCCACCCCTCCTCACCTGCAAGCCCACATGCTTGTCTTTCCTTCCTCTCCGGGTCCTCTCCCTCCTTTGCGGGGCTGGGCGCATCCTGTGGCGAGGGGCTCACTTAAGGTGCTTCCCCTGCCGGCCTAAGCCTGTGCCCACTCTGTCCCTAGCTGGCGTTCTCCGGGTTGGTTGGCATTGTGTCCTGGAAGCGGCCATTCACTCTAGTGGTAGGTGCCAAGGCCCGATGCCCACTGGGAGGCAGGTGCCCAACCCCAGAAGGGATAGATACCCTTTACGTCCTCAGGAAAGAAATTGACTTTCCAGTTGGCGCTAGGCTGGCAGGAGGTGTCTGTCAGAAGACAGTGGTTCGTTCTGTGGGGAAGGTCTCGGCCCTCAACGGACACCCTCTTTCCCCCAGATCTCTTTCTTCTCCTTGCTTTCGGTGCTCTGTGTCATGCTCAGCATGGCTGGCTCTGTTCTCTCCTGTAAGAATGCTCAGCTGGCTCGGGACTTCCGAGAATGCTCCATGGTGAGACTTGAGGTGGGAGACCCGGGAAGAACTGGTTAGGGGAGGTGTGAGGGACCCCCGAGTTTGCTCTGATGCAGGCTGCCTTGCCCCTTCCACTCCCACACAGGAAGGGAAGGTCTGTGTCTGCTGTCCCCCTATCCCGCTGCACAGACCCTGTCCCGAGTCGGGCCAGGAGCTGAAAGTTGCCCTTAACTCCACCTGTGATGAAGCCAGAGGGGCCCTCAAGGTGAACACACCCTCCCCCAATCTTCCTTTTCCCCCTTCCTGGGGTTCTCAAAGGCTCAGGTATGTAGGGTTTACCCTTCCCGGTCTTTACTCCTTCATCCTCCCTTCTCCAGAACCTGCTCTTCAGTGTGTGTGGGCTCACCATTTGTGCTGCGATAACCTGTGCCCTCTCTGCTATCGTCTGCTGTGTCCAGATCTTCTCCCTGGATTTGGTGCACATGGTAAGGAAGGAGCCAAGGCCCAAGCAGACAGGTGTGGTGGGAGCCGGGGCTGTTTCCTGGGCTGGGGCCTGCCACACATAGCTACAGGTCTGGATTTTAAGCATGGGGCTCTGGGTCACCTGAGAATATTAATGGCAGGGATGGCTAGGGCCAAAGGGAGAGAGAGTGAGGAAGACTGGATGGACTGAAATCGGGATGGTCCTACATGGAGGTGGGGACAAAGGATGGATGGTGACAGGGAACAGGTGACAATTACAGATAGATGTGAAACTAAAAAGGAGAGATTGATGCGTGGGCAAAGGCCTTGCTGGAGGTGCAGAGTGGGGGCAGGTTGAAGGAGGTGCAGGGTGTGGTGGAGGAAGGATTGGAACTGGATCTTCTTGATGGAGGTAGGGCTGTAAAACTAGCAGAAAAGAAAGAAATTTGAAACCAGGCTTGCTTGCTCCCTAGCAGCTGGCCCCTGAGCGCTCAGTCTCAGGCCCCTTGGGGCCCCTGGCTTGTACGTCCTCGCCCCCAGCTCCTCTTCTACACACCATGCTGGACTTGGAGGAATTTGTCCCACCTGTGCCACCACCACCCTACTATCCTCCAGAGTATACCTGCAGTTCAGAGACGGATGCACAAAGGTAATACTGGGTGTGATCATACTGGCTGGAGGGGGCGGGACCTAAGGAAGATGATGGGGGCGGGGCCTGGATTGGTGGGGAGGCATGGCTGTGGAGTAGGAGTTATTTTCCAGGCCCTGATCCTCTCCATCATCTTGCCAGCATCACGTACAATGGCTCCATGGATAGCCCAGTGCCCTTGTACCCTACCGATTGCCCCCCTTCCTATGAGGCCGTCATGGGGCTGCGAAGAGACAGCCAGGTGAGGAAAGGGCTTGGTGCAGCTGGGAACAGCTTATAGCACCTGGAAAGCATATTGAGTTTTTTTGTTTGTTTTTGTTTTTGTTTTTCTTTTTTTTTTTTTTAATAGTTTATTTTTATTTTATGTGCATGGGTGTTTTGCCTACGTGTGTGTGTGTGTAAAGGTGTCAGATCTTGGAGTGACAGTTGTGAGCTGCTATGTGGGTGCTGGGATTTGAATCTGGGTCCTTTGGGAAAGCAGTCAGTACTCTTAACCACTGAGCCATCTCTCCAGCCTCTTGTTTTGGTTTTTCAAGACAGGGTTTCTCTATGTTATCTTGGCTGTCCTGGACTCACTTTGTAGACCAGGCTGGCCTTGAACTCAGAGATCCGCCTGCCTCTGCCTCCCTGAGTGCTGGGATTAAAGGGGTGCGTCACCATGCCTGGCTGGAAAGCATCTTCATAAGGGTACCAACAGTCCTCATAATCTCTCTAGCACGCCCACTGTCATCTTCGATCTACCTCACAGCTGCTGTGGTGGGTGGGAGTATTTTTCTATTAAAGATGTGCAGCTGGGTATGGTGTTCACTCTTGTAAGCCCAGCACTGCAGAGGCAGACGCAGCAAGTGCACAAGATCAAGATCGAGAGCAACCTGGTTTTCAGAGAGAGTTCTAGACCAACGAGGTCATCAGTGACCCTGTCTCAAGAAAGAAAGAAAAATAAAGGAAACCGATGCCCTCATAAGTGACTTAAATGAAAGCTAACTGTAGTGGCATATGCCCATAACCATGGCACTTGGGGAGTAGAGGCAGCAGGGCTAGGAGTTCAAAGGCTAGACCCTGTCTCAAAACAAAACAAAACAAAACAGCAACAACAAAATAAACCAAACAACTGAACAAAAACCAACTAACTCATGCAGAGTGACAAAGCTGGTCTGGAAGCTCTGGTCTCCAGAGCTTTTTCCAGTGCATGGGAGTGGTCATGTCAGTGTGAAAGACTGGACTTTTGATCCTGTGTCTTCTGCAGGCCACCCTGTTTGACCCTCAGCTTCATGATGGCTCCTGTGTCTGTGAGCGGGTGGCCTCCATTGTGGACGGTGAGCAGAGTGGATCGGGGTGGACAGAGGCAGGGTGGGGCCATACAGAGGGAAAAACAAGGTTTAGTTCAGCTGATGGTTTGGAGTTGAGGACGGGGCCTATCTGTCTCCTTGAGGATAAAGCTGGAGTCAGAGTGTCTCAGGAAGAACGGCCACCCCTCCTGCGATGCTACCTAGCTCTCCCTTGCCACCCACAGTGTCCATGGACAGCGGGTCCCTGGTGTTGTCAGCCATTGGCGACCTCCCTGGAGGCTCTAGCCCATCAGAAGATTCATGCTTGCTGGAACTCCAAGGCTCTGTGCGCTCCGTCGACTATGTGCTCTTCCGCTCCATCCAGCGCAGCCGTGCAGGCTACTGCCTTAGCCTGGACTGCGGCCTGAGGGGCCCCTTTGAAGACAGTCCCTTGCCACGGCGACCCCCACGGGCTGCCCGTTCCTATTCCTGCTCTGCTCCTGAAGCTCCACCCCCACTGGGTGCCCCCACAGCTGCTCGCAGTTGCCACCGGCTAGAGGGCTGGCCGCCCTGGGTGGGACCTTGCTTCCCTGAGCTGAGGCGGAGGGTCCCCAGAGGAGGAGGAGGAGGCAGCCGCACAGCTGCACCCCCTCCTGCCCGAGCCCCAGCTCGACGCTTCAGCGATAGCTCAGGTTCCCTCACCCCACCCGGGCACCGGCCTCCTCATCGGATACCCCCTCCACCTCTGCTGCTGCCAAGGTCTCACAGCGACCCAGGCATCACCACCTCCAGCGACACTGGTGAGCCACTCCCTCACCTGGTTCGGGAAGGGTAATCCTCTAGGATTGGGACCAGGTGAGGTTTCCGCAGTGCCCTTCCCGAGCGTTTACCTTGGTTTTTTGAAACCATTTTCACAGCCCCTCAGCCTGGGCTACAGAACCATTGTTATAGCAACAGAGCAATCAGAAGCCTCAGCGAGTTACTAAGAGATAAAGCGAAGTAGTTCACAGCCACACAGAAAAATACCTCAACTCCCATCTGGTGACCCTAAGCAGAGCTAGGGAGGCTACGGCAGTACAGATCTCACCTACTTACATCATACCACCATCGAGTTAAAGGCTGTCATGATCGCCCCTTGAGTCCCCTTGAATGGTGACAGGAGTGTGTCTCACAGGACAGTGGGCGGCGGGAGGAGAGCTGTCTTCTGATAGTACTTTCACACGGCCCTTGTTTCTCCTCCCCAGCTGATTTCAGGGACCTTTATACCAAAGTGCTTGAGGAAGAAGCTGCCTCTATCTCCTCTGCAGACACAGGTCAGGCATGTGCCGGGCAGCTGGAAGGTGTGGGGTCACTGAGTGGCCCACACACATTCCATGTTCTTTCTCTGCAGGGCTCTGCTCTGAAGCCTGCCTTTTCCGGCTAGCCCGCTGCCCTTCCCCCAAGTTGCTCCGTGCTCGCTCAGCTGAGAAACGCCGCCCAGTGCCCACCTTCCGGAAGGTTCCCCTTCCTTCAGGGCCTACACCTGCCCACTCTCTAGGGGACCTGAAAGGAAGCTGGCCAGGCCGGGGCCTGGTCACTCGTTTCCTCCAACTGTCCAGGAAGTCCCCAGACCCCGCGGGGACTGGAGCGCACGGATACAAGCAGGTAAGTGTTCAGGACACCAGAGAGCATCCCTGGGAAAGCCTGGCGCTTTAGCTTGGCCTATACTGATGCCTTCTCTCCTGTGTCCCTTTCCAGGTGCGCAGGAACCCATGGGGACGACCAGGTCGGGAGAGCCTCCATCTTCGCAGCTGTGGTGATTTGAGCTCTGGCTCCTCCCTAAGGCGACTCCTGTCTGGCCGCAGGCTGGAGCATGGCATACGCCCACACAGCCTCAGCCTCAGCCTCAATGGAGGCAGCCGGGAGACTGGGCTCTGATTTGGGCTTGTCACAATGAACAGACCCGGATGAGTGCTGGAGCCACTGGCATCAGCTGGTTGGGACCAGGAGACCTCCGCAGCCCTGTGCTCTAGCTGGCTCAAAAAGAAACCCCGCTGTACACTCTCCTAAGGTCTTCCTTTCCTGCCTGCCTTTGGGGGGGGGGGGGGGCTCCTGCCGCTTGCCTCTGTCCCTCTGCACAGCAGAGCTTCTGTCCTGTGCTGCATGGGTGTTCAAGCTGTGGGAGGTCACGCCCTGCTGCTTACAGCACTGACAGGAAAATTAACAGCCTCCCCCAGCATGAGAGCGCCTCTTTCTGATATTCTTTGGCACTGTGTGGGGGTAAGGGCCTGGGTGTTTTAAAACAGGTGACTTGTGCCTTGCCTAGTGGTGGTGAGGCAGGCAAGGGGACACATGAGTCTAGGTGGCTCTGCAGCTCAGCCACCTCTAGCTGCATGACCTTGGGCAAGTTATTTAACCATAATTGCCTGACCTGTAAAACATTGTGAACATGAATGTTTGTAACTCTGAGTAAGCCTTCAATAAATTTCAATCTCTCCCTTCGTTCTTGGACTGTTTCATTATTAAAGCAGTGTTAGAAACCAGGTGTGGGGCTGGAGAGACGGCTCAGAGGTTATGAGCACTGACTGACTGCTCTTCCAGAGGTCTCGAGTTCAATTCCCAGCAACCACATGGTGGCTCACAACCATCTATAATGAGATCTGGTGCCCTCTTCTAGCCTGCTGTATACTTGCAGGTAGAACACTGTAAATAAATCTTAAATAATAATAATAAAGGTGTGCACAATCCTGCAGAGTTTCAAATCTACTTAAAAAGAAAGAAAGAAATCAGGTGTGGTGGCGCACGCCTGTAATCCCAGTACTCGGGAGGCAGAGGCAGGCAGATCTCTATAAGTTGGAGGACAGCCTGGTCTACAAAGTTAGTCCAGGACAGCCAAGGCTACACAGAGAAACCCTGCCTCGAAAAAACAAAAACAAAAAACTGGAGTTTATTAAAGACATTTCGGGGCGGCAGGGGCGGGGGTGCTGGGATTAAAGGCCTGTGCCACCTCACCCTGCTATTAAAGACATTTTTAACATAGGTTTTTGTTTTTTGTTTCTGAGTCAGGGTTTTTCTAGATAGCCTTGGTTGTCCTGAAACTCACTCAGTAGACCAAACTGGCCTTGAACTCACAGAGATCGGCCTGCCTCTACCTCCCTAGTGCTGGGATTAAGGGCCTGCACCACTGTACATATGTATGGATGTTTTGCCTACATATATGTCTGTGTACCAGGTGCATTCCCAGTGCCTGCAGAGGCCAAGAGAGGACTTCAGACCCCCTAGATGGTTGTGAGTTGCCATGTTAATGCTGGGAATTGAACTCATGACCCTTGGATGAGCAGCCAGCGCTCTTAACCACTGAGCCATCTCTCCAGCTGCCCCCAAAACTTGAATCCTTCATTCTTCTAGCTCCACTTCCCAAGCCCCAGGATTGCAGTCCAGCGCTATCATGCCAGCTTTGCAAAGTCTTTATTCATCTCTGCCTGTATTTCTTTTTTTTTTGGTTTTTCGAGACAGGGTTTCTCTGTGTGGCCTTGGCTGTCCTGGACTCACTTTGTAGACCAGGCTGGTCTCGAACTCACAGCGATCCGCCTGCCTCTGCCTCCCGAGTGCTGGGATTAAAGGCATGCACCACCAGGCCCGGCTTGTATTTCATTTCTTAACTGCAATCAACTAAGATATATCACCAGCCTTTCTTTCTTTCTTTTTTTTTTATTTAAAGATTTATTTATTTGTTATCATGTATACAGTGCTCTGCTTGCATGTACTCCTGCAAGCCAGAAGAGGGTGCCATATCACATTACAGATGGTTATGAGCCACCATGTGGTTGCTGGGAATTGAACTCAGGACCTTTGGAAGAGCAGGTGGCATTCTTAACCACTGAGCCATCTCTCCAGCCCTCACCAGCCTTTCTTAAAATGAGTTTCTCCCTCTCATCTTTAAAGACGTCCTGTTTTTGCACTGCTCAACACTGGAGGGCCCCAAGGCATTTTCCACTATTGTGCTTATTAGTATATGTGTAATATATATGTGTGTGTGTGTATATATATGTGTTTTTCTTTCTGCTTCTTTCTTTTTGAGACAAGGTCTCTTTAAATAGCCCTGGCTGATTTGGAACTCACTATGTAGACCAGGCTGGCCTTTTAACTCACATAGATCTGCCTGCCTCTGCCTCCCAAGGGCTGGGATTAAAAGTACACCTCCATGTCTGCTCTGGCTATTTGAATATATTTTTCTTAAAATACAATTACAAACCAGACATGGCAGCGCACGACGTTAATCCCAGCATTTGTAGGGCTGAGGGAGGTGGATCTCCAGGACAGCAAGATCTACACAGAGATGAATTCCCTTTTTTCTCTTCAGCTCCTCCCATGCCTCCCACCCTGCTCCCTTCCTGACTGATAGCTCTCTTGAGTTATGAGTGTTCTGCCTGCTTGTGTGTTATAAGCACACTGCACTCCTGCCTGGTGCCCACAGAGGCCAGTAGAGGGCGTAATCCCCCAGGACTAGAGTTTCTTTCTTTCTTTTTTTTTTTTAAAGATTTATTTATTTATTATTTATACAGTGTTCTGCCTACATTGTGAACTTGCACACCAGAAGAAGGCACCAGATCTCAGTATAGGTGGTTGTGAGCCACCATGTGGTTGCTGGGAATTGAACTCAGGACCTTTGGAAAAGCAGACAGGGCTCTTAACCACTGAGCCATCTCTCCAGCCCCAGGACTAGAGTTTCTAATGGCTATAACTTGCCATGTCAGTGCTGGTGGCATAACCAGGATCTTCTGCAAAAGCAGTGTCATTTCTTCAACACCCAGAATGCATATGTGTGTGGGTGTGGGTGTGTGTAGAGGAAACTATTTTTTTAAATCAGGGTTTCTCTGTTTAGCCTTGGCTGTCTTGGCTGTTGTGTAGACCAGGCCGGCCTCGAACTCACAGAGACCCACCTGTCTCTGTCTTCCCACTGTTTGGATTAAAGGCGCTCACCATCACCACCCAGCTTGACAATGGAATTGTTTTGGTTTTGTTTGTTTGTTTGGAGACAGGGTTTCTCTGTGTAGCCCTGGCTTCTCTGGTCTCAAACTCACAGCGATCCACCTGCCTCTGCTTCCCGCACAATGTAATTCTTTTTTTTTTTTTTTTTTACAATGTAATTCTTAATTCCCGACCTCACACCTACTCTTCCACTGTTCTCACCTCAATAAACAACCCTGCCAGTAATCCTTCGCACATTCCAAAAGCTTAATCTTCATTTGGTTTCCTTCCTCCACTACAACAATCCTATGACTTCATCTGTGTGTCACCATCTTCCCAGCTACCCAGCCAGGCCACCACCTTCTCTCCAAATGGTGGTTCGTGCCTGTGATCTCCGTATGTATGAGTCTGAGGCAGAAAGACTGTCATTAGTTCAAGGTTATGGGCTTCAGATTGAGACCCTACCTCAAAACAAATAGCTCAATTCTATGCAACCCTATTGACTGACTGTCTCTTTACTGTATTAAGATAATATCAAAGGCAATTACTTATACCATGTCTGTCTGCTTGACTGAGTCCTAACCCAGAAAGATGTAACTTTTTACATCTGTTACTGTGTCACTCTGATTAGCTGGAACTCAACTCAGGTTGGCATCTAATTCATGGAGATCTGTCTGCCTCTGCCTCCCAGATAGCAGGATGAATGGCATGGGCCAAAAATTATAGCTTTTCCTTCGATTTTTTTTCTTTAGGACACTAGTCAAAAACCTAAGCATGGGGGCTGGAGAGATGGCTCAGTAGTTAAGAGCGCCGCCTGCTCTTCCAGAGGTCCTGAGTTCAATTCCCAGCAACCACATGGTGCCTCAAAAACCCATCTATAATGTGATCTGATGCCCTCTTCTGTAGATAAAGCATTCATATACAATAAATAAATCTTAAAAACAAAAACAAAGGGAGCTAAGCAGTCAGTGGTGGTGCATGCCTGTAATCCCAGCACTCAGGAGGCAGAGGCAGGCGGATCTCTGAGTTTAAGGCCAGCCCAGTCTACAAATGAGTCCTTTCAAACCCTGTTTCGAAAAAAACAACAACAACAAAAAACAAAACAAAAAAAAAAAAACCTAAGCATGTATCCTGGCTCTTTGAGTGCACAAAATATGGTGTTTGTCCAACAAGGGGGACTCTGCACAAGAGCCAGAAAGAAGTTGTGTCTGCAGAGACTGACTGACTGATTAAACTGCAGCGATGTACAGCGAGCAGAATATTTGGCTCACTTTAGGCCCCTCCATAGCCTTTCCTCACTTAACTAACATCCTATGACTAATAGATAAAACCTGTTGAAATCTATTAACTCAGCAGACCACCAGCTCCCACCAAGCCAGAAGCTAAGGGTGTCGCCCAAGAGCATCTGAGGCTGAGAGAAAAGATTCCCCCATCTTGTTGTCTGATAGGTCTGTCAGGTTTTTGTTTTGTTTGCTTTGCTTTTTTTTTTTTTTTTTTTGAGACAGGGTTTCTCTGTGTTAACAGCCCTGATTGTCCTCTACTTGCTTTGTAGACCAGGATGGCCTTGAACCTACAGCGATCCGCCTGCCTCGGCCTCCCAAGTGCTGGGATTGTTTTGTTTTGTTAGAAATGTGTGTGTGTGTGTGTGTGTGTGTGTGTGTGTGTGTGTGTGTGTGTGTGTGTGTGTACCCCTGGCTGGCCTGGAACTAGCTCTATAGACCATGGTGGTTTTGAACTCAGAGAGATCCACTTTTCTCTGTGTAGGCTTCGATCTTTTCCAAACCTACTTCAGGGACTGGAGAGATGCCTCAGTGGTTAAGAGTGCCACCTTCTCTTCCACAGGTCCTGAATTCAAGTTCTAGCAACCACATGGTGGCTCACAACCATCTATAATGTGATCTGATGCCCTCTTCCCAGGTGTACATGCAGGCAGGACACTGTATATATAATAAATAAATAAAATTTTAAAAACCTACTTCATTTGAGTGTCTTTAATGCTTATATCTCCCTTCCAACCCACGTACCCTAGATAGGAGAGAAAAGAAATTAACTGGAACAGGAGAAGTAAACCTTTTTGGACTCAGTTCCTGGGCAATTCCCCTGGTATAGTCGGCAGGATTTCAGCAGACCAGCAATTCAACCAGAGTTGCTGCTGGAACCTGGAACAGCAGCTGGAACCCAGAGGCCCAAAGCGTTCTCTGGAGCGGGTCTCTCTAGGAGTGTCTCAGAGTGGAGCGATGAACAACCAAACAGTACCAAGACCCAAAAAGCCCCCTATGCTGCTTTGGGCTCATATGTATATCTCCTCTCAGAGTCTGTACTAAGATGTGTTTCATCTGGCAAAACCCAATGTGATTCCTCTTCTAGTGGATAGACATCACCTGTTCTCTCACAAGTCTGTTCCCCATCCCACACTTGGGATCACAACAAAAACATGTATACATCCATGACACCTCTGCCTCCCGAGTGCTGGGATCGCAGGTGTGTGCCACCACATCTGGCTCCCATCACTGTATCTTAAACCTGACTCTCTTTGTTCTATGTTGGAATATGGAAGTCAGGGTGCCCTAAATCTGTTTTTCTGGGCCATGGTCACTCAAATATGGCTCCAGAATAAACCACCTCTTACTTCCCCCAAAACAAGCAAAGAAATAACAGCAACAACCTAGGTATATTTTCCCTGAAGCTAAGGCCCTCTGCACTCTTTCTCTGAAGTGTCCCAGTTGCCAGGAAGCCTTTTCTGTCATGTGAATGCTTGCTGAACCTTCATTGTTGGACATGCTGGCCTAAGTCAAAGGGCACGGCTTTTCTCTTTTTCTCTTCCCCAACTCCCATCTCCTGGAAGCTGCCAAGATTTACAGCGTTCATAAATAATGGTTTTTCTTGTAAATTCTGAACTTTAATAAAATTGTTCTCTAAACTGATGAAAAAGAAAAAAGAAAAAAAAAGAAAAAAAGAGTTAGAGACCAGGCTGGGCTACACAATGAGTTTGTTTTTGTTTTTTGTTTTCCAAGACAGGGTTTCTCTGTGTAGCCTTGGCTGTCCTAGACTCACCTTGTAGACTCACCAGGCTGGCCTCGAACTTACAATGATCTGCCTGCCTCTGCCTCTCGAGTGCTGGGATTAAAGGTGTGCACCGGCACAGCTGGATACACAATGAGTTTGAAGTTAGCCTAGACTATGCAGTAAGATCTTTGAATAAATAAATTGAATAAGGGGCTGGAGAGATGGCTCACCGGTGTTAAAAGCACTGTCTGCTTAGCCAGAGGTCCTGAGTTCCAATTCCCAGCAACCACATGGTGGCTCACAACCATCTATAATGAGATCGGGTGCCCTCTCCTGGTGTGCAGGTGTACATGCAGGCAGAGCACTGTATACATAATAAATAAATAAATCTTTTTAAAAAATAAAATAAATAAATTGAATAAGTAGTCTCCAATATCCTGGACTACTTTACCCCAGACAAAATGTGTCCAAGCACCAAGAACTTTACACTTGCATGTTCTCAAGCATCAGGTGTTTCTTTTCCACAGCTGATGCTGGTCATTCAATTCTAGTCTTAACTCGATTCTCACCCTCTCATTAAGAAACATTTTTCAGGATGGTGGTGGTGCACACCTAAGCCCTGTGGGACAGAGACAGGTGGATCAATGTGTTTGAGGTCAGCCTGATCTACACAGCAGGTTCTAGGACAGCCAGAGCTACAGGAGAAACCCTGTCCAAAGAAACAAAGAAAGAAAGCCAGGCGTGGTGGTGCACACCTTTAATCCCAGCACTTGGGAGGTAGAGGCAGGCAGATCTCTGTGAGTTCGAAGCCAACCTGGTCTACAAGGTGAGTCTAGGACAGGCAAGACTACACAGAGAAACCCTGTCTCGAAAAACAAAACAAAAAAAGAAAAAGAAAAAGAGAAGAGAAAAGAAAAAAATGTAGGGGAGTAAAACATGTTTTGATCCCAAATGTGGGATGGGGAGCAGGTGATGTTTGTCCACTTAGAAGTCCAACCACTTCATGGGGGAGCTTGGTTGTTGCCAGCTGAAAAACATCCTAGAACAGACTCTCAGAGGAGACATTTATATGAGCCCAAAACAGGAGGCTGGACCTTTTTGAGACTTGGGATTGTCTGGCTGTTCATCACTCCACTCCTAGGGAGAATCCCTTCAAGGCTTTGGGCTCCGGCTGAGGCTCGGTTCAAGTTGTTCCAGGCTCTAGGCCAGGAGAGTCGTTCCCAGGAACTGACACCCAGAAAGTTTCATTCTTCTTTTCCTTAATCTCCTTTCCCTTTTGTTTAGGGCAGTCTGGTTGTCAGGGAGGTACTTTGATTTAATAAGTTCATAATATAGTATACTTGTTAAGGAAGTTGAAGCTACAAAAAAGAAAATAGAAAGAGGTGTAAGATTGAGACCTCTAGAGAGATCTCTAGTCTATTCCCAGAGTCCCCACTAAGAGATGGAGTCCATTATCGATGCAAATGCACAGGAATTTATTGAGCCATTGCAATGGGGTCTGTCCAGTTCTTTCAAGGTGCAGACCCTGAGAAGCGGAGGCATGGGCCTTTTATAGGTTTTAGACAAAGAAATGAGTTTTTTTTGTTTGTTTTGTTTTGTTTTGTTTTTTTGGTTTTTCAAGACAGGATCTCTCTGTGTTAGCTTTGGCTGTCTTGGACTCGCTTTATAGACCAGGCTGGCCTCAAACTCACAGCGATCCGCCTGCCTCTGCCTCCCGAGTGCTGGGATTAAAGGCGTACGCCACCACGTCCAGCTCAAAGAAATGAGTTTTACAGTATGTGATTGGTTGGCATTTGGGCAGAAAAGCTGCAAGCAGGGAGTCTTGGCATTTGGTGATTGGATAATGGGTGGAGGGGCAAGCTGACCTATGGAAAAGATTGGTTGAAGCAGTCACAGGGGGCATTTAGGAACTTTTTTAGTTAAGGAGGGGTAGTGGAAATTGTAAACACAGCTGGTTGTCCTTGGGTCCAGCTGGACTCTGAGCACAGACTGAGACCTTGAGTCAAGTTGGACTCTTCAAGGTTTTTCCTGTCCCTGCCTCACACACACACACAGTGATCTGATATCTGTCTGTCCTTGGTTCAAGCTGGACCCTCCAGAAATTTACATGCTTTGGCCTTAATGGTGGTCTTTAAGGGAGGACTGGGTAGGCCGACTTTTACATTTTCCCAGACTTTGGCCTTAATAGGGGTCCTTAAGGGGGCTGGTTCCTTCAGAGAGTTGGAGAGATGGCCCAACGGTTAAGATTACTGGCTGCTCTTCCAAAGGACCCAGGTTCAATTCCCAGCACCTCACAGCAGATCACAACTGTCTGTAACTCCAAGATCTGACACCCTCACACAGATATACATGCAGGCGAAACAGTGCACATATAATAAAAACACACAAATTATTTTTTAAAAAGAAACATTTCCTATTTCTTCCCTCTACTTTTTTTTTGTTTCGTTTGTTTGTTTGTTTTTTCGAGACAAGGTTTCACTGTATAACCTAGGCTGTCTTGGACTCACTTGGTAGACCAGGCTGGCCTTGAACTCACAGCAATCCTCCTGCCTCTACCTCCTGAGTGCTGGGATTAAAGGCATGAGCCACCACACCTGGCCTCTTTGTTTATTTATATATATATTTTTTTAATTTTTTAAAGGTTTATTTATTTACTATTATGTATACAGTGTTCTGCCTGTATGTACACCTGCAGGCCAGAATAGGGGATCAGATCCCAGTATAGATGGTTGTGAGCCACTATGTGGTTGATAGGAATTGAACTCAGGACCTTTGAAAGAGCAGGTGGTGCTCTTAACCACTGAGCCATCTCTCCAGCTCTCTTGTTTTTTTTAAAGACTAATTTTCACTATGTAGCACTGCCTGGCCTAGAATTTACTATGTAGACCAGGCTGATCTTTAACTCACAGAGATCCTATCTGCCTCTGCTTCCTTATTAAAGGCATATATGCCGTCAAGACAACTGTTTTTAAATATATATCATAATTGTAAATTTATATATTGTATATATAATTGTAAATATATATAAATGAATACTTTGCTCATATGTATGCCTGGGTACCACTTGTATGCCTAGTACCCTTGAAAGTGTCAGACCCTTTGGAACTGAGTTACATAGAATTGTGAACTACCATGTGGTTGCTGGGAATAGAACTTTGATTTTCCAGAAAAGCATCCAGAGCTCCTAACTGCTGATAGTTTTCTAGCCCTCTGTGTTTTGTTTTTGTTTGGTTTTTCAAGACAGAATTTCTGTGTGTTAGCCTTGGCTGTCCTAGACTCACTTTGTAGACCAGGCTGGCCTTAAACTCACAGTGCCTGGTCTACAAAGTGAGTTCAGGACAACCAAGGCTACACAGAGAAACCTTGTCTCGAAAAACAAAAAACAAAACAACAAAACAAAAGAAAACCTCACAATGATCTGTCTGCCATTGCTGGGATTAAAGGTGTGGGTATGTCACAGTGCATCTGTGTGTGGGTGTGGGATGAGTCACAGTGCATCTGTGCGGTAGGGGGTGTCACAGTACATCTGTGTGTGTGTCACAATGCATCTGTGTGTGTGTGTCACAGTGCATCTGTGTGTGTGTCACGGTGCATTTATTTGTGTGTGTCACAGTACATCCATGTGTGTGTCACAGTACATTAGTGTGTGTGTGTGTGTGTGTGTGTGTGTGTGTGTGTGTGTGTTATAGCTCACAGGACAATTTGTAGTAGTCTGTTCTCTTCTTCCATCATGTGGGTCCCAGGAATTGAACTCAGATCAGCAAGCTTGGCAGTCTTCACCCACTGAACCACCTTCTGGGGATGTGACTTTAAAATATCTGGAGTTGGATATCTGGTTCCATGATTAAGAGCACTAGTTGCTCCTCCAGAGGATCTATCTGATTCCAGCACCCACAAGGCAGCTTATAATTGTCAGTACTGTGACAACTGGAAGTAACTCTAGTTCCAAGGGAATCCAATGCCCTCCTCTGGCCTCTGAAGGCACAGCATGTATATGGTACACAAACATACATGCATGCAAAACAACCATACGCACACATTAAAAAATAAAATAAACTGGGTGTGGTGATGTACCCCTGTAATCCCAGCACTCTCGAGGGAAAGGCAAATGGATTGCTGTGGGTTCCAGGCCAGCCTGGTCTACAAAGCAAGTACAGGACAGCCAAGGCTACACAGAGAAGCCCTATCTCAAAAAACCAAAAAAAGAGCTGCGCACAGTGATGCACACCTTAATCCTAGCACTCAGGGAGGGAGAAGCAGGCAGATCTCTGTGAGTTTGAGGGAGGCCAGCCTGGTCTACAAAGAGAGTTCCAGGACAGCCAAAGCTACACAGAGAAACCCTGTCTCCAAAAACCAAAAACTTAAAAAAAAAAAAAAAAAAAGAAAGAAAGAAAGAAAAGAAAAGAAAAAGAAGGAAAAAGGATAAAATAAACCGGCACTCAGGAGGCAGAGGCAGGTGGATCACTGTGAGTTGGAGGCCAGCCTGGTCTACAAAGCAAGTCCAGGGACAGCCAAGGCTAACACAGAGAGACTATGTCTACAAAAACAAACAAACAACAACAACAAAAAGAATAAAATAAAATAAAACCAGGGGGCTGTTGAGCCAGGAGGGGTACACACTCTTTTAATTTCAGTCCTCAGAGTCAGAAGTAGGCAGTTGTCTGTGAGTTTGAGACAGCCTGACCTATTTAGTGAGTTTTAGGTCAGCTGGAGCTAAAAAAAAAAAAAAAGAAAAAGAAAAAGAAAAAAAAGACCCAAGGAATTGGAAACATTGCTCAAAGGTGCTACAGCTCAATCCCAGCACTCCAGAGGGACAGGCAGGGGTATTGCTGTGAGTTCGAGGCCAGCCTGGTCTACAAAGTGAGTCCAGGACAGCCAAGCCAAAGCTACACAGAGAAACCCTGTCTTGAAAAACAAAAACAAAAACAACAAAAAGAAAAAGAAAGAAAGAAAAGAAAAGAAAAAGAGAGAGGGAATAAGGGGGCGCAGTTTTAATAATTTTTGGGTTTCTGTGGTACAAGGAAGTTTATAGTGGGAAGGGCAGGGAAGAGAGGAAGCAGAGATATAGTCTGAGTGAGCCATGAGAGACAGACAGTGGGAGAGCAAAGTGGGGAGGGAGACAGAATCAGAGGGGCAGACAGAGAGTACGGAAGAGGGAGAAAGAACAGTTTAAGATGTGAGGCTGGAAAGATGGCTCAGAGGTTATCCATAGGTCTTGACTCACAACCGTCTATAATGTGATCTGATGCCCTTTTCTGCCTCTTCTGGACTGCAGAAGTGTACACGCAGGCAGAATATTGTATACATAATAAATAAATCTTTTTGTTTGTTTGGTTGGTTGGTTTTGTTTTTGTTTTTGTTTTCTAAGACAGGGTTTCTCTGTGTAGCCTTGAGCCTTGACTGTCCTGGACTCACTCTGAAGACCAGGCTGGCCTCAAACTCACAGCGATCTGCCTGCCTCTGCTTCCTGGGATTAAAGGCATGCGCCACCCACACGCAGCCTGTTTTTGTTTTTTTGTTTTGTTTTGGTTTTTTTGTTTTTGTTTTTGTTTTTCGAGACAGGGTTTCTCTGTGTAGCCTTGGCCATCCTGGACTCACTTTGTAGACCAGGCTGGCCTCAAACTCACAGCGATCCGCCTGCCTCTGCCTCCTGAGTGCTGGGATTAAAGGCGTGCGCCACCATACCCGGCCCCTAAAATGTATTTTTATACGTGTGTATTGACTTGAGTGCTGGTATCCATTGGAGCTGGAATTTTAGGCAGTAGTGGGACACGGGATATGGACACTACAAACTCTCCCCTGTCCTCTGGAAGAGCAGGAAGCACTCTTTTTTTTTTTTTTTTTTTTTAAATATTTATTATATATACAGTGCTCTGTCTACATGTACATATGCATGCTAGAAGAGGGCACCAGATCTCATTATAGATGGTTGTGAGCCACCATGTGGTTGCTGGGAATTGAACTCAGGACCTCTGGAAGAGCAGGCGGTGCTCTTAACCACTGAGCCATCTCTCCAGCCCCAGGAAGCACTCTCAATCCCTGAGCATCTCTCTAGCACTACTTTTCCCTTTTCCATTTTTTGTATGTTTGTTTGTTTTGAGACAGGGTCTCTCTGTGTAACCCTGTCTGTCCTGGACTCGCTTTGCAGACCAGGCTGGCCTTGAACTCACAGTGATCTGCCTGTCTCTGCCTCCTGAGTGCTGAGATTACAGGCCTGTGCCACTGTGCCTGGTCCCCCTCCTTTTAAAATACACTTTATCATACCATAGAATATAAACTCCAGCCAGGTGGTGGTGGGCGCACGCCTTTAATCCCAGCACTTGGGAGGCAGAGACAGGTGGATTACTGTGAGTTCGAGGCCAGCCTGGTCTACAAAGCGAGTCCAGGACAGCCAAGGCTACACAGAAACTCTGTCTCAAAAAACAAAAAACAAAACAAAACAAAAAATTACACACACACACACACACACACACACACACACACACACACAAGCTCCAGATCACGGATTTACCCATTGAACCTAACACATGTATCTGTCTTCAACTAACACTAGTATGCCAGTCCTGGTGCCTCACACCTGTAATCTCAAGCACTAGAGAGGCTGAGGCAGGAAGATTGCAGAGCTTTCAAGGCCAGGACAGGGTAGAGACTCAAAAATTAAAACAAAACAAAAACACCGACTCATTACCAAAGTGGCAGCACAAGCACAAGGCTTCCTTTCCAACTCCTGTGGGAGCAGCAAGACGCCCTGCGAGAATGGGAAAAGAAAGAGGCACTGCCAAGAGATGATATCAGGCTGCAAGGCCTCTTGAATAATTCATAACAGTGTAGCCTCAGGAAGAGTTGGGGCGCAGCCTGAACAACAAAATGTAGGAGGTAAACACTGCCCCCACAGGAGCAGTTTCTGGAGACTTGATCTTCCAGATGCCAAGGCTCCTAAGGAGTAAACTCAGGAATCTGGATCCATTGGCTGCAGGTTGCGCTCACTGTGCAAAGCTAACTTGGCCACCCTCACCATGCACCTGCTGCCTGTGCTGAGCAAGACCAAGAACAAGCTGCTTAGGCTTCCCATGGGAAGCACGCAGGTCAGTTACTTAAACAACTCTGTCTCAGGAGAACCAATGAAAAGTAAGCGATAGCCCTGGCTGTCTTGGAACCCTCTCTTGGCAAACCAGGCTGGCCTCGAACTCACTTCGATCTGTCTACCTCTACCTCCCGAGTGCTGGGGTTAAAGGTGTGCACCATAACACCCCAGCTTAGGATAGCACTTTCGGACTAAAGCGAAGCCTTGGCCTCTATCTCGCGCCTGCGCAGTTTGGTACTGCAGCTCTTCTCGCACAGGCTCTGAGACCACGCCTCTGGTCCCGCCCACCTTATCCCCGCCTCCACCTCTGGTCTCCTGACTGTCCCCTCCCGGTCGCCTCAGACCCCTCCTTTGGGTCCGTCACTACTCTACGCCTCGCCCCTCACGCAGTGTCCCGCCTCCCTCTGGTGTCCCGCCCGCTCGCCTGTTTGCTGCTGGGATTTCCTTTAGCCTCCGGTTGGGGCTGCTGTTTCTTCGATTTGACCTCAGCCCGGATTTCATGACTTTCTCCTTCCCAGCATTTGCACCGAACTATCCCATTATCAGTATTACTTGCTGTGCTGATTTAGTTGTTGTCACTTGACACAAACTTAGACATCTGGGAAGAGGGACGCTCATCTAAGGAATCGTCTCCTGATTAGCCTGTGGAACGTGTGTGTGTGTGTGTGTGTGTGTGTGTGTGTGTGTGTGTGTGTGTGTGTGTGTGTGTGTGTGATTGCTCCTCCGTGTGAGAGGGTCCAGCGCACGAGACAGGTAGATAGGTGGAAGCAGGCAGGGCAAGCCTTGGGGAGCGCGCCTCATGCTCACGCCTCTGACCTGACTTCCTTCAGTGGTGGATTGTGGCTGGCAGTTGTAACATGAAGCGAACTCCTCCATTCTGTGTATCACAGAAGCAAACTAGAACAGTTGCAAAGAGACTTGTGTTTTACTAATAAAGATGTAAAGGCCTAGTTGAGTACACTATTGGGGAGTAGCCAGGCAACTTAAGTCCAGTCCCTAAAACTCATCTCCTGGAAAGGAGTGAATCCACACTCCCTCACTGTGCTCTGTGACATCCACACGAGTGTACCTGGGTAAATGCACACACATACAATACATGAGTAAATAACAACCATATAAGTTTAGTTTTTAAAAAAGATTTATTATGTATACAGTATTCTGTGTGCATTTATGCCTGTGTGCCAGAAAAGGGTACATGACCTCGTTAGAGATGGTTGTGAGCCAACATGTGGTTGCTGGGAATTGAACTCAGGACCTTTGAAAGAACAGTGTTCTTAACCTCTGAGTCATCTCTCCAGCCCCATAAGCTTAATTTTTAAAACTGGAGGGGGTGTGGGGGGTGAAAGGTAGGCCAGATGGCTTAACCATTGCTGGAATGCATGTAAACATGGAAGGAAAAGTCTTAACTTTACAAAATTGTCTTCTGATGTTCACACACATGCCGTCCTCCTCCTCCACCACAGACACAATAAACAGTTAAAAAAAAAAAAAAAGACTTGTTTATTTATTACATATACAAGTGTTCTGCCTGCATGGATGCTTGCACACCAGAAGAGGGCATTAGATCACATTACAGATGGTTGTGAGCCACCATGTGGGTGCTGGGAATTGAACTCAGGACCTTTGGAAGAACAGCGAGTACTCTTCACCACTGAGCCATCTCTCTAGCCCCAATAAACAGTTTTTTAAAGAGGTTATTTGGGCATGGTGGTGCAGGCCTTTACTCCCAGCACTTGAGAGGCAGAGGTAGACAGATCTCTATGAGTTCAGTGCTAGCCTGGTCTACAGAGCTATTCTAGTCCAGGCTACATAGTGAGACTTTGTCTTTTTTGTTTGTTTTGTGTTGTTGTTGTTTTTTTTTTCAAGATAGGGTTTCTCTATGTCACCCCAGCTATCCTGGAACTCACTCTGTATACCAGGGATTAAAGGCATGTGCAACCACTGCCTAGCTGTGAGACAGGGTTTCTCTGTGTAGCCTTGGCTGTCCTGGACTCACTTTGTAGACCAGGTTGGCCTCGAACTCACAGCCATCCATCTGCCTCTGCCTCTCTGAGTGCTGGGATTAAAAGCATGGGCCACCACTGCCAGGCCAACAATCAAGTTCTTTATTATGTATACAATGCACATCAGATCACATTATAGATGGTTGTGAGCCACCATGTGCTTGTGGGGAATTGAACTCAGGACCTCTGGAAGAACAGTCAGTGCTCTTAACCCCTGAGCCATCTCTCCAGCCAATCAAGTTCTTATTCAAACAAAATTAGGCTTCTGTCTAAGATTAGCTATAACTCATAGACAGTCACCCAGCTGATTGCAGCTGCTGTATGCTAGACATAAAAGCTATGTGGGGCTATGAGTTTATGTCACAGTATGGTTTGTTTTTGTGTATGTGTGTACCCAGAGGGAGTGACATCTGAAACCCTGAGTGTGATGTCACAGTCTGCAGTCGCAGTACTTGGAGACAGAGGCATAAGGATTGCTACAAATTCTAGGCTAGTACAGTGAGACCCTATTTTAAGAAAGAAGAAGAAAAAAAAAAAAAAAAAAAAAAAAAAAAAAAAAGAAGAAGACAGAGAGAAGAAGAAGAAGAAGCAGCAGGAGAAGAAGAAGAAGAAGAAGAAGAAGAAGAAGAAGAAGAAGAAGAAGAAGAAGAAGAAGAAGAAGAAAAGACCAACCAAATATGAAACAAAACAAAACAAAACAAAAAAAAGCCCACAAACTACTAAATATATCTCTAGCCTTAGAAACTGGAGTTGAAAGACCCAGTCTGTCTGGTATGGTGGTGTAGGCCTTTAATTCCAGCATTTGGGAGGTAGACAAAGGCAGACTCAGACTCTCTGAGTTCAAGGCCACCCTGGTCTGCACAGTGAGACAAAACAAGATGAAAGAAGAGAAATGAGACCAACTATGACCCCTTCAGAGCTGACCCAGAATGTTGATTTCATTTGTTTCTATATGCTTCACCTGGCGCTGGCCACTTACAGCTAAGAGTGCTGCTGTTGCTCCCGAGTCTATGTGGTGGCGGCTCACAAGTGTCTACAACTCCAGTTTCAGGGGCTCCGATACCCTCTGTCCTCTCTGTGGACATGTTCACATGGTGCACAGACATACATGCAGGTAAAACACCGGTACACACAAAGAACAAACAAATTCTATTGTTAATGAAATAAAACAGCTAAAGATAAATACATATTTAGAAATCATCTCTGGCTAGATAGTGGTGGCACATGCCTTTAATCCCAGCACTCAGGAGTCAGAGGCAGGTGGATCTCTGAGAGTTCCAGGACACATCAGGCTATACAGAGAGACCTTGTCTTGAAGAAGAAGAAGAAGAAGAAGAAAGAAGACGAAGAAGAAGAAGAGGAGGAGGAGGAGGAGGAGGAGGAGAAGAAGAAGAAGAAAAGAAGAAGGAGGAGAAGAAGAAGAAGAAGAGAAAGAAGAAGAAGAAGAAAGAAGAAGAAGAAGAAGAAGAAGAAGAAGAAGAAGAAGAAGAAGAAGAAGAGGCTGGAGATGGCTCAGGGGTTAAGAGCACTGGTTGCTCTTCCAGAGGTCCTGAGTTCAATTCCCAGCAACCACATGGTGGCTCACAACCATGTATAATGAGATCTGGTGCCCTCTTCTGGTGTGCAGGTGTGCATGTAAGCAGAACACTGTGTAAGTAATAAACAAATCTTAAAAAAGAAAAAAAAAGCCGGGCATGGTGGTGCACGCCTTTAATCCCAGCACTCGGGAGGCAGAGGCAGGCGGATCGCTGTGAGTTTGAGGCCAGCCTGATCTACAAAGTGAGTCCAGGATGGCCAAGGCTACACAGAGAAACCCTGTCTCGAAAAACCGGAAAAAAAAAAAAAAGAAAAAAAGAAAAAAAGAAAAGAAAACAAGAAATCAGCTCTGGCTTGAGGTGATAGAGTGCTTATATATTAAGGCTGAAAACACAAAGTGTGAAAATGTGGATGAGTGAAATAGAAGGAAATCAGGCCCTGTGGAGGACAGTTCCTGGAAATCAGGGTGGGTTCAGACAGCCATAGCCATACAGTAGTTCACTTTACCATCCCAGGTTGGCACCCATCCTTGTGACATAATAGATACTGGGAAGGCTGTGAGGCTGCCTAGAGCAAGTAAAATACTTCCTTGGGGGTTCCCCACATGAACTCAGGCCTGCTTAGTGGCCACATTCAGTGTGAAGCACTGTTCCGGTCATACCTCTTCGCCCTTCCGTCTCACCCTGTGAGGGGGACAAGAAGCAGGCTTAGAGGAATCAATTTACTGATTTTTTTTTTAGATTTATTTATTTATTATTATGTATACAATGTTCTGTCTGCATTTATACCAGAAGAGGACACCAGATCTCATTATAGATGGTTGTGAGCCACCAAGTGGTTGCTGGGAATTGAACTCAGGCCCTTTAGAAGGGCAGTCAGTGCTCTTAACCTTTGAGCCATCTCCAGCTCTCAATTTTGTTGTTGTTGTTTTGAGTCAGGGTTTCTCTGTGTCGCCTTGGCTGTCCTGGACTCACTTTGTAGACCAGGCTGGCCTCGAACTCACAACAATCCACCTGCCTCTGCCTCCCAAGTACTGGGATTAAAGGCGTGCGCCACCAATGCCCGGCTAACTTAATGGTTCTTAACATGATAACCAAACAGTAAATGATTGTAAGTTGCCCGGATTCAAGGCCTATGTATCTCCTAGAAACCATACTTAAAACACTGCCAGAGCCTAAGCTAAGTAATCAGTTTTTAGAGGGTATGTGATAAAAATTTCACTGTCATAATAAGACTATAAAAGACTCAGTCAACAAACACAAAGCAACCAATGCCTAATTGAGCGCTTCCCTCAGCTTATCTCGCCAACACTGGCAATCCCTCGGTGAGATTGTGTTGTCATCTGTTTTGTAAGCGAGGAAAACAGGCTTAGAGGCCTGGAATTAGTCATAGCATATTTCAAGTGTCACTGCCAATAAATCTTAGTTGATGGGCTCCCCAAAGAAACCCCGTGGGCAGCCCTCTTCTTGTGTCCACCGGAGATATCTTTGTAGAGCACTTTCAAGTTTCTGAAAACTGTCTTGTGGAGAAAGATGACTTGCTTTCCAGTGAAAGAGGGGACTCCAGAAAGGGGCAGGGGGACTGCTCCCTCCCTCAGTCCTGACACCTGAACCAGACTGCAGCCCCCTGCACTCCCTGTACCTCCCTCCACCTTCCCTGTGTCTCTTCTGGGCGAAGACTGTTTTTTTGTTTTGTTTTTGTTTTTGTTTTCCTTTTATTTTAAAATTGTATTATGTATTTCTATGTATGGGTTAGTATGTGTGTGTGAATGCAGGGGCTATTGGAGGCTACAAGTCCCCTCTGCATTTAGGAGCCTCTACTCAGATCTCCACACAAATCCTCTTTAGAATCCCCTTCCTAAAGCTGTCATCCACACAGGCCTCACAGAATACCAATGAATGAACACCCTGGAAGAAACCAAGTGCCCATTTCAAATATGGCTTCTGTAGCTTCACTTCCTGTGTCATGTGACTGTGTCAGGCATCATGTGACTCTGTCCTCCCCTTTAAGCCGGAACTAACTTGCTGTGCAGGTCCAGTTCCAATAGCTATGGTATCTGTCTACAGTCCTGTTTCTACTTCATAGGTCTTCTATTTCTCCAAGACTCTGGAAGCCCCACAATCTTCTAATTCACTGACACCCTGAGGAGCTCAGATTTTCAAGACCTTCTTCTGGAAAGGTAAGCAGGCAGGGTTGCAATTTGCCTTGTCAACCTTGCCTCTGGAATTCTGCTCCTCCAGATTATGGAGTTCAGTTCTTTGCTTGTGTGTTTGTTTTTGGTTTTTCGAGACAGAGTTTCTCTGTGTGGCCTTGGCTGTCCTGAGACTCACTTTGTAGACCAGGCTGGCCTCGAACTCACAGCAATCCACCTGCCTCTGCCTCCCGAGTGCTGGGATAAAAGGTGTGCGCCACCATGCCAGGCTGGAAATCAGTTTTAATTCAGGCTGTCTTGGCTCTTTGAGTAAGGCACAGGTGGTGGTGGGAGGGCTGAAGGTTGAAATGGATGGGGGAAGAGAGTCTTTTTGGAGCGGGCAGAAAACTCCTCAGCAGAGTGGTTTGCAGGGAAGAACACATATGGCATCTGTGGGCATTGTCTAATCCATCATAAAGGTGGGGCCTGCGCTGTGGGTACCCATGGGCAGCTGTAATCTGGCTGGGACAGTGGTGGCTAGAGGGTCTTACCTTCCTGTCATTCCTTGTTCTGTTCTCAGGAGTGTCTCAGATACCAGGGCGGGGTAGGCGTCATGACTGCCAGGCTCACAGGATTCTTTCTACTTCAGGCGGTATCATGGGCATATGGTGAGTGAGTCAAGGAGCGGGTGGTGGCAGGAAGCATTCTTCTGCCCCGTCCTCTGGAAGCCCGCCACTGTGGTGGTGGGACTTTCAGTGGTGGCTTTTTAACTCCCCTGGAGTTGCCTGAGACAACTTTAGGCCGGGAGTAGAGTGGAGAGATTTTTTTTTTTTATTATTATGTATACAGTGCGCATCAGACCACATTATAGATGGCTGTGAGCCACCATGTGGTTGCTGGGAATTGAACTCGGGGCCCCTGGAAGAGCAGACAGTGCTCTTATCCACTGAGCCATCTTTCCAGCCCCTGAGATTTTTTTTTTTTTTTAACGGTGTTCAAGTCTCCTTAGCTACCATACCCGGTCCCCCACCCACCCACTTGCTTCTGCTTGGACCTTGCCCTGTAGGTGCCCAACCCTGCATCCCTAAAAGCTTTGGCTACAGCTCGGTGGTCTGTGTCTGCAATGCAACCTACTGCGATTCTCTTGACCCTGTGACCTTACCTGCTCCGGGTGACTTCATCCGCTACGAGAGTACTCGAAGTGGACGTCGCATGGAGCTGAGTGCTGGGTCCATCCAAGCCAATCGCACTGGCACAGGTAGCCACTCTGTTTCTCACACTAAGCCTGGCTGGGTCCCCTGGTTTGAATCACACGCCGGCGATTAGTATGGCCTCTACTGTACACACACTGATTTTCCAATGGTGTCCCCAGGGCTACTGCTAACCTTGCAGCCAGAAGAGAAGTTCCAGAAAATGAAAGGATTTGGAGGCGCAATGACAGATGCCACTGCTCTCAACATTCTTGCCTTGTCACCTCCCACCCAGGAGTTGCTGCTCAAATCGTACTTCTCTAGTGAAGGTGAGGAAGAGCCGAAAGATGTCTTTTGTTATATCCTGGACTTATTTTAAAACTTTATTTTATTTTATTCTGAGACATGGTTTCTCTGTGTAGCCTTGGCTGTCCTGGACTCGCTTTGTAAACCAGGCTGGCCTTTAACTGTGCCTGTGCCTCTGGAGTGCTGGTATTGCCCGTGTGTGTCATCACACCCAGTTGACACAGTGCTGGAGCTCAGGCTGAGGGCTTCAGTCTCCTTGGCAAGCATTTTGTAACCTGAGCTATGTCCCCAGCCTCCCCCCCTTTCCCCTCAGTCTCCTCCCCCCTCCCCCCTCCTGTTCTATATCTCCATCTTGCCTAGAATACTCTAGCATGACTGGGCTCAAACTCTTAACTCTTCCTGACTTGATCTCCCAAGTGCCACCAAGTACTTATACCAGGCCACTGGTTCTTGGCTCAGGGCCACTGAAATGAGATCGATCACCTTTTCAATAATCTGCTAAGTACTTAGGAAACGCATGCTCAGAATGGGCTTGTGTTTCGCTCAGGTTCTGGTCCCCACAATTCCACCCATAGACTCTGCCTGGGAATGACACCCTACTGAGACCTAACACATGATTAAAGCCAATTTCTTTCTTTCTTTCTTTTTTTTAAAAAAGGGAATGTTTTTGGCTTTTTAAAAAAAGATTTATTTATTTATTATGTTTTGTTGTTGTTGTTGTTTTGTTTTATCGAGACAGGGTTTCTCTGTGTAACAGCTCTAGGTGTCCTGGAACTCTCTCTCTCTGTAGACCAGGCTGGCCTTGAACTCACAGAGATTCTCTTGCTTCTGCCTCCCAAGTGCTGGGATTAAAGGTGTGTGTCACCACTGCCCAGATTATTTATTTATTATATTATACAGTATTCTGCCCACATGCGGGCCTGCAGGCCAGAAGACACTAGCTCTCATTATAGGTGCTTGTGGGCCACCACGTGGTTGCTGGGAATTGACCTCAGGACCTTTGGAAGAACAGACACCTCTGCGTCATCTCTCGAGCCCTAAAGCCACTTTTTTATACTTGCCTTTTTAAAAATGTATCTTTGTTTACTTATTCATTTTGAGATAGGGTCTTACCTTGTTGTCCTGGCTGGCCTGCTCACACTGATCTGGCTGCCTCTGCCACCTGAGGGCTGGGGATAGCAGGTGTGGTGCCTCCACACTTGGCTTTGATTCAGATTTCCCTATCTATCTTGGCCATCCTTTTCTGCAGGAATTGAATATAACATCATCCGAGTACCCATGGCCAGTTGTGACTTCTCCATCCGTGTCTACACCTATCTTGACACCCCTAATGACTTCCAGTTATCCAACTTCAGCCTTCCAGAAGAAGACACGAAGCTCAAGGTGGGCACTGAGGCTGCCTCAGCCCTATTGGTATTGCCGTCTGGGGGCTGGGAAGGTCTGCTGATTGATGTAGAACCTTCTGCAGCCTATTTGACCTAGGCGTAGGAGGGTGGGAGCTGGTGGTTGGACCTGATGCACTGGTTGAACTAGTTTGTGTTCCAACTCTGGGTGTCTCTCTCTCTCTTCACTGCATTTATCCCAGATACCCCTGATTCACCAAGCCCTGAGGATGTCCTCACGCCCCATTTCGCTCTTTGCCAGTCCCTGGACATCACCTACTTGGCTCAAGACCCAATGGAGCAGTGAACGGGAGAGGGACACTCAAGGGTCAGCCAGGGGATATCTATCACCGGACCTGGGCCAATTACTTTGTCAAGTAAGGGATCATCAATGCCACAGGGTCTGGACCAACTTCCCTTTCAGACACCTTGGTCTGTACCCTACCCCTTGAGCTGCTCTACTTCCAGGTTTGCTTTTTGACTCATCTTCAGACATTCTGTGCCTTTCAGATGGTTGGTTTTACCTATTCCCCCAAGGTCTTGGTCCACTTTCTTGGCCTTGATCACACATGTTCTTTCTCTGTCACCAGGTTTCTGGATGCTTATGCTAAGCACAACATAAAATTCTGGGCACTGACCGCGGAGAATGAGCCTTCTGCAGGGCTGATTACTGGGTATCCCTTCCAGTGTCTGGGCTTTACTGCTGAACATCAGAGAGACTTCATTGCCCGGGACCTGGGGCCAGCCCTTGCCAACAGTTCTCATGATGTCAAGCTCTTCATGCTAGACGACCAGCGTCTGCTGTTGCCCCGCTGGGCACAAGTGGTAAGGTCTAGAACTTCTCAGGGTGCCCCAGTGGACCACAAATCTTCCATCCAAAAGCGACTGGCTACAATTTTACAATACCTTCCCCGTGCCTGAGTTGAGATACAGGGTCTTGCTATAGGAAAGAAGCTGGCCTTGAAGTGGTGGTCATCCTCCTGCCTCTTAAGGATCTCACTATGTAGCTCTGGTTGGCCTGGAACTATGTAGACCAAGGCTGGCCTTGAATTCATAGAAGTCTACTTGCCTCTGTCTCCCAAGTGCTGGGATAAGGCACAATCATACATGGTCTCTCAATGCCCCCCCCCCCCCGCCTCGCTTTTTTATGTACATGCAGGTGTAAGTGTGGGCCTTATTATCAAGAGCCACTAGGTTTGGTGGTCTTTTGCCTTGTGTTGTTTTTTGAGACTGGGTCCTTCACTGATTGATTAGGCTAGGCTTGCTAGCTTCTGAGCCCCAGGGCTCCGCCCATCCCTACTTGCCCAGTGCTGGAGATCAAACTCAGTCCTCAGCTGCATGGGAGGCACTTCATTAGCTCCAGTTTTCACTTGTTGGCTCTGTTTCTTAACAGTTAAACTTTATTATACAACCCAACTAGCTTACACAAGAGGTTAAAGGGGAAAAAAAGAGTGAAACTTCTGGTATCCGTTCCATGGGACGGGTCCCTTGGTGTCTCTGGCCTGCGTGCTGGTCTGGCCTGTTCACTGATCCTCTTCTGGATTCACCTGCGCTCAAGCAAGGTCTCAACCTGCTGCTCCTCTCTGTCCTCTCCACCTGCCTGTCTGTCAGGTGCAAAGGGCTGGTCTCCGCCTCCCATTGAGGGTCGATTAGAAAAACAATAGTCCAGAGGGAGTCCCCAGGTCCGCTTCCTGAATTTCAGGCCCAGGATGGCTCCACCCAGTCTATCTCAAGGTTAATCTCTGGGAGTATCCATGGTGTATTCAAGGGCAAAGCCCGCCAAGACTGCTTTCACCTGTGACAAAGCTTACAGTCTTTCCCACACTCACTCCTGGACACCCTAGGCTGGAACTGGTTGCCAGGAGCACTGGCCTCTCTGGACTTCCCCATTGTTGTCACTTGTGGCTCCTCTTACCTAGTGCTCCTTCCTTCTCTCTGGGCAGGTGCTGTCAGACCCAGAGGCAGCTAAGTACGTTCATGGCATCGCTATACACTGGTACTTGGATTTTCTGGCTCCAGCCAAAGCTACTTTAGGGGAGACACACCGCTTGTTCCCCAACACAATGCTCTTTGCTTCAGAGGCCTGTACGGGCTCCAAATTCTGGGAACAGAGTGTCCGGTTGGGCTCCTGGGATCGGGGAATGCAGTACAGTCACAGCATCATCACGGTGAGTTGCCTATGGCATGCCATGATTATCTTTTCCTTTACACATGTGTAGCCCGTCCCAATCACTCTTCTTCATGCTTGGGGCCCAGGCAGCCGCACCTGCCTCAGATTTCTCAGCTCTCTGAGATGCCTCCGTCTTCACATTCCTTGTCTCCTCTGGTATTGAGACAGAATGCCCCTTCAAAGGAACAAACTACTTCTAGCCCGCAACACCCGCATATGGTCCTTAGCTATCTTCTTTAGGGACGCCCATCTTTACCTTTATACCCTTGCTTCCACTCTAGAACCTGCTTTACCACGTAGCTGGATGGACTGACTGGAACCTTGCCTTGAATCCTCAAGGAGGACCCAACTGGGTCCGCAACTTTGTTGATAGCCCCATTATTGTAGACATCCCCAAAGATACATTTTACAAACAGCCCATGTTCTACCATCTGGGCCACTTTAGGTAAGTAGAGGGTGGGCATCCCCGTTTCATACCAGGCCTGTCATCTGTACCAGGCTTACATCATCCTGTGCCATGAAGAAGCAGGAAGGTGTCGAGGGTGGGAAGCCTGGGAGGGGCACACTCCCTCTCTATTGGCCCATGTAGGCAGGAAGTGACTAGGTGGCATTAGAGCCACAGGTAATCCCGGGATTACAAAGGCCTAGCAGCACAGCTGAAGCTCAGAGCCCGGCTGTGTTGCCCAGGAAGGCCTGGAGTCCCTTATGATGCCTGTCTTCACATTCAGCAAGTTCATTCCTGAGGGATCCCAGAGAGTGGGGTTGGTGGCCAGTGAAAAGACTGACTTGGAAGCAGTGGCACTGATACGCCCTGATGGCTCTGCAGTTGTGGTTGTGTTAAACCGGTAAGCTCGGGTACACGGGCAGGTCTGGGCCTGAGCAGTGCAGGGTTGCTTAGTCCCAGCAGGTTGATACTCAGCTTTTCTTCTCTCCAGCTCCTCCAGGGATGTCCCTCTTACCATCAGTGATCCTGACCTGGGCTTCATGGAGACCATCTCACCTGCCTACTCCATTCACACTTACCTGTGGCGGCGCCAGTGACGGAACAGACGCCAAAGCAGGCACCTGGGCTTAGCATGGACATTAAAGGGGAAGAGTTACCTCATGTGCTGGGTGACCTTACGGTGATGCAGGCACTGGGGCAATGGTTTAGGTGTCTCTTCCTCCTTTTTAGTATGTGGTAAGGGTGGGCAGCTCTCGTGTCTCCTTGATTGCCCATGTTTGTAAAGTGTGTGCCATGCCTTAGCTGCCTGTGGGAACTGGGCAAGGTCCAGGGTGAGCTGACTATATAGAAAGCACCATATGGAGATGGGGATGATTAGGGAAACTGGACCTATGTGGAGAAGCAATGTAAGTCAGCTTAAGGGCTAAAGTGGCTTTCGAACCCAACTGCCAGTGCACTCTCAATGCAGCAGCCAGGAAAATGGCAGCCCCATAAAAGAGAAAATGCTTGATCCCAGTTAGTGTAAACAGCTTTATTCTGGGGATAGCACCCCATTTTTGGCTGCTCCAACATCAGGGAGACAAAGGGGTATCTGGAATGCATGACAGTAGAAAACTCAGTCCTGAGAGCATCAACACATCATTCTTCCTCGTCTTCCTCGGCCATGCCCAAGGCCCCGGTGCCTGGGGCCCGGCTGGGGGTTGCCCGCTGGATGGAGACAATGCCACTGAGCAGGGCATAGCCCACCATGGCTGCCAGCCCTGCCAGTACAGACAGAATCTGGTTCCTGCGCCGGTACGGCTCCTCCTCAGTCTCAGGGCCTGCTGGTGTCTGGCGTGGAGGTGGCACCTCAGCTACGGGCAAGGAAGGAAGGTAAGCGAGGGAGCTAGTCCTTGGTCCTCAGCCCGTTCTCCCAAACCACTCCTTACCTCCATCCCGGGGAAAGTAGAGGCTGAGGATGTGGGTACAGTAGACACAGAGGTTGTGCAGCCCCCGAAGGTGGGCCTGCAGCTTCCCACTGGGCAGCTTTGCCTGCAGCAGCAGGACCAAATGGCTAAAGACAAAGGCATCCAGGGAGGCAGGGCTGCAGAGGCAGAGAAGGGTGGAAAGGAAGCAGACAGCTGCACAGAGGGGTCAACACGGAGCGATAGGAAAGGTCCGCTTTGGTGGGGTAGGCTCTGAAGGGCAGGACACCTAGCTCTGGATTTCGTAAGGGGAGTTTTCCCCAGGTGGCGCCAGCCTGGACCTGAATGGAGCTCTATCCCAGGGCTGCATAAAGGACACATTGAGTGCCCCACAGCCCAACGGTCTCCTCCTGCGCCTGGCCCCTCTCCCGTCCCACCCCCTGTACCACCAAGGAAGTTCTAGCCCCACACACAGCCCCTGTCACCAGAGCCAGTGGCTGCCCTAAGAACCTCTTGTTCACATGTCAGCCCAGGCGCTGACCCCCGAACCTGTATCTTCTTTAAACATTCATTTCCCCTTGGAGTCAGACTCACGCATCTCCGAAGAAGAACTTCTGAGAGCCCAGACGCTGAGAGAGGAGGGTTAGGCACTCCCGAGCCTCTTGATACAGCTGTAGGGAGGGACACAGGCATGCGGTTGTGGGAGCTGTGACACTTCCCGTTGTGGACACTCTCATTTCTAGCCATCGCCTTTGGGGTTCACCTCCTTTGCCCCAAAGCTACCTCTTTCTCTAGTTCTTCTTCGCTCTCTGATTTGTGCTCGCCACACAGCAGCTGCAGCCGCTCCATGTGCTTGCGCTGCATGCGGCCAGGCAGGAAGAAGTTGAGGGGAAAGGGCATAGCCTCCGCGTACCACTTCCGGGTCACTTCCACATAATTCTTGGCATCTATCCAAAAAGTGTGTATCTGGATTGGGCCGACAAAAAGGAGGAGGTGGTGGTCTGGGCGCTGCACCCGCCTATGGCAGGGTGGAGATCCTAAGCCTCAGGCTGCGCCGAGAGCGCGTGGGCGTGTCTGCTGTGAGTGCGAGTCAGGGTACTCACCAGTACAGGGAGCAGCTTCTCCTCCAGCAGAGACATGAAGGCGAGGGTATCCGCTCCTTGCCGAGCTGACAGGTCATAGTCGGCATTATACTTCTGTGGAAGAAATGTCCCGGAGGTGACTGCTGAAGGACTGCAGGGGCACTTCCTCAGTAGGGAAGGCATGGTAACCCCGCACTAGCCTCTGAGCATACTAGAGGTAGAACGGGCAGCCTTTCCTGCTGAGGTCTCCTTGCCATAGTCCAGCCAGTAGCCTGTTGCTGTTGGCAGAAAGCCTGGGCTTTGGAGCCCACTGGCTGTCAAGGTCCTGTGCCCACTGCGGGGAGGGAAGGCCTGGCCACAAAGTGGGAGCAGCTCCCAGAGTTTCCACGGAAAGCTGGCACTGTGCCCGCTGACAGCAACTTTTTAACAGTAACTTCCTGATCCAGACACCGCAGACCTAGCAGAGTGGAGCTCAGCTCCAGGCTGGGCCTCAGCCCATGTCTTAGAAATTAAGGGGGGACGATCCTTACCTTCCTTGAACCCTGTAAATTTACACCCAGCCCCACCCCCTCACCTCCAGCCCGTCTCTCGTGGCCAAGCTTTTGGCTGTCTCTTCTTCACTCCAAAGTCTATGTGCCATTGCTGCACATGCGTCCTACCAGTATCTCCATCTCTTGGTGTGGCCTACCTTTCAAGGCTCCAGTCTGTTCCTTAGTATCCCCCTGCAAATACCCCACACAAACTCTTGAACATGACTCCTTTTTTCCCTGGCTTTTGAGACAGGGTTTCTCTGTGTGGCCCTGGCTGTCCTGGAACTCACTCTGTAGACCAGGCTGGCCTCGAACTCACAGCCATCTGCCTGCCTCTGCCTCCCGAGTGCTGGGATTAAAGGCGTGCACCACCACGATTCTTAAATTTGCCTGAACCTCAATTCCTTCCTTGTGGAAGGAGACAGTAATCTTTTTCGCTCAATGTGACTGGGATTTAGAAATAACTTAGGAAAAACCCTTTGGAAACTGAAAAGGCTGTGTTTATACACAAGGAATCAAGGCGGTGGTAGCCCGGGGCCTGCCAGGAGCTTTGGCTTTTACCCGGATCCTATTTCTCTGGGCCTCTAAGCTTCCATTACTTTCTCAGTTCCCTGGAAGGTAGAAACGAGAACTAGGATTCTATTTCTGACTGCATGTTCCCTCTTGGAACAAAGCCATGGATGCCAGACCTCTTAAAGCTCGCTGGCTACGCCCCCTGGTTTTACAAGTGAAGAGTTTCAGTTGGTGAGATGGCTTAGCAGGTAAACGCCCTTGCTATCAAGCTTGGTAACATGAGGTCCATCCCAAGAGCCCCATGGTGGAAGGAGAAGACTTATTCCAGCAAGTTGTCCTCTGACCTCCCCACGTACGCCATAGCATGTGTGTGTACACCTCCCCTCCCCCCCTTGAGACACACGGTAAATAAATGTTAAAAAAAAGAAAAACAAGAGTTTATTGCTTTGAGAACTTAAATCACTTGTCCAACGTCACAGTCAATGACAACAGAACAGAGCTGAAGCCTTGTAATTCTCTTTTAAATTTCCCAATATAGCTCTAAGCTTTGTCCATCCTGAGTCCTATCCCCAGCATAACCTGGTCCTTGAAATAAGATAAATGGTCCTTAGAGAACCTTCCCTTTCTCTTTCTCGCCCCCTTCCCTTACCCTTTTTTAGGTGTTGGCTGTCCTGAAACTCACTATATATATCAGGCTGACTTTCAACGCAGAGATCTGCCTGCCCTGCCTTCCAAATGCTGGGATTAGAAGTGTGCACCACTACTGACCAGAGACTCCTTTTTCTTTTGTTTTTCGAGACAGGGTTTCTCTGTGTAGTCCTGGCTGTACTAGAACTCACTCTGTAGACCAGGGTGGCCTTGAACACAGAGATCTGTCTGCCTCTGCCCCTTGAATGCTGGGCTTAAAGGTGTCTGTGTCTCAGGGCCGGGCATGGTGGATCACTGAGTTCGAGGCCAGCCTGGTCTACAAAGTGAGTCCAGGACAGCCAAGGCTACACAGAGAAACCCTGTCTACAAAAACAAAAACAAAAGTGTCTCTCCATGGCCAGTTGACTTTTTTGGCCTCAAACACACTATGTAGCCAAAGGTGATCTTAAATTTCTGACTGCCTTGCCTTCTCCAAGTGCTGGGATTATATGCACCACCATGCCCATTCCTAATAGTTCTTTTCCAGTCCTCCCAAAGCCAGTTGCTGTTTTCTCCACTTCTTTATTTTTCACACGTTATCAGCCTATATATTTCTCTCCTTCCTTGCTCAGCATCCAGACATTTGACTTCTCACTCTGTCCCATCCCTCAACTCCTTAAGATTAATATCCAACCAACTGCTGACCACAGTGACACTGCATTCCTCATACTGTTCCTTGGTCCTCTGGGTCGCCCTATTTTGCTTGGCATGTAAGTCTGGTGTTCAATAAATGGTACATTAAAGCTGGGTGTGGTGGTACACATCTTTAATCCCAGCACTCAGGGAGGGAGAGAGAGCCCAGGACAGCCAGAGCTACACAGAGAAACTCTGGAAAGACAAACAAAACCAAAAAAGGACTGGATTTCCTTCATTGTCAGGCAGAACCCCGTCCCGCACCTTCCCTCCAACCCCCAAGCCACCTACCTCTTTCCGTAGATGGGTGATGATCTTGTGTGGTACTGAGATGACCTCTCCACTACTGGTTCGAAGGGCAGGCAGGGTTCCTGAGATTGAGAAAGGCCTATACGTATAAGAGCCTAGCTTGCCTATGCATGCTTACTTGCCTTAGAGCGCAGTCTCCGTCCCCCACCCCCACCCCCCTGCACACTCCCTTCCCTACAGGGACCCTGTGTACCTGACGGGCTCTGCCAAGGATTGCTGATCTTGTGTACTTTCAGTGGAGCACCTGTGAATCTGGTGTAGGTCTGCAGAGGAGGAAGCAGGAGGTGGAGAGGCCGCCGTATGGCTTCCCAAAGCAGCCGAGAGAAGACATAGTTACTCAGTAAATTACACGCCACAATCTTAGTGCTTTAATACCAAGTGGAGAGGCGGAAAGAGGGTGCCATTCTCATTTACAGATGGGTGAATCGGACTCAGATTGCGGACATGTTTATACATTCATAGCCACAGTTACACATTAGGAAATGCTTTCTACCTCCCCTTCTGCATCTACAATGTAAAACCTATTCTCAAAAGCTTTTCCTAACTTCCTTCTTCCTTGAGGTACTGATTTACTTTGGTATCTCTGTGCTCTGTTCCTACTTTTTTTATTTTTTATTTTAAAGACTTGTTGGGGCTGGAGAGATGGCTCAGTGGTTAAGAGCACTGACTGCTTTTCTAGAGGTCCCAAGTTCAATTCCCAGCAACCACATGGTGGCTCACAACCATCTATAATGTGATCTGATGCCCTCTTCTGGCCTGCAGGGGTACAAGCAGGCAGAGCACTGTATACATAATAAATAAATAAATAAATAAATCTTTTAAAAAAGATGTTTATTTTTTATATATGGATGTTTTTTCTGCATGTACATCTATCTGCACTTCAGAAGAGGTCATCTCCTTCTTCTCTCTCTTGGGAGGGTGAGAGGGAGGGAACGCAGTCTGAGTGGACTCTAAAAGAAGAAAGAAGAAGAAGAAGAAGAAGAAGAAGAAGAAGAAGAAGAAGAAGAAGAAGAAGAAGAAGAAGAAGAAGAAGAAGAAGAAGAAGAAGAAGAGGTCATTTGATCCCATGCCACTGTAGTTATAGATGGTTTTACACCATACATCTGAGCATTTTATTATCTGCTCACGTGTTTGCCTTGCTGTAAACAATTTCAATATGGGGGTCAAAATCCTATTGCAAGGCAATGTTTGACACATAATAAATGTTTTTTAGAATCCTGAAGCGGTTGAATGAAGTGAAGCCAGGCTGCCGAGTTCCAAAGCTCTTCCTATAATCTGCTTGCGGAACTGTCTGGTCTACATAAAGTGAAGGGGGCTGAGAGGGCAGAAATGCCAAGTCTAAGATTACTGATGTCGTCAAGAAAGGGTTACCTCAAGGTCACACAGGCAATAAATAAATAAGCAAGGTCTAAAACCCATCTTCTGAAACCCTGACCAAATCTACTGCTACACGAATCTATCCTAGCAAATCATAGCGTAAGGCACTGACTGAGCTCACACCGGCCTTTGAGTGCCTCAGTTTCTCTTAATATGCCTGCCTTTGGGCTCCGGGCAAGGTTGGAGCGCCCTCCTCCCCGCCCTCCAGGGCGACGCAGAGCTCGCCTGCATCACCCCCTCACCAGCACGGCCAGACTGTCCAGGTCCACCGACGGCAGTCCCCAGCCCCCCGACCAGCAGAATAGCTCCATGGGCGCCGCCATCTTGCACACTCTTTGACCCGGAAGCACCTTCTCAAACGCATCCGCCTGTCTCCGCCGGGAACCGCCCCCGGCCACTGCCTCTCTGGCCACTGGGGGTTGGCGGACTGGGGAGGGGGCCCTTGGGGAGGCGCGGTTTCTCGCGGCCTGAGAGGTGGCGGGACGGGCGGAGGTGGGGCCTCCTCGGCTTTCTGAGGAGCGCGGCCGAGGGCTCGTCCTGAGGCGGCCCCCGAAAGGGGCCAGGGCTGCGGGCCAGAGGCGTCTGGCAGAGTCGCGGCGCCTCTGCCGAGCGAAGCTCCGAAACGCCGAGGACGCGGAGGGCTTGGGAGATGGGCACCTGGTGCGGCTCCTCGTGCTCTGGGGGATCTTGCCAAACTGCACATGGCCCCGGCAGCTCCGGGCCCCCTCGGGTCTCTGCCCCGAGCGGAGGCTGCGGGGGGGTCCCCCGGGCCGCATGTTTTCCGTGGCGCGTTATGTTTGGAGCGGGCCTCGCGCTGCCTGTCGCCATGGAAACAAAACAGGGGCGGTGGCGGCGCCGGAGCTGAGGCCCGGCTGGGGCCTGAGTGGGGGAAGGGGAGGTGCGCCTCGCGGGCCGTGGCCTCCCGTCACGGGAGCTCCCGGTCCGTCCCGGACAAGGCCTTCCCGCGGTACCCAGTCCCATCCTCGCCCCTGTTTTTTTTTTGTTTTTTGCTCCAGGTTCTGGTGATGTTTTCCCCTTTCCTGATTTCATTTCTACCTCACTGACCGGTTTAGACTTGATCGTCCAGTTCCCGTCGGACGCTTCCAGACTTCTATTTTTTTCCCCCCTAAGAATGAGGGGAGATGGAGAAAGGGGCACATGTCAGATACTCAACACACCGTAATAAAAAAGTATTTGCTCTGCCACAGCAATAAGCCTAATGTCGTGGACATCCTCTAGGCACGGGTAGCAAGCTAGTTTTTTAGCCAAGTCCCTTGCCATCCTTTTCCGCCAAACCGTATTTTAAAATAATGCCCAAAACCTAGCACTGCCCAGGGCAGCGGTTTCTGCCTTTGTCAACCGCGCCTTCCAGACAACGGTAGCATTTGGTAGCGCTGTTAAATTGAAAGCCCCCAAGAACCAGATGTCACAGTAAAGGGAGGCACCTAGGAGAGAGGACCATTAAAGGAGGAGCCGGAGACAAGGAAGGCTCCAGGACTCTTTCCCTGTGCCCCAGGTTCCAGGAACTGGTGATGCCTCCAAGGTGATTGGCAGTTCTTTGTTTCAGCCCCCCCTCCCTTATCCGCCTGCTGGCCCCCCACCAGCTCGCTGCTCAGTCCCTCCGCCCCCCTCCTTCTGCTCTCCGCCTAGTCTTTTTCCCTCCCAGTCGCCTGCCTGCCAGGGGTAGTGAACCGGCTAAGCGGCATGGAGAAGCCAGAACTTTGGGGGGCCTTGGCTCTTCTCCTCTTTTACTCTTACACATGTGCCAGTCAGGACCTTCAGGGTAAGCCTGCTTTCATCCTCTTTGACACCTCTTTTGTCTCCTTTCTTTTGCCCCCAGCCAAATAACAGACCACATGTGGGTCTGAGGAGAGAGAGGGTAGAGTCCTGAAATTGGGTTGGAGAGAAAAGTTCCACTCCAGTGAAGAGGTGGTGATAATGTGGGAGGAGTGGGCACCAGAGTGGGTGGGTGAGTGCAGACTGGCCCGGTGTCAGGCATTGAGAGCAGGATGGACCCAGGAGCTGGATGCCAAGACTACATGACTTGAGTTTGTGTCAGGGCATCAACAGGAGAGCCTCGGAAAGCAGCCTGATTGATGGTGGCGGGCTTTGGTCCCCCTTTTACTAGGGCTCTTGGCTACTAAAAGATAGGGTGGGGGTGGGGATCGGGCGGCTTGAGCTCTCCCGGAGGTCTGGTGGTGGGATGGGCCCGTGGGTGGTGTAGGAGAGGTAGCTGGGACAGATGACACAAGCAAAGATTCTTTACTGGCTGGAAGGGAAACCACAGATTGGCCAGGACACAGGAGGCAGAGGCGCTTGGGTCACATTCCCGGGGTGGGGTGGGGGGGCAGGCTTAAACAGCGATGGGAGGGCCAGAGCCCTCTGTGGACAGACGTATGTGATGAGCCCCGAGGATGGGAGGACTGGTACCAGGGTTTGGAGTGAGCTAAACCCAGAAGTAGAAGCTACCTCTGGTTTCTGAGCTGTGGGCACCAGGTGCCACTCCAGTCTCCCGTCAGCGATGTCTCCCTTGCGCCACCTGGCGGGATGTAGGAAGTTTGTGGGTGGCTTTAGTGTTCCTAAGTGGGCTGTAAGCCTATAGGTTCCCACGGATTTGGAAACAGCAGAAGGTCCTGGGAGAGTGAAATTGTTCTGTCCCCTGTTTGAAAAAAAAAAAAAAAAAAGGCCGGGTGGTGGTGGCGCACGCCTTTAATCCCAGCACTCGGGAGGCAGAGGCAGGTGGATCATTGAGTTCGAGGCCAGCCTGGTCTACAAAGTGAGTCCAGGACAGTCAAGGCTACACAGAGAAACCCTGTCTCGAAAAACCAGGGCTGAGGTTTCTGTTTTTATAGATGGGGTCTCGTAGCCTGGTCTGTGTAGCCGAGGCCGGCCGCTTGCCTGAGGCAGTCCTCTCAGCCTGAGATTACAGGCATGTACCTGGGGTTTGAGAAGGTGTCTTATGCTATCCAGAGGTGGGTGGAGGGTAATTAGGGATGCCTCACCTCCGAGAGCTCATGAGTGCCTTCACACCAACCCCAACCCCCTCCTCTGACTCTCATCAACCCTACCTGGCCAGTAATTGACCTGCTGACTGTGGGCGAGTCCCGGCAGATGGTAGCTGTGGCAGAGAAGATCCGGACAGCTTTACTCACTGCTGGGGACATCTACCTCTTGTCCACTTTCCGCCTCCCCCCAAAGCAAGGTGGTGTCCTCTTTGGCCTCTACTCTCGTCAAGACAACACACGATGGCTGGAAGCCTCTGTTGTGGGCAAGATCAACAAAGGTGACTGGTGGGCACCTCCTTTCCTGCATCAGTGACCCCTTGGGCAGTCTGCTCATCCCCACTCCCAGGTGCTTCTTTACTCTCCCTGACCTCTACCAGGGACACCTGGTATGGAGGTACTCAAACAGTTGGGTAAGCCCTGGTATCTACAGGGATGGGTGGCAGGTTGTATTGTTGGGATGCCCAGTGGGAGGGTGAGGCATCTCTGTGTCCCAGCGATGACGGAGCCACTCAGGTCTTTGGTGAAGGTCAGTGGGCCCAGATCTAGCTGCCACCTTGGGAGAGAACAGTCATCTCAGGCATCAAAAACTAACGAGGTTCTCATCCTACGCCTATTTGAAAAACATTGGTTTTATTTTTTTGAGACAGGGTTTTCTCTGTGTAATCCTGGATGTTCTGGAACTCCCTCGGCCGACCAGGCTGGCTTCGGACTCATAGATTCACCTGCCTCTGTTTCCAGAGTGATGGAATTAAAGGCGTGCACCACCACTGAAAAACACTGTGCACCTGTTGCATAGAAGGTGTTGAGAGATACATATACAAATTAGGAATTACCCTTAAGAGATGTAGTATCTGCTGGGCATGGTGGCACACGCCTTTAATCCCAGCACTTGGGAGACAGAGGTAGGTGGAGCTCTGTGAGTTCGAGGCCAGCCTGGTCTACAAAGCAAGTCCAGACCAATCAAGGCTACACGGAGAGACCCTGTCTCAAGGGGAAAAAAAAGAAGGAAAAAAGAAAAAAGGGGGGAAAGAGATGTAGTTAGTATCTTGCTGAATTGTAGTCGTGCACGCCTTTAATCCAGCACTTGGGAGGCAGCAGCAGGCAGATCTCTGAGCTTGAGCCCAGCCTGGTCTACAGAGAGTTCCGGGATGTCCAGGGCTACACAAAGAAACCATCTTAAAAACCAAAGAGAGAGACTGACAGCCAAGGGCTGACAAAGGTGGGATCTAGAAGAGATGATCCAGGTCAGTTGGAACATGGGATGGGGGCTAGTGCCCGTACTGACCTCCAATCCTGGGCAGTGCTGGTGCGGTACCAGCGAGAAGATGGCAAAGTCCACGCAGTGAACCTACAGCAAGCAGGGCTGGCTGATGGGCGCACACACACCGCTCTCCTGCGACTCCGAGGACCGTCTCGACCCAGCCCTGGCCTGCAGCTGTATGTGGACTGTAAACTGGGTGACCAACATGCTGGCCTTCCGGCACTGGCCCCCATTCCTCCCGCGGAGGTCAGTGGCTTGGAGATCAGAACTGGACAGAAGGCTTATCTGAGGCTACAGGTAAGAGGAAAGGCCCTCTGATTTGGGGGAAATGGCCTGTAGCACCGAGAGGAGCTGCTGGACCCTCCTACCCTACTTGCTGCCCCCATAGGGCTTTGTGGAATCGATGAAGATTATCCTGGGTGGCTCCATGGCCCGGGTAGGGGCCCTGAGTGAATGTCCATTCCAAGGAGATGAATCCATTCACAGTGCAGGTAAGAGATTCCCACCCTTTTGAGTTCCCTCTCATCCCCTTAGCTTGCCCATTCCTGAGGCTTTTAACCCTACAGCTGCTCATCTTTCATCCCTGCCTTCATGACCTCATGTGTAGATGTGGACCAGAAAAATAAAACCGCCTAAGAGGATTGGAACTCTGGGGGGTGAGGAAGTAAGCTAATAGCTGAGTTGCTAGTCTCAAGGTCTTTGTAGTTCCTCTTGGCAGCTGTCACTTACCAGCAGGCAGCATCTCCAGCCAAGGCCACTCACCCTGGCCCCTGACAAGGATGCTCAGAGGTTCTTACCTAAGCAAACACTCACTTCTCCCAGAGACTTCAAAGGGTTCTTGAAGTGGCAGCTTGGGGAAAGGGTTTCAAATGGAATGTACTAGGGCCCCTGGCCCTGCTTTGGGTGGCCTCTCACTTAGAGTCCTCCTGGTACTGCTATGCCTGGGAACCAAGATTTGAGTGTTTTCACTTCCTATGAGACAATGCCCAGAGGGCCTTAGCCCAGTGGGAAGGGATGCTTCTGAGTATGAGGCTGTGGGAAGAGTGCTTGTCCACCATGCCCAAGACTGTGCAGTGTAGCACCTCTGCCCTGCTACTCTGCAACACTTCATCTTTATTGAGGCACCAGGCCTGTCCCCATTCCAGACTCCTTCCCTTCCCCGGTCCTCAGCAGCCGCCCCCCTTGACTGCTGTCACTTCTTCCTCTAGTGACCAGTGCGCTGCAGTCCATCTTAGGTGAGTGGACTATGAACGGGGGAGGCGAGGGTGGTGGAGGCGAGGGTGGTGGAGGCGAGGGTGGTCTTCTGTCACGGATGGGATTTAAAGGTGTGATGCAGGGCTGGCTCGGGGGGTAGAGCTGATCTACAGTCCACCCAGGGCCCGGAGTGGCTCTCTGGCTCTAAGTCTCTCCACACCCTGGACCTTGACAGGGGAGCAGACCAAGGCACTGGTGACCCAGCTCACCCTCTTCAACCAGATCCTCGTGGAGCTTCGGGATGACATCCGAGACCAGGTTTGAGGGGGCCAAGGAAGGGCCTGGGGCGGGAAGCGGTTGGCAGGTGTGGAGAGCTGACTCCTCATTTGTCAGGTGAAGGAGATGTCGCTCATCCGGAACACCATCATGGAGTGTCAGGTGTGCGGTGAGTGGGAGCGTAGAGGAGGGCTCCAGACGGCACTGTCACTGTCATGTTTCAGTTTCTCCTTCCTAGCAATCTGAAGAATGACCTGAGAGGGTGGCTCTGACTGTGCCCACCTCTCAGGTTTCCACGAGCAGCGTTCCCACTGCAGCCCCAGCCCCTGCTTCCGAGGAGTGGACTGCATGGAAGTGTATGAGTACCCAGGTTACCGCTGTGGGCCCTGTCCCCCTGGCCTTCAGGGCAATGGCACCCACTGTGAGGACATCAATGAGGTGAGGGATGGTGGAGCCCTCAAGGATACAAAAAATTGGGCAAAAGTTGTTCAGAGGCGGAAGAATTTAGGAAAGGTCAGAGACAGGCAAAGAAGGCATAGAGCAGACCAGATGGTCACACAGTGAAGGAGCTGGTGGCAAGGCAGGGAGGTTTGAGATGGCCAGCCAGAGGAAAAGGAACGCCGTGAGGTTGGGCTGGGAAAGCTGCAAAGGGGACACCAGGAGCAATGCTTCTAGGACAGTGCTTGAGTTCTGCCTTCTGATTTTCTGTCCCCAGTGTGCTCACACCGACCCCTGTTTCCCGGGCTCCAGCTGCATCAACACCATGCCTGGCTTCCACTGTGAGGCCTGTCCTCAAGGGTACAAGGGCACCCGAGTGTCTGGTGTGGGCATTGACTACGCTCGGGCCAGCAAACAGGTCAGTTTGTGTAGTGCATATGGATTTGTGACAAACGAGATGAGGCTTTGGCTTTGGGTCTAAGCATGCCAGTGCTCACCCACTCATTACTAAATTCTGTGTCTGAAGGACACCCCCACTCAACTCTGCCCTTTTAGGTCTGCAATGATATTGATGAATGTAACGATGGTAACAATGGAGGCTGTGACCCAAATTCCATCTGCACCAACACGGTGGTGAGCTGAAAGGGAACTGCCTGTGACTGTGTTAACTCCCTCTGCCATCCCCTACCTCCTCCTGCCCACCTCGGGCACCACTTGAGTGTTCCCAGGAACCTAGCCGAGATCGCCGGGTTCTGCCTTTTACTAGCTGTGATCTTTAGAAAATTATTTAATTTGAAAAAGGTTGTCCAAGCTGGGTGGTGACGGCACATGTCTTTAATCTTAGCACTTGGGAGGCAGAGGTAGGCAGATCTCTGTGAGTTCTTCAAGGACAGCCATCTCTACAGAGTACGTTCAGGACTGCTAAGGCTACACAGAGAAATCCTGTCTCAACACCCCCTCCCTTCCTCCCAAAAAAACACTGGGCATGGTGGTGCATGCCTGTAATCCCAGCACTTGGGAGGCAGAGGCCAGGCTAGTCTATAAAGCAAGTCCAGGACAGCCAAGGCCACAAAGAGAAGCCCTGTCTCAAAACACACACACACACACACACAAAGGAGGAGGAGGAGGTTGTCCTGGGAACCTGAAGGAGACGTATACTCCCAGTGTGGTTCTAAGTGCCTGTCTTATGTCTCACAGGTAGAATGAGGTTAGTCCAGGGCTCCTGGTGACTTCATCTTTTCTTCTTAACTCCTCTCCCTACCCTTTAGGGGTCTTTCAAATGCGGTCCCTGCCGCCTGGGTTTCCTGGGAAACCAGAGCCAAGGCTGCCTTCCAGCAAGGACCTGCCACAGCCCTGCCCACAGCCCCTGCCATGTCCACGCTCACTGTCTCTTTGAACGCAATGGTGCCGTGTCATGCCAGGTAAGCTAGATAGACCTAAGACAATGAAGAAAGAAGGAAGATCTGGAGAAATATGTAAAGCTAGTGAAAGTATTTAGGGAATGACCTGAGTGCCGTCGTGGGAGAAAGAGGTAAGCCTGTGCCTGGGAAGTTACTAATGGGAGAACAGAGCCCAGGACAGGGAGAGCAGTGAGGCAGGGCACAGGGACGCAAGGCCTGCCTGCATACACACTGACGCCTGCCGTATGTATGTTTTGCCCTAGTGTAATGTGGGCTGGGCCGGGAACGGGAACGTGTGTGGGCCTGACACAGACATAGATGGCTATCCAGACCAGGCGCTTCCCTGCATGGATAACAACAAGCATTGCAAGCAGGTACAGGGGCAAAGGCTGGAGCAAGAGGCGGGCGGGGTGTGGGCTGGAACTCACTGATCCTTTGCCTCCCTCTTATCCTCAGGACAATTGCCTTTTGACACCCAACTCTGGGCAAGAAGATGCTGATAATGATGGTGTAGGGGACCAGTGTGATGAGGATGCTGATGGGGATGGCATCAAGAATGTTGAGGTAGGGCTGGAGAGACGGCTCAGCTGTTAAAGGCTTATAACCAAAAACATAATAGTGCTGTGGTATGGCGGCCGTGGTGGCGCGTGGCTTTAATCCCAGCACTCGGAGGCAGAGGCAGGTGGATCGCTGTGAGATCGAGGCCAGCCTGGTCTACCGAGTGAGTTGAGGACAGCCAAGGCTACACAGAGAAACCTTGTCTGGAAAACAAAAAAACCTTAAAAAAGAAAGAAAGCCAGCCAGCCAGCCATGGTGGCGCACGCATGTAATCCCAGCACACAGGAGGCAGAGACTGGCAGATGGTTGTGAGTTTGAGACCAGCCTGGTCTACAAATCAAGTCCAGAACAGCCAGGCTACATAGAGAAACCCTGTCTCAAAAAACTGGGGAAAAAAAAAAAAAAAAAAGAATGAATGTTGAGATATGGATAGTGAGATGGCTCAGTAGTTAAAGAACACTTGTTATTCTTGCAGAAGACCAGGGTCAGTTCCCAGCACCCACATGGGGGCTCACAACATCTGTAGCTCCATTTCTACTTCTGGCCTCTGTGGACACTGTATTAATGTGATGCACACGCATGTATTCAGGGAAACCACCCCTACACAGAAAATAAAAACGAATCTTAAAGAAAAGAAAGAAAAAAAAAGAGCTCTGAGGTAGACTTGCAATGATGGCATGTGCCTGCAATCCCAGCACTTAGGAGATAGAGGCAGGAAGATCACTGAAAGGTGGAGGTCAGCCTCGGTCACAGAATGAGGTTCTGTATCTAAAAACCAAGCAAGGCCAGTGTGACAGCTCAGCAGGTAAAGGCACTTGCCACCAAGCCTGGTGACCTGGAACTCATACGGTGGGAAAGAGAACTTACTGCAGCAAGTTGTCCCCTGATTTCCACATAGGCATAGTGGCACTTCTGTGCCCACACACATATATTACATAAATAAGTGCATGCAAGAAAAAAAGAAAGCCGGGTGGTGGCAACACACACCTTTAACCCAGTCCTCAGGAGGCAGAGGCAGGTAGATTGTTGTACAGCCAAAGCTACACAGAGAAACCCTGTCTCAAAAAAACCCCAGGAAAACAAAGAAATAAAGCAAAAAGAGAGATGGAGTGAAAACAAAACAAAAAACCAGGCCAGCATGGTGTGACACATGCCTCTAATCCCAGCACTCAAGAGGCTGAGGCAGGTGGACTCCTGTGAGTTTAAGGCCATCCTGGACTACATGGAGTTTCAGGCCAGCAAGGGCTACATAGTGAGGCCCTGCCTCAAAACAAACAACACAACACCAAACACCTCTAAAGTCAAAAAGGGTGTTCTGGCCCTCAGCTCCATGCCCTCTCCATGCTGTGGTCTCTCCTGTGAATCCTACTCTCCTGCCCCTTCCTGGCCCTTGGCAATTCTCTAGGAACGTGTCTAGGACACGAATTGTGGGGCTCTGTGCCTGGCTGAGTGGTGGGACAACAAGCAGTGGACCATTACAGGGCATTATATTTGACAAGGACACGGGCAGAGTAAGGATGGGGACTTCTGACCCTTCTCTCACCTCTTTGCCCAGGACAATTGCCGTCTGTTCCCCAACAAGGACCAGCAGAATTCAGACACAGATTCCTTTGGTGACGCCTGTGACAACTGCCCCAATGTCCCCAATAATGACCAGAAGGACACAGACGGCAATGGAGAAGGAGATGCCTGTGACAACGATGTGGATGGGGACGGTGCAGGCCTGGGGCTGTGGGCGGCTGGGGATCTATAGCGACATGGCCAGGAGGTTGGGAGACAGTGAACTGGGGCTTCTAGTCAGGCCTAAGAACACCAAGTGGTCAGACAGGATGTAGGCCGTCACGCAAGGCACAAGTGTGTTTCCTAACAAAGCTCAGGCCTGTCACCAACCAAGAGGGGTGAGCTACCCAGTCAGCGACACCTCCTTGTTTCCCATGTCTGCTAGGCATCCCCAATGGGCTGGACAACTGCCCTAAAGTACCCAACCCACTGCAGACAGACCAGGATGAAGATGGAGTGGGAGACGCCTGTGACAGCTGCCCTGAGATGAGCAATCCTACCCAGGTACAGGGGAGCGTCACGGGTGAGGGAGGGTGGGGATCTGGTGGATGGAGGCCAGTCCTTCACCCTCTCTAAGGTATCAGGAGATGGTGACATCAGACCACTTTCTCAGACAGATGCAGACAGTGACCTGGTGGGGGATGCCTGTGATACCAACGAAGACAGGTAGGGTCCGGGCCACGAGATTCCAGGTCTCCCAGGGAATTCTCCTAGGAGATATTTTCCTTTCCTCTGCTGCAATCTCAGCTGCCTCTACGCTGCGGACGGAGTTCAGCAGTCCTACTAAGCAGGAGATTGTTCCCCCAGTCTGCCCTCCATCCCCACTGCTGGATTCTCATCTCATTTGATGGAGGGTAGGCAGGCCCCGCAAAGCCTGCAGAAGATAAGGAAAGGCTGGGAGCCACCTTTCAGCTGCCATCTTGTTACCCTCTCTTCTGAGCAGCGATGGAGATGGGCACCAGGACACCAAGGACAACTGTCCCCAGCTGCCAAATAGCTCTCAGCTGGACTCAGACAACGACGGACTTGGAGACGAGTGTGATGGGGATGACGACAATGATGGTGTCCCAGACTATGTGCCTCCTGGGCCTGATAACTGTCGCTTGGTACCCAATCCTAATCAGAAAGACTCAGATGGTAAGGCTGGGGTCCCTGTACCGGCTGTGCCCAGCAGGGGGTGTGGGAGGATGGGTAGGGAGGGGCCAGGAAGGGAACACCCCTGTAGTGACAGTTGGCAGGGCCTGAGAACCTGGCTTCACTCTCTCCAGGCAATGGTGTTGGTGATGCGTGCGAGGACGACTTTGACAATGACGCAGTACTTGACCCTCTGGATGTGTGTCCGGAAAGTGCAGAAGTCACCCTCACAGACTTCCGGGCCTATCAGACTGTGGTTCTTGATCCTGAGGGTGATGCTCAGATTGATCCAAACTGGGTCGTGCTCAACCAGGTATACTGGCCGTGAGGTGGGTGGGCGCCATCACACTAGATCACCTACTGGGACCTGGGTGGCTTTGTGCACCTGGATCAGGGCTTTTTTTCCCCCTTCTCAACTCCAGGGCATGGAAATTGTTCAGACTATGAACAGTGACCCAGGTCTTGCAGTTGGTATGTAAGGGACACCCAGTTCAGTAATCTCCAAAGGGAAGGCGTCTCTAGAGGGTCGGTGGGGAGGATGGGCAGGGCCTTATCGCAAGACTCTGGCCCTACATGCAACAGGCATCTCTGCCCCCATACCAAGCAGCTTTACTGTCCCTAACATCTAGTCCACTCCCAATGCAGGATACACGGCCTTCAATGGTGTGGACTTTGAAGGTACTTTTCACGTGAACACGTTCACTGACGATGACTATGCAGGCTTCCTCTTCAGTTACCAGGACAGTGGCCGCTTCTATGTGGTCATGTGGAAACAGAAGGAGCAGACCTACTGGCAGGCCACTCCTTTCCGAGCAGTGGCCCAACCAGGGCTGCAGCTCAAGGTATCCTAGCTGCCCAGTTTCCCCAAACCCAGTGACTTTCCTAAAGCTGTTGCTGTCCAAAGTCAGGGGGTCCATTGCCTAGGAGCTTTTTCTTTTCTTGTTTTTTTGTTTTGTTTTGTTTTGTTTTGTTTGAGACAAGGTTTCTCTGTGTAGCCTTGGCTGTGCTAGACTCACTTTGTAGACCAGGCTGGCCTCCAACTCAGAGATCCACCTGCCTCTGCCTCCCGAGTGCTGGGATTAAAGGAGTGTGCCACCATCACCCAGCTACCTAGGAGCTTTCTTACCCAGACATCTGGTCTGGAGATTACCTGTACAGCCTTCCAGAGAACTCTCCTGATCCCTTTTCTTTCTCTAGGGCTCTTACTGGCTTGTCTCCCTACACCCTGGTTAACACACTGTCCTTGTCATTGACTCCTAGGCAGTGACATCAATATCTGGTCCAGGCGAGCACCTCCGCAATGCTCTATGGCATACTGGCCACACCCCTGATCAGGTACGGCTGCTGTGGACTGACCCACGAAATGTGGGTTGGAGTGACAAGACATCCTATAGATGGCAGCTGCTGCACCGGCCCCAAGTTGGCTACATTCGGTAAGGAAAGGGTTTGAGCCCTGAGGCAGGGGCAGGGGCAGGGGCAAGGCTCGGCTCAACTTCCTATGCCTTCTAGCTAGCAGGGACTAGGTGACTGTGACCTTCTCTCTGGTGTCTTGGGTAGGGATTGCAGCCAGTTCCTTCCATTTTCCTACCACACAGAGGAGGTAGTATCAGGCCCACCAGCCCTCTGCGCCCTAGCTCTCCCCTCTAAATCCTAGGTGTTGAGCTAGGTGCTCAACCCTTCAGGTATCTGGCAGTCTCTAGACCCAGGCAGTCTGTGGAAGAGCCCATCACTTCCAGCCCCTTCAGTGCCCAGAACTTGCTCCAACAGCATCTGACTTTGGAAAGGGACCGTGATTTACAGAAATCAAGGCCCATAGTTTGCGGGCCTCTCGGTTTGATTTTTCCCTCCAAGTGTCCCCCATTGGTGAGAATGACTGGAGAAGGGAAGGGAAAGAGGGCTGCTTAGAAGGAGACTTCCTGTAGCCAAAGGCCTAGAATCCAGAGGGCTGAGTTGGTTCCTCTTTAAGGTACCTAGAGCCATGGAGCGCCAGGGCAGAGGATAAAGGGGTGGTAGTGGACTGGAGCCTGGGAAGAGGGTGACTTCACCCCCAGCCCTTTGTGCTCATTGTCATAGCAACCCAATCCTTGCTAGGAATGTGCTGGTGCTTTGAGATGCAAAAAGAGCAGGACAAAGAGCTAGGGGCCCAGGCCTGAGAAAGCGCACCCTCCCTCCCCTTCCCAGCCTTCCCTCTCTTCCCTCAGGACTAGTGAGGGGGGGTGTTGCACACGACCCCAGGACATGGGGCACAGTGCCCATTGGCACCATAGCACCCGTGATACTTCTGTCTCGGACAGGGTGAAGCTCTATGAGGGTCCTCAGCTAGTGGCGGATTCTGGGGTGATCATTGACACGTCCATGCGAGGGGGCAGGCTCGGCGTGTTCTGCTTCTCCCAAGAAAACATCATTTGGTCCAATCTCCAGTACCGGTGCAACGGTGAGGCTCTAAGCGGAGATCAAGCGGACCTGTGCCCTAGGAAACCCACACCCTCTGACCCTGACTTCCTTTCCCTCTTCAGACACAGTGCCTGAGGACTTTGAGCCATTCCGGAGGCAGCTGCTTCAGGGAAGGGCATGAGGTGGCGGTTACTGGATTCAGATTCCCGACTGGAGACCCTTTGACCTTGGGCTCCTGTTCGGGAGACCCTGGGGTCTAACCTACAGCCCCTCAGCCAAACCGATGGTTCTTTGGCACCTATCGGGGAGTCCAGCCCCAGAAGGGTAGTGACCCCGTTGTGCAGGGGCGGGGAGACTTTCAAGGGGTATTACTCAGGTTCTAACCCCAGGAAAGACAACAGCACGTTGCCATAAAGTTTCAGTTATTTTCTAAGTCAGTGCAATTACTTATTTTAGGCCTTTTCCAGGACAGAAAGGAACTCCGAGGGGTAAGAAAGGCTAGTAGCTGCAGGTTAGAGAGCTAGGGAAAGTTTGAGTTGGGGTGTGGGTAGAAATGAGGGATGGGGTTGCAGGAAGGCTTAAGTTCTTCCAGCCCCACTTACTCACCGTGGTAGCGGCGACACTTCAGTCTAAGCTCTGCAGAGATCGAAAACCCAGTGGCCAGGGCTGCCCAGATTCGGGTGAGGGGGCGCGGGGGTGGGGCCGAGGGGGCTGGAGGCCGGGACGAGTGCAATATTGGCGGGGGAAAGAACAACACTGCACCGCGTCCCGTCCCTCCCGCCCACCCGGGGGTCCCGGAATCCCGCTCCCTACCACCTGGGCCAGTGGAGCCCAGGGACACGGGTGGGGGAAAGGAGCTCTGCGGAGTTGGGATCACCTTAGAGCAACTCCCGGGCCTGCTCGCCTGGAAGGGGGGACAGAAGGGGAGCCTCAGGTGCCCGGGAAGGCCCCTTTCCGACGCCTAGGCAGTGCGCGCGCTTGCTCTTTAAATACTCAGACTGAGAGGCGCGGAGCCATTGCCATGGTGACGGGTGTCCCAGCAACCGAACTGAATGGCTGTTGCCTGGCAATCCTGGGAGTTGGGGTTTGGAGCCGCCCACTTAAATACTTGTGGGCGAGCTGACGTAGGGCGTCCCCACTCTGCCCGGAGCTGGCCTGACAAAGCTGCTCGGACAACACACGGCGGGAGCGTGGGTCCCACGCCTCAGTTCATGCTCCTCTGAAATGTTCCTAAAGTATCAGCTTCCGCTTTGTGTTCGTTGGGACTCAGAACTATTTGCCTACTACAGTTGTAACTGCTTCTGCTGGTTGACGCCGCAACGTACGCCTGCGGGGTCCAGCCTGGTATCCGCAGTCCCCGTGCTGCTGTGCACCCAAAGCCCTCCCTGTCCCCAACCATTTCTGCCCTTCCAAATACCTCTTGGCTCTCCCTAAATCCACACACACAGGGGTTTGCCCTGTACCATGTGCCTGTCCGCCCGGAATATTGTTTCTCTCCCAAATACAACTCTGTGCTCCTAAATTCTATGATCGCCCCCACTTACTCTCTGCCTCCTAAATACCTAGCTACCCGTAATAGTCTGTCCCATTACCCTCTCCACATCCGATGTCCTCATCACATAACTTGATAGCCCCTTCCACATTCCTCAGGGCGCCATCCACTTAACAGCACCGCCCCCAAACACCATCCCGAGAAGTCTGAGTACCCCAAGTACTGATTGTTGCTTCTCCCCAACACTGTGCATTACTTCTTACCTGTCCAAGGCATTGGCTCTTTTCGCCAAGGCACAACCAACTCCCCTACGATATCTGTCTCAGCTCGGGCTGTGCGGCAAATTCCCCCCGCACAGTCTCTTGTCACTCCGCCGCTGTAGGTCGGCCGCGCGACGCTCGCGGTGACCACTAGAGGGCAGGCGTTCTCAGGCAGAAGGACCGACCAGCCTGCCACTTAAGGTGGAAGGTTGGGTAGGAAGGACCTTAGGCTCCCCAAGTTTCGTCCTTTTTTAAGTGGAAATTTCCCCCACCGCCTTTCTGGGGAGAAAGCCAAAGAGACCTAGGCTACTGGAAAGTCTGGCAGGGGCGGGGACTGTGGTTTTCAGAGTACTGGAGCGGTTAGAAGGGTGGAGCTATTCCGGGAAGTGGGGGGAGGGGGGACGGACACGACACACTAAAACTAGCAACCTGTTCATTATTACCCAGCCCTCTATGTCCTCTCGACCTTATGGCAAGTGGTTTTCAAGAGCCCGCAGAGAGAGTAGGAAAAGGAATCGGGGACCTAGGGATGGGCGTCCTTGGTCTTGTTACCCAGGGCCTTCCCGAGCTCCATTTCTTCACCTTGACTGTTTCTCTGGGGCTAAAGCCAGAGCCAGGGCCCCCAGGTTTCCTCCACATACACACCTGGGAAAGGCAAAGAGTGGTTGGTAAAAGGGGAGGCCAATTGGAAAGTAAACAGGCTGACATAAGGTTGAACGATTGGAACCCAAGTATGCTACACAGGAATGTTTCGGGAGGAGGAGGAGAAAAGAATAGGGGAGGGGGCGGAGTTTTGTTACTTGTCACCTGCTCTGGCTGTGCCTAGGGCGGGAGGGGGACTGGTATAAAGCTGCAGGCACCAGCGGCGCTCTGCCGCACACACTCAGCGCCCGCCTAAACTTACCCAGTTTCTGGCCCTTTCCCGCCTGTTCACCACCACCATGACCCCAGGCATCCGGGCTCCTTTCTTCCTCCTGCTGCTTCTAGCACTCCCAACAGGTGAGAGGGCACAAAGGCGGGGAAGGGCTGCCCTCCTCTGGTGGGACCCCCTCGCCCTTCTGTCGGTTTTGCTTACTTGGTAGATGGCACTGTGAGAGTCAGGGGTGGCCCAGTATGTGCCAGAGGGAAAGGAAGGCGAAGGCCGGAGGCTGAGAAAAGGTGACCCCCGGCTGACCTACCATAGAAGGCAATGCTGTGAAGTTGGTGGGGAGCTGAGAGGATGGGCTGTGTCAGGAGGAGTAGACTCAGGAGTGGAAGATCCCGTCCATGTGCATCTCTACAAGCCTTTCTCTTAGGATGCTGACGTTCACAGAGTTCAATGTCAGTTTGGCCTATAGTATGAGTCCTTGTCTCAAAAGATAAGTAGAGTGGGGGTGGCAGATGGGCAGGAGCAGGGGTGAGACCTTTAGGGAGGGAGGTTGTTAGCAAGAAGGAAGACAACCCCAGAGCTACCTGATGTTAACTTGACTTCTTGTCCTCTGGAGTTAGTTTGGTTTGGAGTTCATATTTTTCTCCTTGCTGTGGTTTTACTCACCAAATCAGTAGTTTTTACAACTTCGAGGGTGTTACCCAAAGCAACCCAGTATCTAACTCTGTTGGTTGGTGCTGTGAGCATAAAACCAGTGAACGCTTCCCCTTCAGCTCTGGCCCAGCCTTTCTTGCATTTTGAAGTCAGAAAAATAAGTGCCACCTTATCCCAGGACACCAACAGTTCCTTAACATTGACTACCTCCTCCAGGCCACAGTGGCACGGTGGCCCCAGCAGCCACCAGCCCTCCAGTGGACTCCAGTACTACAGGCCACAGTGGCACGGTGGCCCCAGACACCAGCCCTCCAGTGGACTCCAATACTCCAGGCCACAGTGGCACAGTGGCCCCAGACACCAGCCCTCCAGTGGACTCCAGTACTCCAGGCCACGGTGGCACGGTGGCCCCAGGCACCAGCTCTCCAGTGGACTCCAGTACTCTAGGCCACGGTGGCACGGTGGCCCCAGGCACCAGCCCTCCAGTGGACTCCAGTACTCCAGGCCACAGTGGCACAGTGGCCCCAGGCACCAGCCCTCCAGTGGACTCCAGTACTCCAGGCCACAGTGGCATGGTGGCCCCAGGCACCAGCCCTCCAGTGGACTCCAGTACTCCAGGCCACAGTGGCACGGTGGCCCCAGGCACCAGCCCTCCAGTGGACTCCAGTACTCCAGGCCACAGTGGCACGGTGGCCCCAGGCACCAGCCCTCCAGTGGACTCCAGTACTCCAGGCCACAGTGGCACGGTGGCCCCAGGCACCAGCCCTCCAGTGGACTCCAGTATTCCAGGCCACAGTGGTGCTTCCATCCAGACCACTGAAGCTATATCAAGCCTAGCTAGTACTCTGATCTACAGTGGCTCCTTGGTGCCAACTACCAGCCCTGCATTGGGCTCAGCCACCAGTCCAGTCCCCAGTGGTGCCTCAACTACAACTAACAGCTCCGATTCAGCCTTGGCCACCACTCCAATTTCCAGTGGTGCCTCTATGTCTACTATCAAGGCTACACCAGGCTCAGCCATCACCCCAGGGCACAGTGGCTCCTTGGTGCCAACTACCAGCTCTGTGCTGGGCTCAGCCACCAGTCCAGTCCATAATACCTCTGCAACGGCTCCTATAACTCCAGTCAGCAGCAATGGCACTCAGCCTTCAGTTCCAAGTCAGCACCCTGTTACTCCTACAACCCTCGCCACCTCCAGCAACAGCACTTCCTCTTCCCTACTTTCTACTCTGGCCGGCAGCACAGTGCTCCTCTCTACCCTTTCCACTAATAGTCCTCCCCAGTTGTCTGTTGGAGTCTCTTTTTTCTTCTTGTCTTTTCATATTTGGAACCACAAGTTTAACTCTTCCCTGGGAGATCCCAGCTCCAACTACTATCAAGAACTGAAGAGGAACATTTCCGGATTGGTGGGTATCAGCCTGCTGCCTGCCACCCTCTCTTCTGAAGCTGCTCTTTAGAACCGCGTGACTCTCTTGCATCAAACCTCAGTCTTCTCCTCCTATTCCAGTTTCTGCAGATTTTTAACCAAGATTTCCTGGGGATCTCTACCATCAAGTTCAGGTACAGTTTCTGGATCTGACTTGTGGGAGGGATGGACAGTTTCACGGCTTTGTGGTGTGGTGTGTGTGTGAGGGGAGTGGGGTGGAGGGGGGGGCGGGCGGGAAATGCTGAGCTGTGAGCAGAGACCTGTGGCTGAGCTGTCCAGTTTCCTGTGACCAGGTCAGGCTCAGTGGTGGTAGAATCGACTGTGATTTTCCGGGAGGGTGCCGTCAGTGCCTCTGAGGTGAAATCCCAGCTTATGCAGCACGAGAAGGAGGCAGCAGACTATAACCTGGCTATTTCAAAAGTCAATGGTGAGGCCGTATCCCCAGCTGTAGCCTGGCACCACTGAACAGTGGGGGGGAGACACGGGAGGGGTGGCTCTAGCACCTGTTTACTTTGGGTGCTAGGAGGGAGAAAGCCAACTCCTTTGGGGGACTTCCTGACCACTGTCCTCCCTTTTAGTGAATGAGGTGCCGCTCACTTCTTCTTCCCAGGCTCGGCCTGGGGTGCCTGGCTGGGGCATCGCCCTGCTGGTGCTGGTCTGTATTTTGGTTGCTTTGGCCATCATCTATCTCATTGCTCTGGTAAGTCTCAGGCCGTCAGCAGTGTGCCCCCTGGGAAATGGGATCCCATGGGCCAGCATAATCTCCCATCTCCCTAGGCAGTGTGCCAGTGCCGCCGAAAGAGCTATGGGCAGCTGGACATCTTTCCAACCCAGGACACCTACCATCCTATGAGTGAATATCCCACCTACCACACCCATGGGCGCTATGTGCCCCCTGGGAGTACCAAACGTAGTCCCTATGAGGAGGTAAACTCTGTCCCATGTGTTGGCGGGGGGGGGGGGGGCGTGGGAATGGGCTTGGCTGGGGGGGGGGGTGTCTGACCAGGTACCTGGAAAACTCAGGAACCTTTGGAGAGGTGAGCAGTGGATGGCCTGGCAAGGTTGGGAATGGAGGTTCTGGGGGGTCAGACCTTGGGAGACTACAGAAGAAAGGGAGTGTTTCCACTACCAGTCTTCCCCAAAAAAGTCTCCTGCTCACTGAATTCTGAATTGTACCAGAGCGTGCCCATTAGGATGCCCAGAGGGAAAGTGAGGGGATACTGTGCCCAGGAGAGCCCTGCCTGCCGGACTGAGCACCATCCCACTCACCTCCTAGGGGTTGCAGAGTAGATACAGAAAGTTGGGGTAGGGGTGGGAGGAAAAGAAATTTCCTCTAGCGAAATGAGTGTGCTAAGGGAGAAAAGCAAGGATCCTGCCCTCTTCCCTCACTCCGCCTTTCTCTAGTAAATAGTGTGACCACCTGAGACCTAAAGGCCAATGGGTGGGAAAGAAGACAAGAGCTTCCTTTTCTTGCCTCATTTTCCTCCTCCTATGGGATCGGGATCGCTACACACACACACACACACACACATACACACACACACACACACACACACACACACACACACACACACACACAGCCCTTTGGGCCAGAGGAGCAAAAATAAATAAATAAATAAAAGGAGAGAGACGGGAGGGGCCTAGGAGAGGCTGGGGACTTGCTACCAAGGGGGGGGGGGAGGGGGCAGTGGAGGAGTGGTGTGTTTACAGTCACTTGACTGCTCTGGGGCCCCTAGGCAGGTGCACGCTCTGAATTAACCCCTTGAGAGCTTGCCAGGCCCCTAGCCTGGGGTACTATCGGGGGTTCTACCCAGTAGATTCCCTCACCCTGACTTTATTTTCCCCTCCACTTAGGTTGTGGCAGGTAACGGCAGCAGCAATCTCTCTTATACCAACTCAGCAGTGGCAACCACTTCTGCCAACTTGTAGGGACAAGTCACCCCACCTGCTCTGCTTGAGAGGCAGCTGTTCCCTCAGGTGTCACTGCCAGACTCCCCCCCCCCCCCCCAGCACTTTGATCTGGGCTGGTGAGCTGGACTTCTGGGAGGCTGCTCAAGGCCTTCTTCGGAGGCTCTATCAAGTGCCTCAACAGTGTTAGCCTGGTGAAGCCCAGCCTGTCATGAAGGACAGTGGGGTGGGAGTGCAGTGGTGGCTCTCAGAAGGACTGGCCTAGAATGCCTGGAGATGGGGGTGGGAACCCAAACAGAGCTGAATAAAAGGTGGCCTCCTGTGACCCAGCTGTGGTGTTTCATGTGCAATGCATTGGTCAGGGCAGCCAGAGAGTTGCTGTCTGGGAGGGGCCTGGACCGGGGTCTAGGGGTGAAGACTCCCAAAGGCAAGGAGGGGTGGGTATATTTGAAACAAAACAAAACAGGGATGTGGGGAAGAGGTGACACTGGGAAACAGAGGTGGCCTGAGAAAGAACCCAGAAATGGACTCTCTCCTATGCCTGGAGGCCCTGAAGGAAGGAGGAAACAAAATCTACACTGGCTCCAGCGGGCCTGACCCGACCTCAGCCCACACCCACAGCTCTCTTCTGAGGCCAGCCCATGCCCCTCTCTGGCTGGCACAGTGCCTTTAAGGCAGCTCTATTCTTAGCTGTCCAGGTGTGAAGCAAATCCTTGGACCACAGATAACAGTGGCAGAGTCAACACAGCCATGATAAGCCAGGGCTGGGACAGATCCGGGTGCTGCTGGCACCAGGCCCTGGCCCTCAGCCGCCCCTCCCGCCACTGCCCCTGGGTGGGCTCTCTGGCACCCTGGGAATGGGGAAGTGGTTCTAGTTCCCTGACCCCCTTTGGGTCCAGACACCACGCCACACCCTCAGCTATATGCCCACGGGGTCCAGGTGCCGGAGGTGGAGTGCTGTGTTAGCAGTCAGCGCTGCTCCCCCTGGTGGTGAGAGCAAGCTGGAGCCTGGGCCTTGGGTGTAGCAGGAAGCTGTATGCACTTAAATCAGGGACCTCCTTTCCTTAGGTGCCTTTCCCACCACGGTACCGGAAATTACCAGGAATGGTCACACTCCGGGAGGGAAAAAGAAATGTGCCTGGTGTCACAGTTTATTGATTATAAACCATGAAAATTACAGCTGTTGCTCAGCACAGGCCTAGCAATGCCCACTGCAAGGAGGTGATAGTAGGCACCAGAGGCCTAGCTTGGCTCAGTCCAATGGGGACACCAGCCTCAGCTGGATTCCCAAGGGAGACTTGGCACGTTGGCATGGGTGCAGGACCGGTAAAGCATGCAAGAGGGAGAAGAGGGACAGAAGAGACATGCGGCTGGAGGGCACAGGGACCCCCCCCCCAAAAAAAGAGGAGGGGTTCTTTTCCCTCTCAATGGGGAGGCTTAAAGCCTGGCTGCCAAGGCTGTATGTAGTTCAGCATCGATGGGGGGCAGGGGGCTTGGTAAGGCTAAGGGCAGTGTTGTCAATCATACCCACCTTCCCAGGCATCCTCCCTCCCAATAGCCCTCTGGGTGGGGGTGAGGGGGATATAGTTCAGGGATGGGATTGGGGCTTTCTATGCCTTGGCTAAGAAGCCAAGGGCAGAGCCTGGAGCAAAGACCTGGTGGGCCTGGGGTCCTAGGCCAATAGGTAACACAGAATGAAGGACATCTGAAGGTAAGCAGGGAGCGTCCCTTAGTCAAGGGAAGCCTTGGGAAGACAGAGCTGGCAAGGTGCAGGGCAGGACCACATGGTTAGGAAGAAGAGGGAGAAGCTGCTGGGTAAACAGCCCGCTGCCCAGAGGCCTGGGGAGCAGAGCTTAGGTTCTGGAAAGGGGGCCTGAAAAGGCTCAGTCCATCTTGGCAAAGCCCCCAATGGTGACTTTTCTCTCAGGCTTGGTGCCCACCGGTTCCTGCAGCTGTACAGCGCCACCCCCAATGAAGCAGAAGGCAGGGCACACAGGCCCCGAGCAGTCCAGGGGGCACTCTAGGAGCCCACGGAAGGACACAGCATCCAAGAAGGAAACCCGGCCCCGCTCGTAGTCCAAGCAGATGCCCAGGCGGGGTGGCAGGGGCACTGTGCAACTGGCTGCTGGGCCATCCCTCCCTGTCAGCCCTGCATTTGAACTCGCTCCGGAACCCAGCAGGATCTTGCCCATGCCAATGGTCAGGAAAGCAAAGGGTGGCAAGGCTTCTACCGTAGCATCCTCAGCACCACTGTCGTGCCCGCTGTCCGGGTCATATCTGTAAGGAGCAGGGATTCAGAAGGGAAAAGTTGGGGGGCAGGGGAGGGGAAAGAGAGCAAAGGAGGGGAGCGGGGGAGGGGATCAAAGGAGCTGAAATGTTGGAAGGATGGGGTGTTGGGGCACAAGAGGTTGCACGCATTAAGGTGAACACACATTGAGGACCCGACGTTTAGAGTGTAAGGCTTGAGGCTTTAGTTTGTGCAGGAAGGGAATAGGGAAAGGCAAGTGTGTAAGAAAGGCATGGTGGGGAAGGAGAGACAGGGTGCTACTACAGCACACTGAAGAAACGTGGGTCCCTGCCACCCATCAGGATAAAAGGTGCTGAGAGTGGTAGTGCTAGGGGGATCAGGTTAGGGATACAGTTTTGACAGCTGGGGATTTTGGAAGGATGAGAGCACAGTGATTAAGATGTGGTGGGTGGCGGGCTGGGGGGAAGGGGCGGAGCCTGGATGGTGGGTGCTGGTGTTAGAAGAGAGATGACATGGATTGACCTCAGGATATAAGAGTGGGGACAGCACAGTTCCAAGGGGAATTTGTGTTGGGGAGAAGGCATTTTGAAGAGATGGGATGCTGAAGGATGGAGGACTCAGAAGAGAAGTGACATCAGACGCAAGGAGGGCTGCGGAGATGTATGTAAGGGGAGAACCTGGAGACGTTGAGAAAGAGGTGGGGCTCGGAGAGAAAACTTTTCATGGGACTAAGGTGCTGGGGAAAGGGCATGGGAGCTTAGACAGGACAGCTTGGACTGGTCCTGAGTGACAGATGGAAGAAAGAGGTAACGCCTGCCTTCTGTCAACCCTTTCCGCAGCCATACACTCTGAAAACCAGTCCTCAAGATCCCTTCGGTTCAGCCCACATCTCTTCCACCCACAAGCCTGCCAGTCTGGCTTCCAGGCTGCTTGTTCTTGACCCTCCCCAGACCCCACCTAGGCAGGTCTCTGTTCCCCCTCACCCCCCTTTGCCAAGCCCAGCTCCTCCCCCAGGGCTTGAGTCCCCACCCACTCCCTTGCAGAAGGGCCTGACCTGGGGCTGATCACATCCGGGGCACCCTGGAAGCTTTCCTGAAGCTTGCTCTCCAGCCCGACGCCCACCTTGACCAAGTAGGAAGCAGGGTCTACAGCACAGGCCCAGTAGCTGCGGCCCTGGGTCACAGCCACATCACCCAGGACCACGTCCACACTCAGGTGACAGCCTGTGAGCAGCCGCTCAGCGGCCAGCAGCAAGGGAAGGCCCGGAATACTCCGCACCGCTCGCTGGTCCTTGCTGATGGCTAGCCGTTCTCGGCTTGCACCCCAGCGGCCATCAAGGAAGAAGTGCAGGACTAGAATCAGGAGGTTAAGACAGAAGGAAGGGTTTCAGGAACGCACACTGGCACTGGGGGGTTGTGGGGCACCAGCACAGACACTGGGAATTTCTGGGCACAGGGAACAAATTACCAAGGGGTTCAGTCACTAGGAACTGGCAGGTACCCACGGGAATGGGGCATAGGACACTGAAATGGAGACATAGGAAGGAACGGGGCATCCCAGAGGGCCATAGGATGCCAGGAATAGCTGCAGTGGGCAGAGAAAAGTGTCCCATCTCTGGCTGACTCAATGTTTTTGCAATCCATTCTCCATGACTTGCTCTGTGGACCATCTCCACTACTGCCCTGTTTTATCTGGTCACATTCCTAACAGCGACCTGGTGCACGCTACCCGACCCCTAAACCCAGCCCTGCCTTTTTTTGCCCTTTACCGGAGTGCTGAGCACACTCGGCAAGCCACCTCTCTAACCCTGACTGAGCCCTTACCGAGTCAGAAGCTAAATAAGTCTTTCCATGCACCATCTTTTTTTGTTTTGTTTTGTTTTTCGAGACAGGGTTTCTCTGTGTAGCCTTGGCTGTCCTGGACTCACTTTTTGTAGACCAGGCTGGCCTCGAACTCACAGAGATCCGCCTGCCTCTGCCTCCCGAGTGCTGGGATTAAAGGCGTGCGCCACCACGGCTTTACATGCACCATCTTATAATGGTTTAATTATCAAACCACTGGCCGGGCCTGGTGGCGCTTTTCCAGTGCCCACTGGGAGTGAGCTGTGTACCTGTACCCTCTGAGTGTATGTCTAATGTTCATCACATGAAGCCACCTGTCTGTGTGCTCACCGGGTGCTGGAGGTGTGTGGAGGTGCACATCTTCACTGTATTCTCCATAACCAGCCTTGTTGCAGCCACGGACGCGCAGTACATACACAGAGCCCGTGTCAGGGTTCTCAAGAAGGGCGCTGGTGCCCCTCACCTCCTCCCGTCGCTGCCATCGTGTAGGGCCCCCCTGGGCAGGGACATCTGTGCGCCGGAACTCAACAGTGTAATGCCAGGCAGGTGGTGAGTGAGGGGGTAGCCGCCAGCACAGGAAGATTTGATCGTAGGCGAAGGTGCGCTGGGTGTCGATGACGGGAGCCTCGGGCACTGTTGGAAGAGACAACAGGGGTCAATCAAGGCCTGGCCACCAGCCTGGCATGGGGAGTAGGGCAGGCAGGGGCAGGAAGCAGCGGGAGCCGGGGGGGTGAGTGTGGGTGAGGGAGCTGGGGGAAGGAGTCTCCTAGCCACTGGGTGGGCGGGGCAGGACCCACAGGAGAAAGAAGCGGGTGAGAGCTGGGCAGAAGAGAAGGTAAGGGCCTGAACTCTGGTCCTTGTTTGCCACTACCCTAGTTTGGCCTGAAGTAAAAAGCCACTTCCCTCTCTGGGCCTCAGTTCTCTCTTCAGTCAAACAACAGCATCATGACCAAATGAGTTCTGAGAGCTCTGACAGCTTAGAGTCTCTGAGCTAAGAGGAGCCCCAGAACGAACGAGGCAGGCAAAGGCCACGGGAACCCAGGCAAGAGAGCCCTGAGCAGGAAGGGAGGCGTGAGGGTTGGGATGGAGATGCCAGGGTCAGCAAGACAGGCAGGAAGGCAGCAGAGAAGAGCAAGCCTGACAGCAGGGCCGTGCATGTAGGTCAGGAGGAAGAGAGTGAAAGACCACAGAGGGCAAGGGTCAGGATAGCAAAGGTCAGAAGGACCAGGATTACGCAATAGCCAAAAGGAGGCAGAAGAGTGACAGGACATTTGTCAAGTGGGAGGGACCAAGAATTCAGGGTACAGTAGGAGAGAAGGAAGCAATATGTGGGTGGCCAAGCTGTGTGGGAGCACAGGGAAGGGAGTAGGGAGGGGGCCCAGCGGGTGGCAGGGCCCCCAGGGCAGGGCTGCTGACTTGCCTGGGGTGCTCCGGAGCAGAGTCCGCGGTGGCCACAGCCTATAAAGAGAGAGGGAGAAGCAGCGCTGAGCGCGGTAGGATGGTGTGGCGGGGGGTTGGCTGGGTAGGAGTGGCTGGCCAGGCCAGGCAGGAGGCCGGGAGGTCCCTGGTGGGCACTGCCCCCCGGGTCCGCTGCTGTGGGGACAGGGAAGAAGGCTCTGGTTGGACACGGGCCTGGCTAGCTCCTTACCTCTCAGGAAGCTAAGCTCTGTCAGCAGCTTCATCTCACGGCCCACATCCAGCTGGCAATGGCGGAAGGAGCAGCTGGCAGCTGGCCGGAACGTCTGGAGGGCCTCAGTGGCTCGGGCAATCCTGGAAGAGGACAGGCAAGGGTCAGACACAGCCAGGTGGGCAGCAACCCCTCCCCGGGATCCTGCCCTGCCTCTCCCTAGAGCCTCCCTAGGCCACTGCTCAGGCCAACTGACTCCTCAGAAGAGGCTAGCATCGGTTTGGCCACGTGATGCTCTCTAGCTCTCCCCACCTGGGCATTCTAGCTATAGTCCTAGCTCCTAGCCATTAGCTATACCCACAATGCCCACCTCCCTGGAGCCTGAATCCCTGTGCCGGTCCCTCAGTACCTGTTATGCAGCTGTTTGGCTGCTTGCACAAAGCAAGGCTGGTCTGTTTCCTTAAGGACTTCCTGGGCATAACCCACCAAACCCGAGCCATCCAGCAGGCTCTGGTGCTCATGGATCTGGGCGCTGAGGCGGGACAATCGCTCCTGCTGACACTGTTCGATGGCCTGGAGCAGTGAGGTCTGCTTCTCTTCCAGCACAGCCCCTAGTCCCCGAACCAGCTGGGACACCTCCTCCTTTGCCTGCTGACCACTCACCTGTCCAAGAAGCAACATCCGAAGGATAAGTGACTTCCTGTCTTCCTGGAAGCAGTACTTGGGCTAGGATGCTACACCATACTACCCACCTCAACTGGCCAGGATCATGACTGGCAAGGCACCTACACCACAGATACAGTTGGTCCAGTCACCTCCAGACCATTTATTCTAACTTTCCTGAACACTCACATCATAACTGTAGGCGAGAGAGAAGCCCTAAGTTACTAGGTTTTAGGCTTGATCTAGGAAACCAAATTAATACAGGAGAAAAGTACAAAAGTCCTATTAATTTTATACCTACTTGGGGATCTTTCTAAATTTTTTTTTTTAAAGATTTATTTAATGTGTGTGTGTATGTGTGTGTGTGTGTTCTGTCTGTATTTTCCTTTTGCCGGGCATAGTGGAAACGCTTTTAATCCCAGCACTGGGGAGGCAGAAGCAAGAAGATCACTGTGAGTTCGAGGCCAGCCTGGTCTACGAAGGGAGTCCAGGACAGCAGGACTACAAGAAAAACCCTGTCTCAAAAAACCAAAAAAAAAAAAAAAAAAAAAAAAAAAAAAAAAAAAAAGAAAAAGAAAAAAGAAAAAAAGTAGGTCATGGTGGCGCACTCCTTTAATTCCAGCACTCAGGAGGCAGAGGCAGGTGGATCTCTCTGGGTTCAAGGCCAGCCTGGTCTACAAAGCGAGTCCAGGACAGGCAAGACTACACAGAGAAACCCTGTCTCAAAAAATAAAGTATTTTTTGTTATTTTATGTAAAAGGGTGTTTTGGATGGATGGATGGATGGATGGATGTGGACCAAGTGTATGCCTGGTACCCGTGGAGACCAGAAGAAGGCATCCGATACCCAGAACTACAGATGGTTGTGAGCCACCATGTGGGCGCTGGGAATTGAATCTGGGTCGTCTGGAAGAGCAGCCAGGGTCCCTAACCACTGATCTATCTTTCCAGACTTTACTTAGGGATCTCTATAAAGACAGGGTTTCATATAGCCCAGGCGGACCTTGAACTTGCTGTGTACTGGAGAGAGACTGCCTGCTTCAATGTCCCCAGTTCTGGGATCACAGTGTAAGCCACCGTGTCCAGCTTAAAATTTTGATTAATTTTTTAAAAGAATAATTCAGATGCTGGACAGAAGCTCAGTGGTTAAGAGCGAGTGATCACCGGGCAAAGGCTGAATTCAGTTCCTAGCATCCATGCAAGGTAGCTGAGCCATCTGTAACATCTGCACCAGGAAATCCAATGCCCTGGGACTCTATGGGCACCCCATGCCTCGCCACATGGCATCAACTCACACACGTGCACACACACACACACACACGCACATGATCCAGTTTTTAAAAAAATAATCAAAATAATGCAGTTACTCTTTAATAACTTAAAATGTTTTAATTTAGTTTTGCCAGTTTTGTGCTTTATTGTCATGGAGACCTTGGACCTTGACCTACTAGTGCAGCAGCAGGTATACCCACTCTTTCAACATTTTTTATTCGAAAATATTTACTTTATTTATCTCTGTGTGTGTTTGCCTGCATGAGTGTGTGTGTGTGTGAGTTTATATGCACCGCATGTGTGCAAAAGCCCTTGAAGGGGCTGGGCGTGTGTGTGTTTGCCTGAATGAGTGTGTGTGTGTGTGTGTGTGTGTGTGTGTGTGTGTGTGTGAGTTTATATGCACCACATGTGTGCAAAAGCCCTTGAATGGGCTGGGCGTGGTGTACAAAAGCCCTTGATGGCCAGAGGAAGGTATCAGATCTCCTGGAGCTGGAGTTCTAGGTGGTCATGAGCTGCCATGTGGATGCTGGGAATTGAACCCAGGTCCTCTGCAAGAGCAGTCAGTACTCGTCACCACTGAACCATCCCGCCAGCCCCTGTCTGCCCTTTGTGGTAAAGATGCCTGTGCTCCACCACTGAGCTTTGCTGTCAACTCCAGATCTATGAATTTGTGAAGATATGACGGGATTTATAGGCTGGGGTAGTAAATCCTAGTCATGCTGTTAAGAGACAAATGGGGAAAGGGCTGAAAATTAGCAGATGATAAGAGCTACTTTAAATAGTTGGTTAGTTGGGTACTCTGCAGCCTTAATTACCAATATCTGGCAAACAGGATTGTCCTGGGACCTCAGTGCCTGAAGGCGAACCTTCTCCAAAAAGTCCTTCCATATCCTGTTACATGTCAGAAAATGCAGGAAATGGCCTTTTTTGAACCTACTGGTCCCTAAGTGATTGCAACTTGAAATCATCACTATACTAATTGGTCATGTTCTGCCTTAGCTCTTTTAGTCTGTCTGTCTGTCTGTCTGTCTGTCTCTCTCTCTCTCTGTCTCTCTCTCTCTCTCTCTCTCTCTCTCTCTCTCTCTCGACAGGGTTTCTCTGTGTAGAATTGGCTGTCCCGGACTCACTTGTAGACCAGACTGGCCTCGAACTCACATCAATCCACCTGGCTCTGCCTCCCTGAGTGCTGGGATTAAAGACGTGCACCACCACTGCCCAGCTAGTCTTTATCTCTCTTAATGTCAATGTCTCAGTCAAATAAGAAAGGCCACGACTGCACTGAGGGCTATTTTTGGACTACACTAGCGATACCATCATTCCCATGCCAGTTAATTTAGACAACCTAGAAGAAGCTGTTTGTACCCTTCCCCTAGCTTCGGGATTGTATCCATGCTATGCTGAACCTAACTAAGCACATTTGAGCTCCGTAGCCCCAGCTCCAGCGCTCCCACCCGCCCTGCAGCCCCAGCTCCAGCCTAACCCAGCCTACTCGTGTCCTTGCCAATTGAGTTTAACCAGAGCCTCCACCCACACACACTCTCCTCCCAAGGGCTCCAAGCTGGCAGCAAGGCAAACGGGGGCATGCCCATCCAAGCAGGATCCAAGGCACAGGTCCATGCCCTTCCTCACCTCAGTGTGCCTGATGGTCTCTTCCAGTTCACAAATCTGGGTCTGTACCGTGTCCTGGTTTCCCAAGATGTATGTCAGGCTCTTTGTCAGCTTATCCTAAGGGCAAAGAAAGAGGTGGGCATCATCCTGGCTCTGCAAGAAGCAAGTCGTGAGGTGTGTGGCAATGTGTGTCAGCCTCGGGGCTGAGCAAGCAGGAGCCTTTACCTTGAGGGCCTGGTAGGCATTGAGCACTGGTGTGATCTTGTGCCCACTGTGGGTGCGCCGTACCCTGCAGAGTTGGCACACCAGCCGTTGACACGTCTTACAGTAGTGGGTCACCTCTTCCTTGTGGTCGGGACACATCAGACCCTAAAGGATGCAAAGCATAATGAAACAGTCAGCCAATGGTATAAGGGTGCTCACCTACCCACAATTGGTGGCCCCTCTCCAGCAGTCAGGGAAGTGGAAACAGCTGGTGATGCTCCATAGTGCTACCCAGTGCTGGGATTAAAGGTGTACGCCAACACACCCAGCTTTTTTTTTTTTTTTTTTTAAAGACAGAGTTTTCCTGTGTAGCCCAGGCTGGCCTTCAACTTCCAAGTCTCTTTATTCACCCTTTGCAGTGCTGGGAAGTCAGGCTGTGCCCCCATCCTTGGCTGGATAACACTTTTTAGGCAAGAAACATCTGTGATCCTCTCACCGGCCCTGCAGCTATGGCTGTTGCAGAGCAGACTCTCCTGTCTCTATGCAGCAAATGAGGTGAGAGACCCACGGATGTTAAATCATTTGTTCGGTGAATGTTAGAGACCGGGGGCTGCTCGGCACCCCAACCTGATTGATGGTGCATGTCTGTAATCCCAGTACTCAGGAAACCGAGGCAAGGGGATTGCCATGAGTTCAAGGCTAGCCTGAGCTATATGGCAAGGCTCTGTCTTTTTTTCTTAATATTTTATTTTGAATTATGTGTGTGTTTGTGTGTGTGTGTGTCTATGTATGGAAATGTGCATATAAGTGCAGGTGCCTGAAGTGGCCAGAGGTGTTGTACGCCCTGGAGCTGGAATTACAGGGAAACAAACTAGGATTCTCTGGAAGAGCTCTTAATCACAGGGCCATCTCTTTAGCTATAAGACCCCATCTTGCCAGGCGGTGGTGGCGCACACTTTTAATCCCAGCACTTGGGAGGCAGAGGCAGGCGGATCACTGTGAGTTCGAGGCCAGCCTGGTCTACAAAGTGAGTCTAGGATAGCCAAGGCTACACAGAGAAACCCTGTCTGGAAGAAAAAAAAAAAAAAAAAAGACCCTGTCTCACACACATACACACATATGTACACACATATATATGCATGCATGCTCATACACACAGAGACAAAATCCCAACCTTGTCTACCAACCCTTAGAAAAGCCCAAATGCCGGCAACCCCCAACCACTGATTCAACACCACCACGCCCCTCCCACCTCAGACCCCCGAAAGAACTGGCTCACCTTGGGGCGGAATGAGAGGGTGGGCAGAGTGGGCTCATGCTGGGCCTTCTGGGTGCCCCAGGGGTGGAAGAGCTTGAAGCATTCATTGCAGAAGGTCGCTCGGCACTCTGTGCAGCCCTTGGTGGCCTCTAGCGGCGGGGGCTTGCACAGCTGACACAGGATGGCGCCTCCCACGCTCACACTCTGGCGGTACCTCTCCACCACTCGCTCTAGGGTCAGGTTTCGGAAAAGCCCAGAAAGGCCCCTCTCCCCCAGCTCCACATCGCCCTGGCACGCTGGGCATGGGAATATGATTGTCTGGGGGTGCAAGGCACCCCGCTTCCGCCCAGGGTATGTCCCAAAGCCTGTGGATGGACCCAGGAGGTAGAGGTGAGAGTTACATCTGGCTTGGGGGTGGGTGGGTGACATCTGTTCAATTAAAACGTGGAATTTTATTGCACCAGAGCTCAGCTCTCATTAGAATCCAGATAACCAGTAAGTAGCTCCACCCCGGAAGGACAGACAGAGGCCCCTGACCCCGTTCTATCTTCCTATATTCCCACCCCATCCCACAGGCCCCAGCCCCCACCTGACTTAAGAAGCCGGTCCAAGCGATCTGGCTTGGGGAGAGTTCTCCGAGAGAGTCGGGGGCTGCGGGTGGAAGGGGTGGAGGCAGGAGAAGTGGGCTCCGAACTGGGGTCCCCACCATGGCCTATGTACCCTTGCTGGCCCAAAACCTCCCGGGCACAGGCCTGGCATACGTTGTGGGTACAAGGCAGCACTAGTGGCTGCTTGTACATCTCTTGGCACACTGGGCACAGCAGTTCCTTCTCCATATTCTTCATGCTTGTCTGTGGAGGGACCAGGAGGTTGTGTGAGAGCTACAGCACTTGGGCATATCTCAGCCGGTTCCTTGGCTGCCAGGAAGGGGAGCACAAGCTACCTACTGCTTTGGCTCAGTACCTGCCTTGGTTGGCACACCTTCCCAGCTCGGTCTCCGGCTTCTGCTCCCCTCTTGGAGAGTTTAAAGTCCAACAGGAAGGTATGGTTGGAGCTCTGGCCTCCCCCCTCCCCGCCCCGCATCGCGCCCCACCCCCATCACTCCTGCTGCAGCAGCAGTACTGGCAGCCCGTCCTCCCTCCTCACCTGTCTCCATCCCTCCATCTCTGGATTACCGGCCTGCTCCATGCATTGATTTCAAGGGCAACACCCATTCTATAGCTGGGCACTGTCCCCCGCCCATTTCTCTAGCAACCCTCAGACGTTTGACTGCTCTCCGCTGCCAGGGTGTGCTAGCATTCCGAAGCGGCTGGGCACCGGCCTGCGGCCCTACCCGGGCCCCCCTTTCCCTGCCCATCACTCATCCTCCGTTCTTCACTTCTGTTTCTTCCAGTCTCCCCAAATCATCCCATTCCTCTTAGCCTCCTATACGCCAGCCCGCTAGAACCCTTTGCCCAATCTGGGGGCGGGGAGGGGGGGGAAGAGCGCCCCGCCTACTTGCCCCCTCCCCACCGGAAGTATCCCTCCTCCTTTTGGTGAGGGGTCTTCAGGCTATTCCCCACCCCCACACCTCACCTTGGTCCCTCTCTTCGCAGCCATCCCGGTCAGGGGCGCAGCTGACACAAAGGAGGGAGGGACAGGGAGGGAGGGGGAAGGAAGTGGTGGGGGGAGCAGGGTTGGCACCGCCTCTGGGAGAGACGGGCATGGGTTACCATGACAACCACAGGCTGCACGGCAGCTCGCGGGGGGGGGGGCGGGAGCGGTAGGGTGGGGAGGGTCGGAAGGGGTCCAAATTGGGAACTGCACCCTGAGGAGGCTTTTTCATCATTTCTCCCCCAACCTGTCTTCAGTTTCTTGGAAACCATCCAAGCTCACACAAGCCGGTTCTCATAGCCCTGGTGCACTGCTGGCCGCTACCCCAAGCCTACCCGCTGGGTCCGGGCAGCTTTTCGCTGCCTACACCCCAGCCAACGCGAGTCTTTAAGGCACTCACCACTCGGCTGTCCCTAGGATCCCTGCACACCTGCATCCGTCCTCCCACTAATTTCTGTCTTAATTAGTCCCCATCTACGTTCCAGATTCTTCCTGGACCCCCCACCTGTTCAAGGACCTGGGTTACCCAGACCCCTCTACATCCCCTCCCTTTCCCTTGACCCCACCTTAACTCACACTGATGCGGACTAGTGCATCCATGATGGAAGTGAAGGTCTGCATGTCCTCACCCTCAGCCATGGCCCTACTGTACCCGCCCGCCCCCGGGTGCCCGATCCTGGCTGCTGCTGCGAACCCGGGGCTTAATGCAGGAGCCGGGTGGGGTGTCGGGAGGGGTGGGGAGGGTCAGACATCACTGCGCATGCTCCAGGGACCAGCCTCGAACTGCGCCCGTCGAGGTTGGGGGTGGGAAATAGTTCTTCCCACGTGGTTTTCCAAAGGCGGTCTAGGGGGTGGATTACATGGAAGGGTATTTGAGGGAGGAACCATTCCTTCTATTAGAACATTACATCGGTCTCTAGGTAATACTACTCCCAAGAACGCAGGGAGCTGGTTTTAGAGGAAGATGAACTCCAGGTGGCGAGGGCTAACTACATCTTGGGTGGGGCATATCTTCTGGAGATGTAGAAGCAATCAAAATGGGACAGGGAGGTCTGAGGAACGTGTACTAGAGATGACATAAATGGCAAAGGAGACATAGGCCGTGGGATTGTGACTGAAAGACGTGAGTGCAGCTTGTCCAGAGAGGCAGGAGATGCCCTGGGTAGAGAAGGTTGGGGACCAAGCAGGGCGGTGGCCTAGAATGCTCTTCGAAGCATTATTTCCTCCTTGCCGCAAGAGGGCGCTGCGTCCAAGGCGCGTAGAGGAAGAAGTAAAGCAAGTCCACGTTGGGCCCCGACGCCTGCGTACAGACGGCCGCGCCGAGTCTGGCTCCCCCTCTTTCTCCAGAGGCACGGATTGGACCCACGGACCGGGCGTGATGGGTAACCCGACCGGCCAGATGAATGCCCGGGTTACTCTAACGGGGGTGGGCGTTGGGGTGGCCTCTTTTCCCCGTAGCCTGGTTAAAGCTGACGTGTCCTGGTTTCCAGGGAACAAGCATTTCCTCCGGACAGGCGGGAACTTGGGTGTGGGGGCCCGGGGAGTTGGGGGGGGAGGGTTCCTGGAGGTCGCGGTGGGGTGGTGGGGTGGGGAGTGTGGCTGCATTGCTGGGAGCCCTAGGAAGTGGTTGGCAGGCCGAGCTCCAGGGTGAATCAGCCTGAAACTTAGCCTGACTCTTTTTCATCTCCAGCGGTCGGTACCGGAACCTCCTTGGCACTGTCCTCCCTCCTGTCCCTGCTGCTCTTCGCTGGCATGCAGATATACAGTCGTCAGCTGGCCTCCACTGAGTGGCTCACAATTCAGGGGGGCCTGCTGGGCTCCGGCCTTTTCGTCTTTTCCCTGACTGTATCCTCCTCCCCGAAGCTGGGAAGGGGCGGCATACGTTTGAACAGAAGATGGGGCATGGGGGGAGGGCGCTAGGTCCCTGTGTTTCTCCTACTTCCCAGCGGTGGTAGGTTTTGTGTGTCTCCTACTCCTTAGCCTTGATTTGTCGCACGAGTTTCTTCTTAATTTCCTCAATCCAGGCCTTCAATAATCTGGAAAATCTGGTCTTTGGTAAAGGTTTCCAAGCAAAGATCTTCCCTGAGAGTAAGTGAAACCACGTAGTTGGTTGAACCTTTAAAAAAAAAAAAAAATCAGCCGGGCGTGGTGGCGCACGCCTTTAATCCCAGCACTCGGGAGGCAGAGGCAGGCGGATCGCTGTGAGTTCGAGACCAGCCTGGTCTACAAAGTGAGTCCAGGATGGCCAAGCCTACACAGAGAAACCCTGTCTTGAAAAACCAAAAAAAAAAAAAAAAAAAAAAAAAAAAATCTCCCTCAAAGGTGATGCTGAATTTCCAGAGACTTAGATGGTTAAGGAGAAAACTGTTGTGAAGACAGGATGCTTTTGGATTAAGCATTTTATCCAGCACTGGAGCTGGAAGAGAGGCAGGAAAGAAAAGAGACAGAAAGAGAGAGAGAGAGTGAGGAGAAAGAAAAAGGAAAACTTGGCCTGCTCCCAGGAGAGGTTTCAAGTGAACAGTCAAGTTTGAGGTGATATTTGATAGGCCTCCTCCTTGGGAAGGTTTTTTTTTTTGTTTGTTTGTTTGTTTTGTTTTTTGAGACAGGGTTTCTCTGTGTACCCTTGGCTGTTCTGGACTCACTTTGTAGACCAGGCTGGCCTCGAACTCACAGCGATACGCCTGCCTCTGCCTCCCAAGTGCTGGGTTTAAAGGCGTGCGCCACCACGCCTGGCTTGGGAAGGTATTTTTTATGTCTGTGAGAAAAGAAAGCAAGATCAAGTCCACTGAGGGGTTCTGATGTGAAGTCGAGCCAGAACCGGTGAGTTTTGCTTGAAGGTGGTTGTGAAATCTATGATCACTGGTATGTTACCCACAGCAGGACTCCTGCTAAAGGCGAATGGAGAGGAACTATTAGAGCTCTCTCTTTGTTTCTCTTTCTCTCTTCACCTGTCCTCCTCCCCTCTGTAGCGCAGGCTGCCCTGCACTTACTACGCAGCTGAGGATGACTTTAAACCCTTGAGCTGACCATCCTCCTGCCTCCACTTCCCACGTCCAGAGGTTAGCGCCACCTCGTATAGTTTATGTGATGCTGGGTATCAAACCCATGTCTTCCAGCGTGATGGGCAAGCACTCCACCAACCAAGCCACATCTGCAGCCCTGATGAATCAGTTTTTGTAGGCCGGGCATGGTGGCGCACACCTTTAAACCCAGCACTCGGGAGGCAGAGGCAGGCGGATCGCTGTGAGTTTGAGGCCAGCCTGGTCTACAAAGCAAGTCTAGGACAGCCACGGCGACACAGAGAAACTCTGTCTGGAGAAACAAACAGACAAAAATCAGTTTTTGTATGTAACAGTCCTTGTTAGATGGTTCCTATAGAGATCTGATGTTTTACTTACTTATGGAGCATTAAGTTCATAAAGCAGAGTCAGCATTGGGACCAAAGCACCGAAGAAAGAAAGCTACAAACTCGGAGGCTCCCAGCAGCTGTCACTTTATGAAGGACTCACCCATTAACGCAAATGCCTGTCACTGTCACCTCATTTCCTTGCTCTCCTCTGGGTTTTGCTGTCTTTACAACCCTGTGGCAGGTTTTCCAGGATTTCCACCCAGCACTCTCAGAACTCTTGTCTCTTACACTTTTGTTTTATTTTGTTGGTTTTTGGAGACAGGATTTCTCTGTGTAACAGTCTTGGCTATCCTGGACTCGCTTTGTAGACCAGGTTGGCCTTGAACTCACAGCAATCCTCCTGCCTCTGCCTCCCGAGTGCTGGGGTTAAAGGTGTGTGTCACCATGCCCGGCTCTGTCTGTTATTTTCTTTAAAAAAGAAAGAAAGAAAGAAAGAAAGAAAGTGTTGGAGGACAAAAATCTTTGTCTTTCAGCCAGAAAGTGGTGGCACAAACTGTTAATCCCAGCACTCGGCAGAGGCATAAGCAGGCAGATCTCTGTGAGTTCGAGGCTAGCCTGATCTATAGATCGAGTTTCAGGATAGCCAGGGCTACACAGAGAAACCTTGTCTTGAAAAAGAAAAAAAAAAAAAAAAAGGGAATCCTCGTCGTCTTTGCCTTCACTGCTGGCTTTAGCTGAACAAGTGGAGCCTCTTCGTCCTTTGTGCCCTCCTCTCACCCTATCCTGTCCTGTTTAGAGGTCTGAGTCCTCCGCTCTAAATAATCGGAGCAAGCCCGCTTCAAGCCCCGCTAGTATGTTTTATGTATTAGCTTACTTTTGAGGCCATATCTCACTGTCGCCCAGGCTGGCCTTATCTTAAGTGATCCTCCTGCCTCAGCCTCCTGCCTGCTTTGCTGTATAGGCATATACCACTGGGTTCGGCTTCCTTTTATGGGTGGGGTTGGGGGGGGCCTAGAAGTTAAATGAGATGTGGTTTTTCGAGACAGGGTTTCTCTGTGTAACAGTCCTGGCTGTCCTAGACTCATTTTTTGTAGACCAGGCTGGCCTCGAACTCACAGCAATCCACCTGCCTCTGTCTCCCGAGTGCTGGGATTAAAGGTGTGCGCACCGCACCCCGCTGCTCCTAGTTCTCTGTTTCTCTGTTGAGCACGTACCGACCCCTCTTGTTCTCGCCTCCGCAGTTCTCCTCTGCTTGCTGCTGGCACTCTTTGCATCTGGTCTCATCCACCGGGTCTGTGTCACCACCTGGTATGTATCTGATAGTTGGGCAAGGAACAGCGATGCCACACCGGATCCTCCTGTGGTGTCGCCAGTCCCTTCCCTTCCCGCCATATACCTAGTTTGCCTTCCCATTTTGTTGTTGTTTTGTTTGTTTGTTTTTTTGGTTCTTCCCTAATTTCCCAAGCAAGAAACTGAATGCTTCCCTGGAGCCAGTGACTGCTCTGCTGGCCTTGTGCCTGTCTGTGTAATGACTTATTTTCGCCGTTCCCCCCCCCCCCCCTTAGCTTCATCTTCTCCATGGTTGGTCTGTACTACATCAACAAGATCTCCTCCACTCTGTACCAGGCAGCAGCTCCAGTCCTCACACCAGCCAAAGTTACCGGCAAGGGCAAGAAGAGAAACTAACCCCTAACGGCTAATAAAGATGATTCTTTGTAGTTCTGACCCTGAACTGCGTGCGATGAGTTGTCACCCTCATCTGCGGGTGCCTGAGTGTGGCAGGCATGGCAGCGCCTTCTACTTACAGGAGAGTCATCGTGGAAGATATCCAAGGTCTTAACCTGTGGGGAGAGAGGTTAACGGTCATGAGGTAGAATACAGGAAAGGTTGCCTTCCTGTCTACCAGAGCAGATTTTTATTATTATTATCTGGTGTATGTGTACATGTGTGTGTGTGGGTGCACATGTGAGAGGCTACAAGAGAGTGACAGGTGTCCCTTAGCATTCTTCCAAAGCCAGACCAGAGCTGGGCGCGGTGGCGCACGCCTTTAATCCCAGCATTTGGGAGGCAGAGGCAGGCAGGTTACTGTGAGTTTGAGGCCAGCCTGGTCCACAAAGCAAGTCCAAAACAGCCAAAGCTACACAGAGAAACCCTGTCTTGAGAAACCAAAAAATAAAAAACAAACAAAAAGACAAAACCAGACAAGATCTTACAATGGACGTGGACCTCTTAACCCCCAGACCATGGGGTTCCACCTGGGACTGTCACTCCAGCTCCCCGCTCCCTCCATCCTGAAAGATGAGCTTTTGTCCCTAGCCAGAGCAAAAGAGCCTTTTTGCAGCAATCTGGGCCTCCCTGCTGATGGCTCGCCTCATCTGTCTGTTGGACTCTTGCATGGGCAGGGTGCCTGTGTGTATGAGGTTCTAGGTCAGACACCAGCCCTTGCCTCTGCACAGGTGGTTTTGTGCCACTCTCCCTTTGTCTTGTATCCAAGATACTAGGACATTGATCCGTTTTATCAGAGTGTGTCAAATAATAGCCAGCACGTGGCCTCAGCCAGTGTTGAGGGGAATAAGGCAAGTGGCCCCCAGATCCCATGCTGTGTCCTGTGCAGGGTGTGTCTCCTTTAGAACACCAGGGTACCTCCTCTCGTGATGGGTCCTGAAGGCTTCAGGGAGCACCCATTTTGGTCACTTGGGTGTTTAGTAGTGCCCGACAGAGAACTAGAACAAAATTCTACACATTACAGGCACAAAGGTTAGGGGATAAGGCTCAGTAAATCAGGAGTTCTGGTTGAGGATTATTAGAGGCCACGCTGCCCCGTCCTGTCCGTGGCAGAGGGAGAGCTGCGCTGTTTATACAACCTGACTGCAGGGGGCGCTGTGAACTCGTCTATTCTGTACACTGGCAGAACTCTACTTGCAGATTGCTCCTAAAGGGCTAGGGGGTGCTCTGGTTCTTTGGAAGCCAACCTAGGGAGCCCCAGGGGCCAGGCACCTTACTGGGAGGGCTTCCTATTCTTAGGCTTGGAGCAGGCCAGAGTCTTCAGTAGAGATCACAGACTTACTGTGGATGGCAGTTCTAGGCTCACCTAGTGAGCCAGGAAGGGGATGGTGTCCAAAATAGGTCCCGAGTCTATGGGAACCTGGTTGGTTCTAGATCTTACTGTCAGACTTTGACTTTTCTCCTTAGCTGGAGTGGGAGCAGTGGGTAGGGCACACAGAGCCCCGGCCTGTGGTGTCTAGAGGGGCGGAGCCAGGCAGATAGCATCACTTCTATAGCTAGGGGAGGGAGGGGAAGATCAGAGAACAGGTGACTTAACAGTGATCTAGGCACCTGCTACCACCTACTATGTAGGACCAAGAGCAGCATGTGCCTCAGGAATAATGACCCATTCCTCCGGAATGGGTAGATTTTATAAGGCAGGTCGGCGCCAATAGCAGCTTTATACTCAGCCTATCTGTGGTGTCTAGTTGAAGGCTATACACACCTGACCTGCCAATTAACCCTAGCAGGGATATCACAGCCTCTAATCACCATCATTAGGTGAAGGGGCCTGAGGACATGGTGGCTTGCAAGACCTGAAGGTGAAAGAGACAAAGGAACCCGGGGCTCCTCTGGGACACTGCTCCACCCGGGAGGCAGCAGACCTAAGGGAGAGAGGGGCATCCCTCTGGAGGACAGAGGGAGCCAGATGTTTCCTTCTGTTCACTCACACGTGGCGGTGACACCCGCAGGCACCAGCCGCCGGCTCCGGAAACAAGAGTAAATAATAGGTGGGCGGGGCCATTGTAGTCTGGCGGGAGGCTTCTGGCCCCTGACCTGACGTGCTCCTTGGAGTCAAAGGTGGTGCCATCCTCCAAGAAGGCAGTGGGATATTGAGAATGAGGCAAGTGGGCAGGGCTGGCCTCCCTCCCAAGGACAGGCGCTAGCATGAAGAGCGCCTGGCATTTAGGGCATACCAGTGGGACAGGGCGGGACCTGGGGGCGCCCAGGGCAGGCGGGAGGGCTAGTCTGCGCCAGGCCTTGGCTCCAGCCCTTTCCGGCCCTTATTGTCCTTGGTGAGAACCGGACACTGTCCTGTTCCCACTGCCCCCAGCCTCCACAGCTCTGCTCCCCAGGGCCCCAGGGAAGGATGTTGGGAAACAAGAGAGGGCCAGAGACCCATAGAGACACAGACACAAGGGTGAGGGTTCGGTGAAAGGCATACGCTGAAGGCACTGGGTCGTGGGCTCTGTGGGAATTCTGGCAGAATGAGAAGCGGGCAGCCCTGCCCACTTTGGGGGATTCCAGCAGTGAGCTCTGCAGTCCTTAACTTAGGTTACAAACGGTGCTACCTCCTAAGCAAACAATGGCCAGAGCCCCGAGGCAGACAGCCCAGGTACTTACTTAATTGTTTCCCTCAGGTGCATGTCTTTGCCTCCCTTCCAGGGAAATGGAAGTTCCTGGGGGCTCAGAACCAGGATCTCACTCCCCGGTTCACCTTGGGGGGGGGGGGCAAAGCCAGCGGTACTTATAGAAGTTGTACCATAAATGGTGCTTGGTTGGGTTCCTGCCGAGGCAGAGAGAGCAGCCCCTAATTGGCCAGGAGTTGGGCATTCTCAGTACCTATAGCAAGCAGCTTTAGGCCAGCTACTGGTAGTGTGGACTTCAAAGCTTTCCCTTGTGCTTGAGGGGCAGCCACACCCAGCTAGCCTCCTCAGCCCTGGGCCTGCACAGGGTGGGAATCCTGGGTCCACAGGTCTCAGCATCTCCTTCCCAGGATTCAGATCCTTTGCCAGCTGGAGAGAGATCCAGGTCCTTATATCCAGAGAGGCTCCAGCCACACTTGGAGAAACTAGGCATGTGCCTACTTAACAAATTAGGGTTTTTTTTTTTCCTTGCATGTGTAGAGTGTGTGTGGTGATCACACATGTATGTGTGTTCACAAGTATGTGGATGGGTGGGTATGCACAAAAAAATGAGTGCAAAGTTGGAGGTCCAAAGTTGAAGTTTAGTGTTTTCCTCAGTCTCTCCCTACTTATTTATTGAGGTTAAGTGTCTCACGGACTCCGCATGCAGTTCACAGACTCCAGCAAGTCAAGCTAGCACACTTGCCCTAGCCATCCTCTGACCCTGCCTCCTGCTGTTAAACCCGGTCCTGGAGAATTCAGAACTCCTGTCTTCACCCAAGACCTTTCCCCAGCCCAAAATGAACAGTTCTTGTTTTGTTTTGGTCTGTTTTTTTGTTTTGTTTTGTTTTTGTTTTTTTTGAGACAGGGTTTCTCTGTGTAGTCTTGGCTGTCCTGGAACTCGCTTTGTAGACCAGGCTGGCCTCAAATTCACAGTGATCCACCTACCTTTGCCTCCTGAGTCCTGGGATTACAGGCGTACGCCACCAAGCCCGGCTAAAATGAACAGTTCTTAAAGTGGTGTTACAAGTGTGCCAGCTGCACAAGCTTTACAGTATCCATAGAAATGTCCAAGATAAGAAACCATGGTCCTACTTTATCCCTTCAAGGGCTATGGTAATGGGCACACAAGATTCATTGGGCTATTATGTGTTTTGTATATTTGAAAACTCAGAAAGAGCCGGTTGGTGGTGGCACACACAAAGAAAAGTTCAATCAATTTTATGGCAAATCCCTTCTTTCTGTTTTACCTGAGTGTATGTGACGTTAGCTACACTGGGAGATAACACCAGAATTTTTTTTTTAATTGGTTTTTCTAGACAGGGTTCCTCTGTGTAATAGCTCTGGCTGTCCTGGAAGTCACTTTGTAGACCAGGCTGGCCTCGAACTCACAGCAATCCGCCTGCCTCTGATAGGTAAGTATTTTAACCCTGAGTTACAAACCTGACCCTGGCAATATATTTTGGATGAGATTTATTATCTTAATTTAAAAAAAGGGGGGGGGGTAGGATAGCAAGACTAATCATGTAAGTGAAGGCTGGGTTTGAATGAACAATACTGCCTCAAAAAATAAGGTGGGAGAGCAGTCAGCAGTGATTCTTGACAACAAAGACCATGCATTTACACATGTACACCATCCACACATGAAAAATAGAAGATTGCCAGCACTCGGGAGGCAGAGGCAGGCAGATCGCTGTGAGTTCGAGGCCAGCCTGGTCTACAAAGTGAGTCCAGGATGGCCAAGGCTACACAGAGAAACCCTGTCTCAAAAAACAAAAAAAAAAGAAAAAAAAGAAAAGAAGAAGAAGATTGGTAGATTTGGGGGTTTTTTGTTTGTTTGTTGTTTGAGACAGGGTTTCTCTATGTGTATTCCTGGCTGTCCTGGACTCACTTTGTAGACCAGGCTAGCTTCAAACTCACAGCGATCCACCTGCCTCTGCCTCCTGAGTGCTGGAACTAAAGGTGTGCGCCACCACGCCCGGCCTAGATTGGTAGAGTTTGAGTAAAGCAGATCACTGCCTATGTTGTGGATAAGCTACAGTTGAAGGTCAGATCATAGAACAAGAGTTGGCTTCCCTTAGCAAGAGGGGACTGAGCAGCACACACAGCCTTCCTACCTGAACTGAAACCCTGGATCTTTCTGGGTTGCAGCCTGCTGACCCACCCTTCCGGCTTTGGACTTGGGTGATTCCATAATTCTTTCATTCGTTAAGCATCGCTTTATCAGCCCCTTTCTCTCTGCCATTGGTTCTGCTTCGTGGGAGAACACTGACTCATACACTGTTTTCCCAAAAGGAAGGAAAAGCAACAGTGCCTGCTGGACACTGCACAGCCCTGGGACTGGCAGGGCAGCTTGCTGTCAGCACTCACACTTGGCTGTTCCCATGCCTGGCGCTCCTGCCCCCAGCACAGACGGTTTCTTTTTAGTAGTTTTATTTATTTGTGTGAACTCTGGCATGCCTATGGAGAACAGAGCCAACTCTCTCCTTCTACCTTGTGGGTCCCAGGGATTGAACTCAGGTCCTCAGGCTTGGAGGCGAGCACCTTTACTGAGCCATCTCCCCAACCCTTTCCCAGCTTCCCTGAGACGCAGCCTTGCTCTATGGTACCATCTGGCTTCATGCTTGTTATCTGGCCCAGGATGGTCTCAAACATGTGGCCTATGTGATGGAAACACGCCAGCGCAACTGGCTTCTCACTACTTGATATAGTAATAATTGCTTGCTTCTTGTGTCTGTCCTACCACTGTCCACTTAATTGACCGAAGGGGATTTGTCTGCTTAAAAGGTAAATCCTCGCCAGGCGTAGTGGCACAGGCCTTTAATCTCAGCACTTGGGAGGCAGAGGCAGGTGGATCTCTATGAGTTCGAGGCCAGCCTGGTCTACAAAGTGAGTCTCAGGACAGCCAAGGCTACGCAGAGAAACCCTGTCTCAGGAAAAAAAAAGAAAGAAAGTCCTCAATAATTTTTTTTCTCAGAAGTGAGGGTTCAAACCGAGAACCTGTGCATACTAAGCAAGTGCTCCATTAGTGGTCCACACCTCTGCTCAAAGTTGTTTGTTTAGTTTTTTTTTTTTTTTTTTTTTTTTTTTGAGACAGGGTTTCTCTGTGTAGCCTTGGCTGTCCTGAGACTCGCTTTGTAAACCAAGCTGGCCTCAAAGTCACAGAGATCCGCCTGCCTCTGCCCCCCCCCCCCCCCCCCCCCCCCCCCCCGCCCCGAGTCCTGGGATTAAAGGCGTGCATCACGGTACCAGCCAGCAATTGTTTGTTTCTTTCTTACAGAAGAGTCTCACTGTGTTGTCTAGGCTAGTCTCAAACTCAGGCTCATTCTAGCTTCTTGCTTGACCTTCCTGAGTATCTGAAGCTAAGCAGGCACCGCTGCGCCCAGCTAACAGCGGATTGTGAAGGGCACGAGGCCCTTGTGCTCACCGACAAGCACTAGGGAAACCAGGAATGTCAAAGACGAAAGATCCTCTCCTCAGTGGGCGCGACGTGGACCTGTGTTCCACACAGAAGGCTGGTGGTGGGTGTGGTTAAGTAGCCTGGCAATCTGTGCAGTCTGTAGGGCCAGGGTACACTCAGGCCCCCCAGATTGTCCCAGTCTCTTCCCTCTCTCTACCTTTATCTTAATCCTTGTTTCTCAGTCAACAGAACCCATCCTTAGGGGAGATGTAACGTGTGCTTTACAGCTTGGTGACCTCTATGCTCTCTGTGTGACAGACACCACACCACATCCTTCCCTGGGCCCTTAAGCTATCAAGCCCATCTGTGTAGAAGAGGTCACATGTACTTGACAAAAGAGTTTCAATGTAGTCACGCCTTAAGGCTTTACCATGTACATGGGCTTGAGATAATTGCTACCAGGAAGCTCCTTCCCAGAACCCTACTGGAATTAAATAAACTGCCCAGTGTCAGACTCTCGAAGTTTGAACCAAGCCTGTGTTGAACCTGATTTCCTTCTTGTCTCTCACAGGTCATTACTTTGCTGGAAGTGGCGGTTGCAGAGACCACCCCCCCCCACACACACACAGGTGTTTACTGACACCATCCACCCACCCCACCCCCACCCCCACAGGTGTTTACTGGCAGGACAATCAGGACAGCTGCCAGTAGCTCACCATAGCACATTGGGCTCCTTCTTGGAACTCAGCTTCCGCCCTCAGTCAGTTTGAGAACACTGAGCTCACGTAGCCAGGTGCTTCTGCCGACTGTCCAGGTCTGTGTCTGGGCCCTTTCTCCCTCAAGCTCCCCTCTTTTCCTGTCTGGATGCTGTAGGCTAACTTCTCTGGAAATGCTGATTCACCTGGGCCCTTTCCCCAATCAGTACTACATCTCTGATCTGTCATTTCCCCTGTCAAGCCTGTCTGTAATTTTCCCACTATGTGTTTTGTTGATTATATGTCTGACTGTTTTGTTACCCCTTGGAAACTGTGGGTACCTTGAGGGCAGGGATGGACACGGTCTGGCTACCTGAAGGCCTCCTGAAGGACCCAGTAATCTTCTTGGCACCTGTGGGTACCTGCGTGCGGGTCATAGGGTGAACCCCTGAATAAACCTCTACCTTTGACATAAACACATTTCCCCTGCAAGCTACTGGAGATTGACTCTAGGGCCTTGTGGTTGCCAGACAAGCTTTCTAAGCTCTCTGCCACAGAGCTATACACCTAAGCCCCAACTATAAAGGCCTTTGCATTTTGTTTTTATGTCTTTTCTGCCTATTTGTATAGGCACCATGTGTGTGCAGTAAGTGCACACACTGAGCCATCTCCCCAGGTCCATGAGCATTTTAAAACAATTTTTTTTAATTAATTTATTCAGATTACATCTCACTAGTTGTCCCTCCCTCCCTCTTTCATCCTATTCCCCTCCTCTAGGTCTGTGACAGAAGGGGACCTCCTCCCCCCACCATATGTTCACAGCCTATCAAGTCTCATCTTGGTAGAAAACAATTGTTTTTAAAGATCTATTTTTATTAAACCAGGCATGGTGGCTCACACCTTTAATCCTAGCACTTCAGGAGTTTGGGGCCTGGCCTGGTCTACATTGAGAGCTCCAAGACAGCTAGCAACACTTAGAGAGACCTCATCTCAAAAAACCAGAAAAAAAAAAAGATTTATACTTATTCATGTGTGGTATGTACACAGGTGTCTGTGGAGACCAGAAGAGGATTGTAGGTCCCATGGGCTAGCGTTATAAGCAGTTATGAGCTGGCTGACGTAGGTGCTGAACCCAGGTCCTCTGAAAGGGCAGTATATGCTCTTAAGCACTGAGCCTTCTCTTTAGCCCCCCCTAACACGACACAAATACTTTTCAGGGGTCTCTAATCATCTGGTCCTGACCAGTTTTCCTGGCTGTGTCTCCTGCTATTTCACCCCACGAAGCATTCTTTGTCCTGGAGACAGACAGACACAAGAAATTAGTCAGCACGGACTGTCATGCCTCCGAGCCTTTGCTCAGGCTGTTCTCTGGCTTTGTACGCTGCCTCTCACCCTGCACAGCTCTTACTCATGTTTGCGTGGCAGGTCAGGTCCTGGGCCTCTGTGACGTCTTCCTCCTCAGCCATCAAGCCTTCCTTCTCCACGATCTGAACATTCCTCACTCTCCAGCGTCTGAGGCTTAGAATGTGTCTCCTTAAAGCTAGAAAGGGGCTGCAGAGATGGCTCAGTGGTTAAGAGCACTGTCTGTTCTTCCAAAGGTCCTGAGGTCAATTCCCAGCAACCACATGGTGGCTCACAACCATCTATAATATGATCTGGTGCACTTGTCTGGTGTGCAGGCACACATTTGGGCAGAATACTGTATAAATAGTAAATAAATGAATAAAAAAAAAAAAGCCAGAAAGATAGAAAGTGCCAACAACCATGTGCTCAGCATGTGCAAAGGTAACTTCCCTCAGTTTTGAATGACAGCAGGTAGGGGAGAGGGTACTGTGGGTTCTTGTTCAGCAGGTATCGTCTTTACTATGTATATGGGTGTTTTGGCTGCATGTGTGTCTGTGTCTCGTGGGTATGCCTGGTGCCCTGCCAGGCCGGAGCGTGTTGGATCTCCTGGAACTGGAGTTCCAGCCCACACTGACCTGTGAGTGTTGGGAATTGAATCTAGGCATTCTGAAAGAACAGTCTGTGCTTTTAACCATTGAGCCATCTTCCTCCTTCTCTTCATCTTCCTTCTTCATCTGGTTTTTCTTTTTTGGTTTCTCAAGATAGGGTTTCTCTGTGTAGCCTTGGCTGTCCTGGACTGGCTTTGTAGACAGGCTGGCCTCTAACTCATATCAATCCACCTGCCTCTGCCTCTTGAGTGCTGGGATTACAGGTGTGCACCACAACCCCGGTTTCACATAGCTTCTTCCCCCGTCACCGCCCCCCCCCCAAAAGGTTTCTATGTGTAACAGCTCTGGCTGTCCTGGAGCTAGCGCTGTACTCCAGGCTGGCTTCAAAGTCATGGAGATCCCCCTGCCTCTGCCTCCCAAGTGCTGGGATTAAAGGCGTGCGCCACCATGCCTGGCTTCACATGTTTTTTTTTTTAATATTAATTTATTCAGATTACAACTCAATTGTTATCCCATCACTTGTATCCTCCCGTTCCTCCCTCCCTCCCACTTTCACCCTATTCCCCTCCCCTAGGTCTATGACTGAGGGGGACCTCCTCTCCAACCATATGGTCACAGCCTATCAAGTCTCATCTTGGTAGCCTGCTTATTCTTTCTTTGAGTGCCATCAGGCCTCCCCATCAAGGGAGAACTATGGAGAATGTCCTGTCCATTGGGTAGATCAGAGTAGGGATTCGATGTTTACTACTTGTATTGTGCTTGGCTAGTGCAAACACATAGCTATTTTTGACAGTAATCCCTAACCCTTGTTGGGCACCTTCAGGAAGCCCCTTTAAAGAAATATATATTTTTGTTTTGTTTTGTTTTAGGCCGGGCCTCCACGCTTGCCTCAGACTTGTCTTTAGTACAGGCTGGCCTTGATGTCATCACAAACTGTTGCATCAGCTTCCCAAATGCTGAGGTTACAAGCCTGAGTCACCACGTCTGGCTGCTGTGCTGACTTACAAATGCACAAGGTAAAAGGCACCTGCGTTGGCTCAGGGCACCCCGAGACAAAGTTCTCAGCACAAAGGAAATATATTTGCCCTAGAGGGACAAAGGGCTGGGAAAAGAGACAAAGACAGGAGATAGAGGACAGGGGAACAATAGGGAGGGGGGGCCTATTTGTCCCTGGAGGACAAAGCACGCTGATGGATAAGGAGGACGGGATGCTGCCCATAGGCATATGGCAGGTTTTAAAAGTAAAAGGGGAAACACCCACGTTAGATTGAGGTGTTTAACTTGCTTGTTTTCCATTTGTTATTTTGTTTTGTTTGTTTTTTTTGTTTTCCAGACAGGATCTCTCTGTATAGCCCTGCCTGTCCTGGAACTCGCTCTGTAGATCAAGCTGGCCTCAAATTCACAAAGATCCACCTGCCCCTGCCTCCAAGGTGAGCACCGTCACCCACCGAGGCGTTTGCTTTTGATTGAACAGGCTAATTAGGTGAGGCAGAGGGGACTTTTGATTGCTGGACTCCAATACTTTGATAGCTGGGCCTTGGTAGTCAGCCTCAGGAGGAGGAAGCGGCTAAATAAAGGAATGGGTCTTCCTGCAAGCTTTTTCCTGGCCTGGAACTCACAGCGATCCTCCTGCCTCTGCCTCCCGAGTGCTGGGATTAAAGGTGTGTGCCACCACCGCCTGGTTTATCTTTACAGTTTTTAGCAAGGCAGAGGGAAAGGGGGAGAAGGGCAGGCCCTGCCAGAGCCGGGTTTGGCATGCTCAGGCTGCCTAGAGTCTCTTCCCTGGGTATTTGTTTTACGGTTTCCTTTTTATTTGTATGTATGTCTATGTCATGTATATACAGGTGCTCTCTGAGGCCACAAGACGATATAGAATCCTCTGGAAGTGGAGTTACAGGAGGCTGTGAAACCTCCAGACCTGGAGCTGAACTGAGGCCCTCCAGAATGACAGCAAATGCTCTTAACTGCTGAGTTGCCTCTCCGGCCCACATACTGGATATTTTGGTATACGGCATGCGGTTGGAACCTAACTCAACTTTCTTTTTAAACAGTAAACTAGCTGCAGCTGCTTTTGTTTTCTGTGTTTGGTGCTGAGGGGTGAACCCACAGCTTGTCACATGACTACAATGTCTGCAAGTCAGCCTGGTCTAGCGCTGCGCTGACTTTCCACACAAACCATCTTCCTTAACTTGAGATTGCACATGTAACACGTGGTGAATTGGGATACCATTCATTTAATTCCCTCCCCCTCCTTTTAAAGATTTATTTTTGTCTTATGATTATGCGTGCTTTGCTTCTAGGTATGTCTGGGCACCACCTGCCTGCAGTGCCTTCAGAGGCCAGACGAGAGCACTGGAGTCTCTGCATCTGGAGTTACAGAGGCTTGTGAGCGAGCTGCCATGCGGGTGCTGGGAACTGAGCCCTGGTCTTCAACAAGAGCAACAGGTGCTATTAACCACTGAGCATCTCTCCAGTCCCTTCCTTTCCTGGAGCAACAAGCTGTGCCTTGGCGCTCTGCATCGCTTTCAGCCTCCCAGCTTTAGCTCTTTTTTAAAAAAAAGGAAGAAAAAAGGCAGAAAATACAACCACTCACTGGGAGGCTTATGTGCACCTTGGCCTGTGCAACACCATACAGTTTAACAGTCACAACATAGTGCAGTAGGTTTTTTTCCTTAATTTAAATTTTATTTTTGAGCCGGGCGTGGTGGCACATGCCTTTAATCCCAGCACTCGGGAGGCAGAGGCAGGCAGATCGCTGTGAGTTCGAGGCCTGGTCTACAAAGTGAGTCCAGGATGGCCAAGGTTACACAGAGAAACCCTGTCTCGAAAAACCAAAAAAAAAAAAATTAAAAAAAAATTTTTATTTTTGCCAAGTGGTGGTGGCGGCGCATGCCTTTAATCCCAGCACTCAGGAGCCAGAAGCAGGTGGATCGTGAGTTCGAGGCCAGCCTGATCTACAAAGGGAGTCCAGGACAACCAAGGCTACACAGAGAAACCCTGTCTCAAAAAAAAAAAAAAGTTTTAAAAAAATTTTTTATTTATGTGTATATGTTCAGGCCAACTGCAAACTCACTCTGCAGCTAAGGATGACCTTGAACTTCTGATCCTCCTGCTTCTTTCTTCCCAGTTTGTGATTTTTTTCCCCCCTTCTTATTCTGTTCTATTGCTTTGGCGAGAGAGGGGATATATATTTTTGTGGTGAGCTCTGGAGTCAGACTGTGCCTATCAGGGACACACGAGCACGTGGGTGGTGATCCATAGGGCTGTTGCGACCACCGGGTAAGCACTCTTTACGCTGTCCTTGGCGCTGTTCCCATGATCCTAGCTGCCCATTCACGTGCCAGGCCCGAACAAAAGAGGGAGATCTCCCAGAATGAGGTTTGGAGTTGACCTTGCCAAGCTGCTCAGCTTTATATGTGCTCTGTGCCTCAGTTTCTTCATTTGTATATTTATAAGAAGATACAAAAACACCTACTGCAGGGGCAGTGGGTGGGGGGCAGGCGATGAGTGGCGGATAGGTTTAGAATGCCTTCCATGAATTTCTCAAAAGTGAATACAAGTATTAATTAAAAACTTCCTACTGAGGGGCCGGAGTGGCTAAGGGTGCCTGCTGCCCTTGCAGGGTGTCTGAGTTTAGTTGCCAACATGCATGTCAGAAAGCTTGAAACGGCCTGGAACTCCAGCTCCCAGGGATGCGACATGCTCTTCTGGACCCTACAGGCACCAGAACAGACATGGCACATATATATATATTCACATAAACGAAAATAAAATTAAAGACCTACTGTAGTACGCTCTGACTATTAAACATTATGGTGTTGCCCAGGCCAAGGCACACACACACCTCCCAGTAAGTGGTCAATTTTCTGTCTATGACCATTATTAAATTCTTATTTAATTTAATTTTTTGTTTGTTTGTTTGTTTTTGTTTTTCGAGACAGTATTTCTCTGTGTAGCCTTAGCTGTCTTGGACTTAATTTGTAGACCAGGCTGGCCTCGAACTCACAGCGATCCGCCTGCCTCTGCCTCCAGAGTGCTGGGATTAAAGGCATGTGCCACCACCACCAGGCTTGCCTTTTTTTTTTTTTTTTAAGGGCTAAAGCTGGGGCTTTTAGAGAGATGCAGAGCACCAAGGCACTGCTCCTTTCTCCAGCTCTGATCCGTGCTGCTGCTGGCATCTAACCAGGCCTGTGTCTGCCTCCTTCCTGCGTGGACCTGGCCTGTCTTCTGTCAGCCTTGCCTTCCTGCTGTAGGCTGACATGAGCATGGAGCAGCCAATGTGCAAGACAGCGTTCGGGCGTGGACAAGACCGCGGGGATCAGAGGCTTCCTGGGCAGCTCATACTGATGACTTAGGAATCGGGGCTCTGCACCAGGTGCTACTTCTTGTCTTTCCTCTTCTCTTCTGGAGAGGGATGAGGGAGAGCCTTTAGGAGAGACATGTTCTTATATGGAGATTGTCATTGTAGTGGTGGGGGGGGCTGTGTGCAGGGGGAGGGGGAGGCATTTTCTTTAATTAAAAAAAACTTTATATATATGTATTTTTTTTGTGTAGCCTTGGCTGTCCTAGACTCACTTTGTAGACAAGGCTGGCCTTGAACTCACCTCCCCGAGTGCTGAGACGAAAGGTGTACATGCCACCACACCTGGCTGGTAAAATTTTTCTTTTTTTTTTTTTCGGTTTTTTTGAGACAGGGTTTCTCTGTGTAGCCTTGGCCATCCTGGACTCACTTTGTAGACCAGGCTGGCCTCGAACTCACAGCGATCCGCCTGCCTCTGCCTCCCGAGTGCTGGGATTAAAGGCATGCGCCACCACGCCCGGCTGTGAAATTTTTCTTTAACAAAGGAACTTACTGAAGTTTTAGAAGTCAGGCAATTCTCCAGGCATCTAAGGAAAGCCAGCTCCACTTTCCCTCTGCCTCGGCACTTCTCTGAATATCACCTCTCGCATCTCCAAGCTGCTGCTTCTAAGGTTTTCCTTCCTATTTCTAAGTATTATATGACAGATTTTCCTTCTTTCCGGTTTCTTCTCTCTCTCTCTCTTTCTCTCTCGTTTATTTTTTGGTGATGTTTGGGGACTGAGATCAGAACTTTGATGCCATAGAACAAAGATTAAGTCATCGCTAATATTCATTTTCCTAACGTACGCTCCTACCTTACCTTTTTGTTTGTTTTTGGTCTCTTGAGACAGGGCTTCTTTGTGTTAGCCTTGGCTGTCCTGGAATTCGATCTGTAGACCAGGCTGGCCTCAAACTCAGAGATCCGCCAGCCTCTGCCTCCCGAGTGCTGGGATTAAAGGCGTGCACCACCATGCCCAGCTACATTCTACCTTTATCTTCGCTTTGTAATTTCCAAGAGGACCCTCAGTCCACTCAGACCAGATTTTTTTTCCCCTTTTAAATCAAGGTCTTCATTACGTAGCTCATGTTGGCCTTGAACTTGGAGCAAGCCTGCCTTTGAGCATTAGGATTATATGTTGGGGACAATAGGCTATAGCTGTGTATTATCTTCCTTGGCTTAGTCAGGACTTCTGGATTCCCTCACTTAGTCTCCCCTCATCCCCAATAGAATTGCTTCAAGCTGGTTTGGTGACACATGACAATCCTGGCACCTGGGAAGCAGGGCCAGCCTCAGCTACATATCATGCCCTAGGCCAGCCTGGAGTACAATTAGACTCTGTCTCAAAACAAGACAAACACTGGGCTGGAAGCTACTCGCACTTGCTGCTCTTCCAGAGGGTCTGAGTTTGGTTCCTAGCACGGGTGGTGGACAGCTCACTACCGCCTGTAACCCCAGCTCCCAGGGAATGATATCCTCCTGGCCTTTGCAAGCACCTGAATGTGCACAGACAGCACACACTCACGCACACACACATATGCACACAAAAATAAAAATTTAAGCCCCAATCAAACCAAACAAAGCAGTCGGGCGTGGTGGCACACACCTTTAAGCCCAGCACTCGGGAGGCAGAGGCAGAAGGCTCCCTGTGAGTTCGAGGCCAGCCTGGTCTACAAAGTGAGTCCAGGACAGCCAAGGTTACACAGAGAGACTCTGTCTTGAAAAACCAAAACAAACAAAGACCCCTCTTGTTTTGTTTAAATTGGAACTCTGCCTAAAGCTAACCAACCCTTTACCATATCTTGCAATGGTCCTCTTTCTTTCTTTAAAAAAATTTTTTTTGGGTGCACGCCTTTAATCCCAGCACTCGGGAGGCAGAGTCCAGGACAGTCAAGGCTACACAGAGAAACCCTGTCTCGAAAAACAAAACAAAAAAAAAAAAATTTGTTAAGCCAGGCAGTGGTGGCGCTCGCCTTTAATCCCAACACTTGGGTGGCAGAGGCAGGCAGATCTCTGAGTTAGAGGCAGTCTGGTCTACAAACCGAGTCCAGGACAGTCAAGGCTACACAGAGAAATTCTGTCTCGAAAAACAAAACAAAGAAACAAAAAATTATTATAATTTATTCAGATTACTTCCTGATGGTCCTCTTTCTTATTTTGTTGAGTTTTCCTGGAATCACAGGTCTGTGCCATTCTAACCAAGACCAGCCTGTTTCTATCAAGCAGGGTCTCAAATTGTACTACAAGGTTACCCTGGGTGTTTAGTAAGATCCTGTTTCAAAATAGGAAGGCTCAGTGGTAGAGAGCTTGCCTAGCAGGAATGAGGCGGCTTGTTCTTTAGTGTTTGGTGGGTGTGTTGGAAGAATGCTTGAATGGTTGAGTGAGTGGGTTTTCTGCACTGGAGAACTGGAGCTTAAGGGGGACGATACTACAATAAGATATGAACGTTTTGCCGGGCGTGGTGGCGCACGCCTTTAATCCCAGCACTCGGGAGGCAGAGGCAGGCGGATTGCTGTGAGTTCGAGGCCAGCCTGGTCTACACAGTGAGTCCAGGACAGCCAAGGCTACACAGAGAAACCCTGTCTGAAAAAACCAAAAAACAAAACAAAAACAAAAAAAAGAACGTTTTGGGCTGGAGAGATGGCTCAGAGGTTAAGAGCACTCTGCTCTTCCAGAGGTCCTGAATTCAATTCCCAGCAACCACAAGGTGGCTCACAGCCATCTATCATGAGATCTAGTGCCGTCATCTGGTGTGCAGGAGTACATGGAAGCACAACACTGTATATGTATTAAATAAATCTTAAAAAAAAAAAAAAAATATATATATATATATATATATATATATATATATATATATATATATATATATATATATATATATATATATATATATATAAACGTTTTGGCACATATTCATTCTTTCCGCAAGTCCCAGCCAGTCTAGATCTGAGTCCCCGGCGGCGAGGGGGTGGGAACAGCGCAAAAACTCCTCTGGATTCAGCCTGTAATTTTGGAACAGCGCTGTGTAACCCACCTGGATCTGAGCGCAGCCGGAAGTTCTCCAGGCATTGTCCTGAGAACTACAGTTCCCAGAAGGCAGCGTGGAGGAAGGACCGCAGAAGAAGAGGGCTTCCGGACGCTGATGCTGTCCCTGTCAGCGCGACACATTGAGGTACGCTTAGGTGGCGGGCAGTGTGGGAAGGTGGCAGAAGGTGGCGGTGACTGGGAACAAATGTCAGATGCAGAGCGGGTAATGGCAGAACGGATCCCTAGCTTTCAACTCTCTCCCTGCAGCCAACATGACGAAGCTAACCCAATGGCTTTTGGGACTGGCGCTCCTGGGCTCTGCCTGGGCTGCCCTGACCGTGGGCGCTCTGGGCCTCGAGCTGCCTTTCCCCTGCCGGGAGGTCCTGTGGCCACTGCCTGCCTACCTGCTGGTGTCCGCTGGGTGCTATGCCCTGGGTACTGTGGGCTATCGCGTCGCCACATTTCACGACTGCGAGGACGCCGCCCGAGAGCTGCAGAGCCAGATCCTCGAGGCCCGAGCGGATTTAGCCCGCAGGGGCCTGCGCTTCTGACACCGTCACCCATTCCAGTCTGTACATCCTTCTTCACTCCCCATTAAAGTGCAGTTTCGTTTTCTAACCTGTTTAGTTCTGAGTATGGAGGATTGGTATTGGGGAATCTCTTATATACCCCAGAGGTGAAGAAGTCACAGGCGGGAGAGCCACCTTTAGCCTTGTGTTTTGGTGGTGTTCTGGCCCCTTAAGAGGATGCTGCTGCTGCTGCTGCTGCTGCTGCTGCTGATTTTCCCTGTTTGAAATGGGATCTTATGTATCCCAGACTGGCCTCGAACCCAGTATGTGGGTGAGGATTATCTTCATTCTCTCCCTCTCAGTGTGTCTAATTACAGATTTAAACCACTATGACCAGTTCGTGTGGTATTGAGGGTCGAACCTGCTGTGCTTCGAACTTGTAAGCCCTCAGCTGAGCTGCATCCCTCAAGCCTGTTTTGTTTATCTGTTTGGGTGGTTTTCTTATGTAGTCCAACCTGGGATTACAGGTGTGCGCCACCATGCCCTAGCCTGCTTCAACCTTTTTTTTTTTAACTTTTATTTTATGTGCATTGGTGTTTTGCATGTATGTCTACTTGAGAGTATCAGATCTTAGAGTTACAGACAGTTGTCAGCTGCCATGAAGGTGCTGGGATTTGAACTCTGGAAGAGCAGTCAGTGCCTTTAACCACTGAGCTCCCTGCTTCAGCCTCTTAAATGCTTTTCACACAAGTCTGGGCAAGAAGTATGTATACCTAATTTCAATTCTTTATAACTTCCAAGTTCTTTTGTTTTTGATTTTTCTTTTTTAAAGGTCTTCCTGGTGGCCAGGCTGGTGGCCCACGCCTTTAATCCCAGCACTCGGGAGGCAGAAGCAGGCGTATTGCTGTGAGTTTGAGACCAGCCTGGTCTACAAAGCAAGTCCAGGACTGCCAAGATAACATAGAGAAACCCTGTCTTGAAAAACCAAAATAAATAAATAAATAAATAAATAAATAAATAAAGGTCCTTCTGGGACTTTCTAACTTCTAATTCTTTCAAATACCTTTCTGAGCTAATTTTATAGGCCCAGTCACTAGACCCAGCATCTATCAAGACAGGCAGGTTGAAAATAGTGAAGAAAACCCAAGCCTTACAGGCAGGGGTGGCGAACGGTTTATTTTAAGGCACGTCGTACAGATACCACCCCAGCCTCCAAAATGAGAAAAGATAATCTCTTTAGAAAAATGTGATTTCCTCCTAGAGGTCCCACCTGATCTGAGTAAAGATCTTTGGTCCCTCTATTTCCAAAATCATCCTTTTTTCCCTCACAACCTACTGCATCCACGGAATTGTTTACAAGGACCTGTGCGGCTAACAGGAGTTCGGCCTCAGGTTGTCACTGAGGTTCCTGGGGTCAGGTTTGCAGAAGGCGGTATTTCCTGTCGTGCTCTGGGGGGTACTTGCAGAAAAGCCCGAGGCGGATAAAGCTGGTAAGGATTCCCGGAAGGTTGGGCACCTGCAATCAAAGAGCTGCTATAAAGACAGGAACTAGTTTCCGCTTTGTAGACTTGTCGTCCCTTCCGGAACCTGCTCACCATGATGTATGAATCTCTGAGTCGAAACCCGTAGATGGACCAGGAGGCAGAGGAAAGGAGGGTAGCGATGGTGAGCGAGAAGGAGAGACGCTGGGTTGATTTAGTCTGGATGATCTTGGCCTGTGACAATGATACTCCCGGCTCAGGTTCATAGCACCCTTACCGGACCCTCGCTACAGAGTCTCCTCAAGAAAAGGACCCAAATCCCTCTGATCTGTCACCCAGCCCTCTCCTGCATCTTGTGTATCCACCTCTACTGCCCTGACTCCTTCCAGGAGCTGGATTTCCCCCCTCCCCCCCCCACCCCTCAGGAGTATTAGCCAGTCCTTGGCTCAGGGAGCCAGCCCTTCTTATCACCTCTTGGCCACCCTGACTCACCAAGTCAGCCAGTGGGGAGACATACATGCTGATGGTAAAGACACTGCAGAAGAGGCCGAGCTGCTCAAGCCGGGCCTCAAGGTCTGGCACCAGAAGCCAAAAGTAGCCATAACCCAGGAGGAGGACACCCAGCAGGGTTGCAGTCTGGAAGAGCGCAGTACGCTGAAGGGGCAGGGCGGGTGGATAAGAGGGGGAGGGAGAGGTGAGGTGTCTTACTTGCATATGTACCCAGAACACAGATTTCTCTACTGGAATTGCTATTCTGTCCATGCCCCAATGGGAAATTCAACTCCCCCCCGCCCCGGCCACCCCTTGAGACAGGGTTTCTCTGTGTAGCCTTGGCTGTCCTGGACTCACTTTGTAGGCCAGGCTAGCCTCGAACTCACAGCGATCCACCTCATGCACCACCACCTCCCTGGGTGGGAAATTCAACTTTTTCTCCCAGCCTTCATGTCAATGTCTGTCTCACCAGTTACTTGGAAGGAGTCTCATCCTCGCCACACCGGAGGTCTCCAGGCAAGGGGAAAGTATCTTTTTCTCCCTCCCCTTTTCATGTGAGCCTTACATACATATACAATAGGAGACTAATAAGTGTTTGTGTGACTGAGTGGGGGAGCAGAGCCAGTGGCCATTCTTAGCCACTGTCCCTGGTCCTAACCCTAAAGGAACTATCAGAGACAGTATGGCCCTCTCTCCCTGGCCTGTAGCAGAGCACGGGGTTGCTCTCCACTGGGCTAGGTAAGCCACTGGCCTTTCCCAGGGAAGCGTGGGTGGCGGTGTGTGCGATTTGGAGGGTCATGGGAAAGGGGTCAGCTTCATGGGAAAAGGGGAACAGTAGGGCCTTCCAGGAAAAGGAAGTAATGTCATTTTACTTGTATTCCAGGAAATAAAACATTGTGTGCTCTGCTAACGTGGCAGAGGGTGCAGCCGAGGTGGGTGCAAGGCAGGGCCTCTACCTTCTGAGGGCTGTAGTGCAGGTACACCAGGATATAGAGACTCTGAAGCACAGCACCCACGGTGTTAACAATGATGAGGGTCAAGTCTCCCTTCAAGACTCCGTAACTCAGCCAGCCCAGGTTGCTGCGAGGGGAGGAAGGATTATGGTCCGTGGGGGCTGAGCTTTGCACCGGGTCCCCAAGGACCTCTTGCACCTCCCTCTCAGCCTTTCCCACCACAGCCAACAACACTGTTCCTCACTTGACATCCGTGGTGAGAAAAGGCAGGAACTGAATGTTGTCCACGCTCCGTGTCCTCTGCATGTGCCTGAGGTCCGAGCTGGAAGAGGACCCAAAGGGAATTGTTAGGAATGGGTAGAAGATCCATCAGTGCTTGTCACCCACCCTGAACGACAAGCAGTTCTCTTCCCTCAGGCCCTAGAGACCAGCCCTGCTTAGCAAGCACCCCAGAGCACCCAACCCGATTCCACTTTCATTCTTGGCTCCAAATGCAGCCAGGACTTGTAGCCACGTCTCTTGACCACCGTCCTTTCTTGACTTCCTGGTCCTGCCCCAGCCCAGTCTATCCACACTCTCACAGGCCAGTGGAGAACATGCCCAGTGTGAAGAGCACGCAGGCACTGGAGAGGAAAGAGTCCGCCACGCCGCCCGCCTCCATCCCGCCGGAGTCTGTTCCCTCGCCCAGTGCTGTGCGCCAGCAGCTCAGGCCCAGAGCTGCGGACGGCGAAGCCCCTCCCCTCCCCGCGGAGCCGCGCCGGAACCCGCCCTCGCCCGAACTGTACCGGAACTGGGGGCCCTGCCTTACCGGCGCGCTGCGTGCTAGCCTGGCGGTTTGCTGTAATGACCGGCCTGGGTCCTGATCTTGGCCTTTCCTATGGCGTTTAGTGGTTTTAGTATGGACCGTGTATTTGCTCCGACCTGGCCCCCTCCTCACACTCTGCGCATCCCTTCGAACAAACATCTAGACAGCTATCCTCAACTTCTGTGCTCTTGTATGTCCTTTTGCGTTAGTACCCAAACCCCAAATTTAGTCTTACTTAGTCTTCAACGAGCCTCCTGTTCAGTGATCCATATCAGAACCCTGGTTACCCGGCTCTGGGAGGTTTTCCCTGGAAGTGATGGAAACCTCTTTCTAGTCGGTGCCCCAAATAGCAGCAACTGCCATCTTCCTTCAGATGCCCTCCCCTACAAAACCTGCCCTATCCATGGACAACCCTACCCCTGGCCCCCTGTTCCGACATACTTGCTGCTGGGAACTTTCCTTCCCAGCCTCCCACGCAGCTCTGCTGGTGGGGCTGTGCACATGCTTCAGCGGGCACCCGGCTCCCTGACTCACCCAGACAGCATGAGTACCTGCCTGAGTATGCCAAAGCCCAACGCTTGAGGCTGGGGAGAGTGGGGTAGAGGTTGGACAGGAAGAACTCCCGGAGTGGGTGCGGAGAGGAGTCCAGCCCACTATTACAGGGAATTCTCCCGCAGAACCCTCATAGGAGGGAACATCCTCCCTTTAGAAAGATAAATTAAAGCCAAGCTGTGTCTTTTACATGTCGTTGTCTGTCCCCAACCCCATCCCCCATCCCAGCCATTTATTTCATTTTTGTGAGGCAAGGTCTCACAAAATGCCCAGGCTGGCATTAAACTTTTGGCAATCTTCTTGTTTCAATCTTCTGAGTGCTGGGTTACAGGCCTCGTGAGCCTGGCTACTCGTGGTTTGTGCTGCTGAGGTACTAAACGCAGGGCTTACACACATTGGGTTGGTACTCGTTTTTTGTTTGTTTGAGACAGGGTTTCTCTGTGTAACCTTGGCTGTCCTGGACTCACTTTGTAGACCAGGCTGGCCTCAAACTCACAGAGATCCACCTGCCTCTGCCTCCCGAGTGCTGGGATTAAAGGTGTACGTCGCCACCACCCGCTTAGCACTCTACTTCTTGGGGTGCATTTCCAGCCCTTTAATTTTGCTTTTGAGGCAAGGTCCACGTTGCCCGGGTTATCTCAAATTTGCAATCTTCCCACCTCAGCCACAAGAATAGCTGAGATTATAGGTGTGCCTCACACCTGCCCAGTTGCTTCTGTTTTAGCAGAGCCTAACACAGAGTTGGAGCTCTGTGGTCATAAGTCAACACGGGGCGGGGGGCAGAAGAGCATGTTCAAAAAAACCAAGAACATTACTTTATTGTGAATTCAAGAACACTGTATAAAAAAAACCCTCCAGTTGTAGAAATGAGCACGTTTTATATACAGCAGTTTTATATACAGACACTGTACATGTGGGCCCTGCCCCTTAAGCTACACTCTACAGACTGTACACATGGGCACTGCCCTTATGGCTATACTCTAGAACCAGGCTGGTACAGTCCTCTGGTGGGCACAGCTCCAGGGAATGCTGCCCCGGGGATGGGGAGGATGCAGTCAGTGCCTGCTTACAAACCTCTCTGGCAGCCCAGCAGGTGGAAAGCTCACCGAGATGCTTGGGTCAGCCCAAGCTGCCTTTCCTGTACCTGGCTCCCACGCAGGAAGCTGTCTCAAGCATTTCCTTCAGTCAGTTCATCATGGCTTCCTTGGGGAAGGACATCTTTACCAAGTTCAGTGATCAAGCTGCCTGGAGCTCAGGCTCCTCCATCTCCATCTCCCACTGGACCCTCTTAACGGGGCCAGGTCTGCACAGCTTGTTTCTTTGGCTTAAAGGTAGAAACCTCAGGGGAAGGATCTTCCCCACTTCCTTCTCCATCCCTCTGAAGTGGAGGCAGGGACGGCACAGTCAGGCTGGCTGAACTCCTCTGGGTTGAAACCCTTAATACTGAACCTTTCCGAGGCTTCGGGGCGGCGGCTTGTGCATGTGGAGGGAGAGGGTCCCAGGGCTGGAGCTTCTAGGGGGCATATCCCTGCCCCTTAGCCCAGTTCCAATCCTTAAGCCAAGTGAAACACACACTGTCACTGAGTTTGCAGCAGCAGCAGTGGCAGGAGCAGCACAGCCCAGACCAGTGGGAAGAGGCGGGGGGCAGCGCTGTGACCGATGCTGTGCAGGACCTGCACCTCCGGGTCATCTGCACGGTGAGAAGGCGAAGACGGAACAGGGTAAGTGGCTCATTGTTTGCAACCGGCTTCTGGCCAAGCAGGATTTAGCCAGGACTTAGGCAAAGGAGCCACCGCTAGCACCTGGTCTCCTTGAGCAAACCCCTTCCTGTGACCCAGCCCCACTGGCTCAAGCTACCTACCAGCTGGAAGTCTCTTCTCCTGCGAGTTCACGTGGGCCTGGGGACTATGAGCTGGAAGACAAGAATGGTAGCGGATCAGTTATGGCACCACCAGGCAGAGAGGCAGCTTCCTCCCCATCCCAGACCACCAGACCAAGCTCAGCATGCAAGGACGGAGGAGGAGGTCCACAGGGCCCGACACTCACTGATTTTGCCATTGACAGTCACCTTCAACTTCAAGCACTGGGTTTCCTGGTGGTGGATAGGTTTGGCTGTAAAAGAAATCCGTAGGATGTCAAGGAAGGGGCCTTTGCTAGAAGATCCGTGCTCAGACTTGGCTGACTTTACTTTCTCAGGGCCCTGCTTACTTTAAACTTTTTTTTTTTTTTCCTTATTCAAGACAGGTTCTCACCATGTAGCCCTGGCTGCCCTGGAACTTGCTATGTAGACCAGGCTGGCTCCGAACTCATAAACATCTACCTGCCTCTGCCTCCTGAGTGCAGGATAAAAGTGTTCAACGCCGTACCCAGACTTTATTATTTATTTAAAAAAATTTTTTTTCTTTCTCTTTCAAGCATGTCATGGCACATGTGTGAAAGTTAGACCGCAAATTTTGGAAGTCAGTTCTCGCCTTCTACCTTGCTGTCCTGGGATTGACTATGTAGACCAGGCTGGTCTCAATTGCACAGATACCTCTGCCTCCCACGTGCTGGAACTGAAGGCGTGTGTGTGCCGCCACACCCCACCAAGGCTAGTTTTCTTGTTTCTGCCTTCTCTTCTCCTTACAGGAGAGATAGGATGACAGGTGTGCACCACAGCTTTTCACTGGGTTCTGGGACCGCTGGCTTGGTGGGTTACGGACAGATTTTAGGTTCTCAAGCCTGTGTTAATACTGTTTTTTTTTTAAAGAGTTTAAATTGGGGGCTGGAGAGATGGCTCAGAGGTTAAGAGCACTGGCTGTTCTTCCAAAGGTCCTGAGTTCAATTCCCAGCAATCGCATGGTGGTTCACAACCATCTATAATAATGAGATCTTGTGCCCTCTTCTGGCATGCAGGTGTACATTCAGACAAAACATTGTATACAAAATAAATAAATAAAATCTTTAAAAAAAAAAAAAAAAGAGCTTAAATTAAATCTGGGGGAGACAAGCTCTCTTGAAGCCCAGGCTTGCCTTGAACTTGCTATATACAGCCGAGGATGCCCTCGAACTCCTGGTCCTCCTGCCTCTGCCTTCTGAGTGCTGGGATTACAGGCAAGCATCACTCCCACCCCTCCCCCCACCCCATATATAAAATATTTATTCAGTGTGTGTGTCACATGTTTGGAGGTCAGCAGACAATTTGGAGAAGTCCTGTCCTTCAGTCACGTGGGAGCTGGGGATCGAAGTCACGTTGTCAGGTTGGCAGCAAGTGCCTTTTTATTTGTTCTCTTTATTTGCTTTTGTTTTTGAGATAAGGTCTCAATATGTAGCCCAGGCTGGCTTCAAACTAGTGATCTTGGTTTCATTTCCCAAGTGCTAGAATTATCCATACTTCTACCATACTTGTCCCTGCCCACTTTAATTCCTTTCTCCCCTCTAAACTTTTTTTTTTTTAAAGATTTTATTTATTATGTATACAGTGTTTGAAAGCCAGAAGACAGCATTAGATCACATTGTAGATGGTTGTGAGCCACCATGTGGTTGCTGGGAATTGAACTCAGGACCTTTGGAAGAGCAGACAGTGCTCTTAACCTCTGAGCCATCTCTCCAGCCCCCTCCCCTCTAAACTTGATTTAAAATTTTTATTTATTTATTTTTACTTTTGGTTTTTCGAGACAGGATCTCTCTGTGTAGCCTTGGCTGTCCTGGACTCACTTTGTAGACCAGGCCTTGAACTCACAGCAATCTGCCTGCCTCTGCTTCTAGAGTGCTGGGATTAAAGGTGAGTACCATCACGTCCAGTTTATTTGTTTAATTTTTAAAAAAGATTTATTTATTTTTATTTATTGTATATGAGTGCTTTATCTGCCGAAGAAGGCATCAGACCACATTATAGATGGTTGTGAGCCACCAGGTGGTTGCTGGGAATTGAACTCAGGACCTCTGGAAGAGCAGGCGGTGCTCTTAACCACTGAGCCATCTCTCCAGGCCTATTTGTTTAATTTTTAAAATTAATTTTATGCATGTGGGTATTTTGTCTGAGTACCATGTATGTCCCTGGTGCCTTCAGAGGCCAGAAAAGGACACTGGATATCCTGGAACCAGCGTTAGCTGCTATGTGGTCCCAGGAACTGATCAGTGCTCTTAACTGAGGAGCCATCCCTATTCAATCTTTTTTTATTTTTTATTTTTATTTTATCTTTTTCAATCTTTTTTTAGATTGGTCTTGCTCTAGCCCACACTGACCTGAAACTTTGTAGCCCAGGCTGCCCCTGAAATCAATCACATCGGTCCTCCTATCTCAGATCACAGTTGTGAGCCACCATGCCTAGCTCACCGTGGCTTTACCTTCCGCGTTTGCCTACTTCCTGACCAGCGTGCAGCTGGTCTCTCACTGCCTGGAACAACACTCAGCTTTAGCAGGGGCAGTAACAGCACGGTGGACCCTGTCCCTTCCGCACATCCCATCTCACAGCTCCCAGCTGAAGCGAGGTGAGGCGTTCACACTGTCATTTCTCTTTACCTGGACCATTTCTACCATGCTGGCCTAGACTCAGGCAGAGAACTAAACCCTGGATCTGCTCTTCACAGAGCCCCTGGCCTCTGCCTCCCTCAGGAGACACTCTCAACCCCTACTAGTATTTGGGCCCCAAGAATCTGTCCTACCCACTTTCCAAGCCCGTCGACTCATTCTAGGAGTTCTGGAAGTGACCACGCCCCCACGTGCCTCCTGTCCCTGTCATTCCACAGTCTCCTCCATCTTTGACCTTGGGCAGGTAGATACACACATTTCCCCGAGTGCCCCGGGATCGTGTCTATGACATCACACTCTTCTCCTGGCTTGCTGATCTATGTGAGTTCCTTGAGGACCAGGAACTACGAGTGGTTTTGTTTTGTTTTTGTTTTTCGAGACAGGGTCTCTCTGTGTAGCCTTGGCTGTCCTGGACTCGCTTTGTAGACCAGGCTGGCCTCGAACTCACAGGGATCCACCTGCCTCTGCCTCCCGAGTGCTGGGATTAAAGGCGTGCGCCACCACACTCGGCTTGTTTTGTTTTTTAATCGCTGTGCCCATTCACCAGACAGAGTGCCTAAGACACACCTGATGCTCACTCCCCATCTGTGCTATGAAGGAGAGAAAACTGAAGTTTAGACTTGGGATGGGAAGCCCCGTGGGTACGTGTCTCCGCCATTAGCGTGCGCCCAGGCCCGCGCTGCCGGGCCGCCATTGCTCGGCGGCCCATCCATCCCTTACACACTCACAGATGTAGTAGTAGCTGTGCCCTTCCTTGAACTCCTTGCCCAAGGTGAAAGGTGTAAAGCGCTGGAACTTCTCAGATAGTTTCTCTGGGCCATGCTTGGCATTGGGTTGGTTGCATTTCCAGCGGACCTGGTCCTTGGACTGGGGCTGGCATGCCACATACTCCTGGTGCGCCACCATGTACAGCGTGTACCGCTCCATGGCAGCATCTGCCACAGTCTCGTCCTCGTAATGTGGGCAGATGATGTCCAGGTAATCGTTCAGCTGCACGTGCACGGTGTAGTCCTCGTCCCGGAACCTGGGCCCGGGCAAGGCAGGAGGGAGGGAGGAAGGCATTCGCTCAGACGTCAGCCCAGAGCCTTGAGCTTCCAATTTGCATCATCCCTCACATTTCACCAGGAGCCCCAGAGAGTCGTCCCCCCCCCAAGATCTCAACTCCAGTAGTTATTTACTGATCTTGACTCCTCTCATCTTTCTTCACCACCTTCAGCCATTCCCTCCCTATCTTCAACTCCTACTCGTCCATTAAGTTATTTCTCAGGTACCAAAGTACCTTCTAGGACACGCCAGGTATTTGCCTAAGGATAGGTTTCTTAATATTTCTGTAGCTCACTCCCCACTCTAGGCTACTGACCAATGCTTCTTTAAATGCCAATAGACTTCAATCTGGGCAGCTCTCTACTCTGGAGCCCAGACCCCTTCCTTTCTCTTTACCATGAAGCTGAGCCACTCACATCTCATCCTGCCCCCTCCCACTGAGTCTCTCTCAGATTTCCACCATCCATCGGCATCCCGAGCCCTGGTCCAAACCCACACTCAGAGATAACCAAACCACATCAGTTTTCTCAAATCTCTCTTCCTTGTTACTCAAATGTATGCCCTGATCTCCTTGTCCCATTTTCTCACCCAGAAACATCCCTGTCATTTTATCTCTAGGAGTAACAATTCCACCTTCCCCTGACGGAACGCTGCAGACGCTGCAGGTCTCAGGCCCGAGACCCGCCCCTTGCCTACCTCCAGGTGGAGCTAGCTCCCCTCCCCCAATCGGTCCCCACCCCCCCAAGGCCTGCAGGCTCCAGCCTGACTGCCCACCAGCCCCTCCTCCCCCTGAAGCTCCAGACACCTGGCTCCAGCCTGGGTAGGGTCCTAGCAGGGGAAGGGCTACCCCCCACTGCCCCCTCTTCACCCTCCGAAGAAAGCCAGTCAGCTTCTCCGAATTCTCCCAAGCACTGCCAGTGACAGGCTCAGCAGAGCTGGCTGCCAACTTGCTTTAAATCCAAGTCCTTAGCATAGGTGGTGCTCATGGTGATGGTGGGGTTCCATGGTAGCCACCCACCACCCAGCCATCATGACCCTTTAGAGGCCTGGCCTAGCAACAACTTGCAGCCTCTAGAACCAGGCTTGCCAGCCCCTCCCCCACCCTGGGGAAAAGGAGAAGGAGAGGGAGGCTTTTAAAATTCCTCTCTGGAGAGATAAACATAGAAGCCATTTCAGAACAGGTATTTCAGCTCTGGGCCTGGCGTCTTTCCCTTATTCCCGTGATGGGCACTGACTCATGCCTCATCCACCTCAGCTACCCGCCCAGGCACTCTTTGAGAGCCTGTGAAAATTTTACCTTGTCAAATAAGAGCAGACCCCAGGACCCCAGGAGAGCCCAGGACTGGTTTGTCCCAGTGCCTCTAGGCAAAAGGAGCAGAGAAATCTGGACAACCAAGGCATCTGTCTCTCCAGGACATGGGGACCCAGAGTCCAGCTCTTAGAGACGCCCATCTCTGACACTGCCTCTGCCTGGAGCCTGGAGATCCCAAGGCCCACCACCCTGAGTCACCTGTGCCAACACTACACCCGCCCTGCTCAATGCCATCTCATCTCTTCCCCCCAAAGCTGGGCCTGGCTAGACGGCCCATGACCTCCACTGGCCTAGACTGGCTTTCCTGTGGCTGTAAATAGGACAGGGTATGTGTGCGTCCAGAGGGCTGAAGCTATTCTTAGCGGGGCCATACTTCTAAGGGTGCTATCTCCTACACTTGGCCCGTCTGTGACACTTGGTCTCCATCTGGAAAGGGGGGCTCCGTTAGCGGTGGTGAAGACAGGGAGGGGGTCGAGGAAGAGGCTCCTTCCTGAAAGAGAGGAAACCTGGGAGCTTGGGAACGGAAAAGGCCAGAGTTCCCCCCTCCTCAGGGCTTCCTGTTCCCTCCTCCAGCCTCAGCCAACACCTGGCATGGGCATAAACAGGGACTTTGCTCTTTCCCATTACCAGCACAGGACTAGGTCAGGGAGGCAAGGAGCAGGCGCTGGAGCTGCCTGGGCTGCCCTAGTGCTCCAGGCCCACGGAGTACGGGTGGCCTTTAGGGCTGGCAACTGGCTTTATCCTTCCTCCGACGTGCCCGAGACAACAGACCCTCAACAGGCAATGCCACAATGCTAGAGGAAGCTGGCACAGCATCTATGTATGTCAGGGGAAGGGGGGGGGGGCCAGACTCGATGGATATGGGCGTGGTTTATTGGTGTTTGGTGCCCCCCACTCCTCGGCTGCTAGGGCCTTTCCCCTTGTTCCACCACAACTCCCAAGTAGGTTCTGCCCCTGCACTGTTCTCATAACTTGAAGAAACTCTAGGGCAAGAACAAAGGGCCAGGCAGGGTCTTCCCCCAAATACCATTTGCTTCATAGCCCTAAAACCTGCCGGGGGAGGAATTACCTCCTTCCTGTTAGGCCCTTTGTAGCCCCGTGAACCCCCCTCTGCTCATCCCCAAGCTTTCCAGTGACACACCTCTCACCAGTTCCTTAGTGTGACCACCTCAGCCACTCCCTCGGTCTACCCATGCACACACAGCATGTGCCTAATTTATGCCACCCTTCCTCCCCCCAAAAAAATCCTTGGGGACACTCTCCAGGGTCATCTTAAATATACGGTGAATACCTAATCCGAAACCTAGATCCCTACTAAGGGTCATTCCACGGCTACTCTGTCCTTACTCGTGATGGTCAATAGCTGCTTGTCAGCACACAAACGCCCAAGCGGCACACAAAAGTTTCGTCGGGGGACTTAAAGAGCCCCGGAGACCAGGGCTAATGTTCCACTCTCAAGGCAGGAACGCTCGCGAGGCAGGAGATCCTTACTTTAGAGTGATGGAACTGCCAGAGGGCAGGCAGGAAGAGAGGGGCTGAAATAGCGCCTGTGCAAGTAAGCACGAGCAGCTTTCTGCCCAGGTCCGCTGTTGCTAGTTCCAAAGGGGAGGTAAAGACGGCGGAGGTGGAGAATCCTACGGAATCCTTCCCACCCCTGGCCACCTCTCCTAGGCTCAGGCCAGAGGGTGGACAGGAGAGTTAGCCCGGGGAAGGGCATTGCCAACCCGGCACCCAGGCTGCCAGGGGGGAAATCTCGGGGCTTACTTGGGATTTGAACTGTTCCAGAAGACGATGTGGCGGTCAGCAGCGGCCAGACTGCAGCACAGACCCAAGAGAGGGGCCCAAAGGAACTCCATAGCGTGGGGCCGGGCCGGGCCAGGCCGGGACGGGACGAGAGCTCCGCAGTGTACGGTTCCCACTGGCTTCTCCACGGTACAGTAGGTACCGCGATCACAAAACTGGCCTCCTCTCTGGTCGGCTCCGCCTTTTGGGCAGCACCGCCCGACACCAGCCCCGCCTCCGCCCCCGCCCCGCCCCGCCCGGCGCGCGCTGCCCCAGGGCTTGGTGGCTAAGGAGATGGAGGAAGGGAAAATGGGGAGGGAGGACTTCGGTGGCCACGGACAGAGAGCGCTCCCGGGTCTGCACAGATCTCCCCATAGCTGCGTGTTCACTTAAGGGGGCTGGGGGTTGTCTATGTGAGTCTCTGTAGGCTTTGTGGGACTGGGAGCAATCACAAGCTGGAAAAAGGGAAAAACTCACACGTGCAGGTCTGAGAGCCAGCGACTTCAGAACCCGGCTTTGCAGCGCAGAGCGCCAATCTTGCCAGGGTGCGAGGTGGGGGGAATATACTCGCACCTTTCCCGAGATTCACACCCAGGCCCGCGCACTCGCCTTCTCACACTATCCCGCGATACCCCCAGTCCTCCTCACCATGCCTAGACTCTGCGCTGGGCTGCCCTTCCCCACACAGACGCGGCTATTTGTTTTTGTTGGGTTTGTCAATGTTGTCTTTGTTCAAGAGATTGTGTCATCGCTTAGATGCTGGGAATAAAGTGCGACGCTGTGTGTGATCAAATGTGTAACGTGTGCGGCCATGGCTAAGGGCTTCTCAGTCCCATCAGTACTTGTGCGTGAGAAACTCACAGGACCCTTGGGCTCACGAGAGGTGGGGGGTGGGGGCTCTGTTCTTAATTTTTTCAATATCGCCAAAAGTACACTAATGACCTGTTTATATGTTTCACGTGTGTCTCCAGCGAAGGCGCTCTTGCAGATGGAATATGGAAATACGGTCACGAAGGGTGACAGACCAACCGACACATGTACATATGGCGTGTGTAAGTGCGTGTGATGGCGGATAGGTGTAAAGACACTTGTGTGTGGAAGCGTGTGAAACGCCTTGACATACGTATGCTAATGTTTGTGAACAGTGTGTGAAGAAGAGGAGAAACGCGTTTGGGCGTGCAGCGAGGGTGGGCTGGAGTTGGGGGTAGTTTGGGCGGCTGTGTTTGGCTCTGGCAGACTTGGGTCTTCCAGTAGGTAGGAACCTCACTCACTCAGTACCAGGCTCAGATTCCCCTCCCCCGCTCCATGTAAACAAGCCTGCAGGAATTCACCTCTCGAATCAGCAGCTGTCTGGAGAGGGGTTGGCGGTGTCTGTGCCTGTGCTGGGGCTGGCGGGCAGGTGTTTGATTAGGCTCGAGTGCGTTCCTGGAGCTGGGGAGTCGAAAGCTGAGTGCTCGGTAGTTGGCGTGTGTGGCGGCGTGCTTGTGTGTGCTGCAGGGTTTGATGGGGCGGGGGTTTCCGTCCCTTGTTTGTCTTCTTTGCGGCTGCGCAACAGGGCAAGCCGCGGACCCAGGGTTCTTCGCAGGCTCCAGTCCAGCTTCCTAGGGTTCCAGGCCGTTTCATCCTGGGTTGCTTTTTTTTTTTTTTTTTACGGCCTGGCTTGGCTGCAGACCCTGTAATTACACCGGGCCAGGACGCCGCGGCCAGTCCTGTGCTGACCCTGCTGGGGAGGAGCCTGGATTGAGGAAGGCTATGGCTTTCCTCCTCCCCCTCCAGGGGGTGGTCTCTACTTGTAGCTTTCACCATAAATATTTACTAAGCTCTAACTAGGTGCCACGCCCCGTAACCCTGCGCCTGGGTCAGGGTCCGGCTTTACACAAGCAACACGCCACCGGCGCTCACACCTGCCCTAAGCGACGTGCCGGAGCTCCATGCAGATCTAAGGTGCGGCTAGCCCCTCCCGCCGGGTCCGAAGTTTATCCGCAGCCCTTTGGAAGCGCCTCACGCGCTTTTTGCTCACCGGGAGGAACACATAGGTGAAGGTTTCCCACGTGCCCTTAATGGTGCAAGTACCCCTCCCAGTTCCTTAGCTTCAGAGTTTTATTTTCTTCTCTGAGTAATTGCCGGCGCAAGCACAAACAGTAGCGGGTCAGTTTTGAGTGAGGTCACTCACTAGAAAGGTATAAACATGTGGCTGCTGAGAAACTCGTAGAAGAGTTAGGCAAGTGGCACATCTTTAGGAAAAAAAAAAAAGTCCAAGGTTGCCTCTGGCGGGAGACGGCTTCGGGCCGGATCACCTCTGTTGGCTGCCAATCTCCTTGCACTCAGCCTGGCGAGGACATGTCCGCCTCCTGCCGGCCCGAGTGTAAGGCTGGAGCGAGCTGGGTGGAGGCGATGGCGGAAGCCTAGGCGCGGACCGTCTCCAGCATTTTTACTTCAGGTCTTGCACTCCCTGTATTTGCACTTTTAGAAGTAGCTCTTCTGATTTGCCTAGCCCTTGGTTGGCTATTGTATTTAGAGCGCAAAGATGGTGCTAAGTCTCTGCCTTCCTGGAGTCCTGCAGTCGGTAGGGCACTTATGTTTGGGCACGTGTTTTCCTGGAATTGGGTAGTAGAGGAAATACGCCTGGCAAAACAATAATCTTGCTAAGCGGGTGAAACTCAGACCCGCAACACATTCACACCACCCCAGTCCTGCTGGAACCGCTACGCCGCCTGCTGGGCGGAGAAGAGAGTTTCAGGCTCCGTCGTGATGGCGGACGCTGACAAAAGAAGAGACGTGTAGAACACAGGAAAAAATCAAGGCCTCCTGGGCATCCCAGTTCTAGCTCGCCCCGGCATGTCTGGCTTTGTTTGGGGCTATCTGTTACCCTAAAGTTGTGTACCTGCGTTGTCTCTCAGCGCTCTCACCCCCGGGCAAACATCTGTGCTAAGTGGCAAATATGTATAAGGTGTCTGTTTGTCTGGGGAAAACCCCTCTGTGAATCCCTTCTGGGAATTTTTAAGGGGTAGGGTTAAACTCCGGGTGTGCGGGGTGGGGTGGGGAGATCCTGTTCCCACAGAGGGCACTGCGTAGCCGCAGGCAACTTTTCCAGACTGGAGCAGCCACAGCCACTCAATAGCTTGACTTGATGCTTCAGAGGGGGGAGGCCAGAGCCCCAGGCCCTAGGGCATCTCTGGGTGCTTGGAGGAGGCAATGGCATAGTGAGCCCTGAACTTGAAGCCATTTCTATCCCCACTCTCTGAAGGTAATTTTGAAAAGTAATGTGTACCATCTCTTACTTTATTAGTAATTGATGTGTGCACATTTTTCAGTTTGGAAAAAAGAAGGCAGAGGAGCTTCTAATAAGGATGTTTTCTTGCTTTTTTGATTTTTATTTTTTTGAGATAGGATAGGATGGCAGTGTGTGTGTGTATATATATCACTAATATATGGCCCTGCCATCCTGGAACTCATTATATAAACCAGGCTGGCCTCAAACTCACAGAGATCTGCCTTCCTCTGCCTCCTGAGTGCTGAGATAATAGGCATGTGCTACAGGGCTCAAAACATGGCACAGCAGTTAAGAGCACTAGTTGCCCATCCAGAGGACCAGGACTTTATTTCCAGAACCTTCAAGGGTTGCTTACAACCATCTGTAACTCCAGTCCTAGGGGATCGAGGCATATAGGTGGTGCAAAGTCTTACATACAGTCAAAACCTCTACATACGTTTAAAAAAGGTAAAAATTTTAAATAAACCATATGGTCTGGAGAGATAGTTTAGCCATTAAAAGGCTGGGCTCTGGTGGCACACGCCTTCAATCCCAGCACTTGGGAGGCAGAGGCAGGCAGATCACCAGGTTGGAGGCCAGCCTGGTCTACAAAGCGAATCTAGGACAGCCAGGGCTACACAGAGAAAAGAAACCCTGTCTCAAAAAAACCAAAAGCCAAACAAACAAACAGGCTGGGCTCTTGGGTCAGTGGTGGCTGACACCTTTATTCTCAGCTCTCAAGAGGCACTGGCCAGAGGATCTCTGTGAGTTTGAGGCCAGCCTGGTCTACAGAGCAAGTTGCAGGACAGCTAGAGGTACACAGAGAAACCCTATCTCAAAAAACAAAGCAAAACAAAACAAAACAAAAAGAATGGGCTCACAACCAAAAACCAAAACAAGCCGGTCGATGGTGGTGCACATTCTTAATCCCCGCACTCGACTTCTTTCAAAAAAACAAAACCAAAAACCCCCAAACAATTATGTGTCAACTATTCCTTTAATAGGATTATGAATTTGACTCATTTCCTTTGAGACTGTGGTTGTTACTAGGTGATCGTCAGCAGTGGACACACTTCTGGGGATGCCTTCAACAGGGTTCTTCTAGACCAGGAAGAGGAGGAAGACCTGCTTTGAAGGGGGGGGAGGGTGGAACACCATGCCATGCACTGAGGCCTGTGCTGAACGAGAAGGAAAACGCGAACTAAAGAGTACGCTCAGATTTATCAGCGCTGTGAGCAGTTGCCTCCTGCTCCTGTCTTCCCAGCTTGGCACACTGTATACAGTACTCTGCCTGCACATACACCTGCAGGCCAGAAGAGGGCACCAGATGACCTTATAGATGGTTGCGAGCCACCATGTGGTTGCTGGGAATTGAACTTGGGACCTTTGGAGGAGCAGTCAGTGCTCTTAGCCTCTGAGCCATCTCTCCAGCCCCTGACACTGTACTCTTAAAGCCATGAACCCAAGCAAAGTCTTCATTAAGTTGATTTTGGTAAGTAATTTTGTAGTGGCTATTAGAAAAGCAACAGAATCTATTTCCATCACACACACAACACACACTTTAACTCCAGGAACCAGTTCTACCTGCCACAGGATACATCCCAGCCCTAGAATTGTTGTTGTTGTTTTGTTTTGTTTTTTGAGACTGGGCTTCTCTGTGTAGCCTTGGCTGTCCTGGACTCACTCTGTAGACCAGGCTGGCTTTAGAACTCACAGCCATCTGCCTGCCTCTGCCTCCCGGGTGCTGGGATTAAAGGCATGCGCCACCATGTCCTGCTTTTTCTTGATTTTTCAAGACAGGATCTTTCTGTGTAGCCCTGGCTGTCCTAGAACTCTTTTTTGTTTGTTTGTTTGTTTTTGTTTTTGTTTTTCGAGACAGGGTTTCTCTGTGTAGCCTTGGCCATCCTGGACTCTGGAACTCTTTTTGTAGACCAGGCTGGCCTCAAACTCACAGAGATCTGCCTGCCTCTGCCTCCCAAGTGCTGGATTTTTTTTTTTTTTTTTTTTTTTTGTAAAGACAGAATCTCATTATGTTGTCTAGGCTGGCTTTAAGTTCATGGTTTTACTTGCCACAGCCTCCGAAAATTTGAGGTTACAGGCAGACACCATACTCGACTGGGAATAAAAAAAGCACTTGGGAGTCAGAGGCAGGAGAATCTCTGTGAGTTCAAGGCCAGCCTGGTCTACAAAGTGAGTCTAGGACAGCCAAGGCTACACAGAGAAACTCTGTCTTGGAAAACCAAACCAAATCAACCAACCAAACACACAAAAAAAGCTTTCGATATTGGAAGCCAAAGTCAAATCTTTTGACTACTAGTCCAGTTATCTTACCTGAAAAGGTCTTAGGTACTTAGCGTTCACATCCACATTAAAGAGGACATACATAGGGGAAACGATGCGCAGTGGACACTCTGGTGTGGCGGACGTCTCAGGATAGCAGACTGTCTGGTGTGGTTGTAGGACAGGAGGCAGGAGGTGGTGTGGGGACCACGTTGCCAAGGGCGCTGATACTATGCTCAAGAGTGTGAATGGGAGCCGAACGGTGGTGGCGCACACCTTTAATCCCAGCACTCTAAAGGCAGAGGCAGGCGGATTGCTGTGAGTTCTAGGCCAACCTGATCTCCAAAGTGAGTTCCAGGACAGCCAGAGCTCTGCGTAATAGAAGAACCCTGTCTCAGAAAACCAACTAACTAACCAAACACCCCAACAACAACAAAACCCAGAAACCCTTCCCCATGCCGTAATCAGAGGACATCAAAAGTCCAACCCTCTCTACCTGTCTGCTCTGCGGCTCATGATCCTGGCTGACAAGGCTGATGCCTGCACGGTGCTCTGTTCTCTGTGCATGACATAATCACGACCATCTTGAAATCAGAGTGCCTAACCTTATCCACAAGACATTGAGAGGATCAGGGATGTTAGTACCCCCTGTGGAAGCAGTTGGAGAGTGGAGGAAGGCTCTTTAACCCCTCACCTGAGGTATCAAACACTCCCTCCTTATGCCCACCCCCACTCCAGGGTATGTAATCTTGCCGCAGCTTATGGCCACTGGTGTGTGTGTGTGTGTGTGTGTGTGTGTGTGTGTGTGTGTGTGTGTTAAGAGTATATAGGAGAGCGAGGGAGGTTAACTGTGAGGTGGTTACTCATGCTGCGGTGTGCTTTTTGGGGATACCACTGCTTTGGGGTTACCCTCAGTCTTGTAGACCTTTACCGGTGCTCCTGTAAGTTAGCCAAATAAACTCCTTGGTTCACCAAGCCGGACTTGCATGGAACCATTTCTTGGTCTGTCATTGCTGTTCGATGTTCACGCCTCCTGAGGAAAAGCCACACGGCTCTGCGTCACAGAGCCACGGCCAAGCTTCAGGAGCCATGGGGAGGAAGGATGGCACAGGTTCCCCAGGACATTCTCTCTCCCCAGGGTTTTGCTGTGGGGCTCAGGCTGGCCTCAGCTCTTTTACTGTTTTTCTTTCTTCGCAGTGCTGGACCCAGGCAGGACCTTTCGTGTGCACAGTAGGCAAGCGTTCTCCTGCGGAGACACACAACTAGCCCCTTTTTGCTGTTCTGTTTGAGACCAAGGGTCTTTCTGAATTGCCCAAGTTGACCTTTATTTTATTTTATTTTATTTTAAATTTTTTGAGACAGGGTCTCTCTGTCTTGGCTGTCCTGGACTAACTTTGTAGACCAGGCTGCCCTCAAACTCACAGCAATCCACCTGCCTCTGCCTCCCGAATGCTGGGATAAAAGGCATGCGCCACCACCGCCCAGCTCTGACCTTGATTTTATGTCGCCCAAACTAACTTTGAATTTTTGCTCCTCTTGTTTCGGTCTCTGGAGTGGAGCAGGGTTTGCAGGTATGTACAACCATATATATATATTTATATTGTAATTATGAGTGAGATGATCACTGCAGAAATTTTGGAAAATCAGAGAACAATGTTACTCAGGAAAGCTGTGTCCGAAGTGCATGCACTTCGTGGCTCTTTCCCAAGAATCTGTAATTCTTATGACAAATACCTTGAGCGGTTATGGCTTAGTGCTCAGGGGGCCAGAGTGGAATCTTTTGCATTTGCTGTAGGGTTTATGGTAGTATTGTCTGGCTGTGCCTTTGATCATGCACTCTCTGCCCTATCTTTATGGGCTGCTGCAAACACTGATTCCTGCAGAGCCCCCGAGCAGGTGAGGAAAGCGAGGCTCAGATATGGGGGTGGGGGGTGGGGGATGGCATTTGCGTCTGGGATTGGCTCTCAGGCCCTAAGGAGCCATTTCTGGCCCCACCCATTGCCCGATATCCAGCTCTAGAAATGAAGGGAAGGTTTCAAAGTGCTGTTTGCTTTGAGAAAATGGACAGGTGTGTGTCCAGAGAAGGAAGAAAAGAAGGGCTAGAGCGATCCAAGTCTTTGCCCTAGAATGAGAACACTGGGGGTGGGCAGGAGGAGCTGGGTTGCACGGGAGGTCCTAGACAGACAGGAGGACAGGCTCTGGGATGCTGTCCCCAGAGCTCAAGGTGGCCTGGCATACAGATAGTGCTCATCTGGGTATTAGGCACCTGCTAGGAGACGTGATTCAGAGGATGCCAGACAAGGCCGCCTGTGAGTCAGAAGATGGTGCCGGGAAGTCGGGGTTCGTGTCTTTGCTGTGGAAACTTAAGAAAGTTGTTTGTTTTGAGCCTCAGCGGCTGCTCCTCCTTCACCCTGTTCACGATAAGGAGGCAAGAATGCTTTCTCCCTGCAAAGACAGCAACAGAATAAAATCTTGGCTGGAAGGAGGCCTGGGGGCATAGGCTTCTCCTAGCAGTGTGTGGTCCTGGCCTTTCTAGGCTGATTTGGAGATAAATGTGCTAAGACCGGAGGAGAAGGGGGAGTCTCCAGAACATAGGTATCATGGGGGCGGGGCACACGAGCATAAGTATTGTATTAGGAAGGATGTGACAGATTCCCTAGGGCCGTGGCAGCCAAGAGATCCAGGTTACAGTTGGGCAGACAAGAAAGCTTGTGAAAGGTAAGGATAGCCCAGGACCGGAGAAAATCTGACAGCTTTGCTGCTGGCACCGGCCAGAGAGAGAGGGGGAAAGACTCGGAAAGCGCCTGCCCATTGGAGCCAAGCTTACCTCTTTCCTGTTTGGTCTTCCTAGTTCCTCTCTAGTTGCACGTCCCTATAACACTACGGCCGTAGCACTAACAGTACGCTGGGTGCTGGTCTGCACAGCAGATCCTGAGGTAGGTCTGAGGAGTGTGGATGGACTTGGTAACAGTCAAGAGAGTACAAGAGATGTAGGCAGGAGACACAGCTGGGGTGGTGCAAGGAAGGGTCCAGAACGCCTCAGAGAGGTTGGGGCACGAGGATACAAGTAGCTGGAACACAAGGTGGTAAACAGTGGTGGGGGGGGGGTGTCTGTGTCAGGGTACATGTCAGACGACACACCCTTTGGGAGGTCTTCTGGTGACAGGCATTCACGTAGTCTGAGTTGAAATGAGCTGGGGCATTTTTTAGATTTGTTTTGTTTTGTTTTTTAATTTTTATTTATTTTTTATTATGTATAACAGAGCTCTGTCTGCATGTACACCTGCCTACCAGAAGAGGGCATCAGATCACATTATAGATGGCTGTGAGCAACCGGAATTGAACTCATGACCTCTGGAAGAGCAGTCAGTGCTCTTAACCTCTGAGCCATCTCTCCAGCCCCTGTCTTGGTTTGTTTTTCTGTTTTGTTTTGGTTTTTCGAGACAGGGTTTCTCTGTATAGCCTTGGCTGTCCTGGACTCACATTGTAGACCAGGCTGTCCTCGAACTCACAGGGATCCACCTGCCTCTGCCTCCTGAGTGGTGGGATTAAAGACGTGCGCCACCACCGCCTGGCTATTTATTTTTAGTTTTTCGAGGCAAGATTCCTCTGTGCTGCCTTGGCTGACCTGGAATTGCTTTGTGGACCAGGTTTACCTCAAACTCAGAGATCTGCCCGCTTCTGCCTCCCGAGTGCTGGGATTAAAGGTGTGCACCACCATGCCCAACTGAGCTGGGATATTTTAAATTGGAGTGGAGAAGGGCCTGAAGGCCACCCCAGGCTGGGCTCAGATGCAAGCTTACTGGGTGGCTTTGACTGGCAGAAGGGAAACAGAGAACTGGGAAAGGTTTGAAGAACAGACAGTGGCCTCAGTGTCCTGGCAATAATAACAGCATTAGCTCACGTTTCTAGAAGCATTTTTCAGGCCAGGCTCATTTGAAGCACTTTGCGTTCAGTAAGGCGATTCGACGTTACACTCAGTAGGAGAGGTAGACTCTATTGCTCATCTTGCATATGAGCAAGTGGAAGCACAGAGAAGCTGCCAGCATCCTTGGGAGCACACAGCTAGAAAGGGGCGAAGCCAGGATGTGTAACAGGGCAATTAGCTTGAGAGCCCTGCATTACCCACTCCTAGAGAGAAACGCTGAAGCCTAGGCCAGCCCACTGGGAACAGAGAGAGACCAAAGACCAACCATTCTAGAAACAGTCTCTTCAGGATGCTGCAGCTATTTGGTGTGTGTGTGTGTGTGTGTGTGCGCGCGCGCACGTGCGCACATACACGTGGTGGTGGAGAGATGGGGCCGTCCTTTCAGCATCAGGAGCTGTGATAGGAAGCGCTGTTAGGAAAATGAAAGACTCGGTTGCCCAGGCTAGACACTTTCACCCCAGACTCCTGATGCATTCGGTTGCCCAGGCTAGACACTTTCACCCCAGACTCCTGATGCAAAGGAGGCACGCCCGGACAGCTTGAACTTCATTTCCTACTGGTCATGGGCCTCGCTATAGTTTTGGCTGGACTCTATTCTTGCGTTCCCCTCACCAGCCAAGCAAACACTGGGCCTTTCCTCCCATCCTGTGAACTAAGACTACTCTTCCAGTTCCTCTCAAAGAGTTCTTTTTGCCTTGCCAGAGAGACCTGCTTGAGGTCCTGTCACTGTCAAGCCAGAACCTGGGCCTTCGGAGAAGAGTAGGCAGTAGGTACGAGTGTCAGTTAACATGGAGGTCTTGTGGGCACGGTGGGGGTGGGGCGCTGGGGGTTTGGGGGGGCATGGATAGGCAGATCTGCGTTTGCAGGAAGGGTACAGTTGTTTTAGCGAGTCACATTTCAGTGCTTGATATTTCCCGAGGAATGAATTGTCAGGAAGCTGCAAATTGGGACCCAGATCTGGGTCTAATTCCTTGAGTTCAGGGTGTGGAGATGGAGCATAAGATTTAACTGTGCACCCCTGCAATCACCCTATGAACAGGCAGACAGCTGGCAGCACCCTGCCTGCAGGAGCCAGGCAAGTGTCGTAAGAGGGAAGGGCAAGACTGGCATGCTATTAGGGAAGCAAATGACAGGCTTCTGGCTGCTGTCCTGAAGGAAGAGGCCCCTCTCGTGGTCCAGCCCGTGTCAGAGGATGGCTCATCCTTACCTGTCCTGGTCTACGCGGTCATTCCCCAACCCACCCCTGTGACCAAAAGCTGCTGTATGGAGAGTGGCCAGGCTCAGGACACTTGTGCCACCTGTGGTACCTGGGAGATGGGGTATTTCCTACCTAAGTCATGTGTACTGAGGATAGAAGGAGAACCCCAAGAAGATGCAGACCCCTCTGTCTGGGGTCACAGGCCTGCATCAATTTTAAAGGATTTTCTTTTAGATTGTGGAAGTCTGGGCCAGGCTGTACATAAGGAGGGAAGAGGCCACAGGGAAAGCCAGGAGATGCTCAGGGAAACTGGGCATGCAGGCCCAGGAATAATAGGAAGGGCGCAGCTAAATAAAGGGCAGAAGGTGAGAGTTCATTGTTTTCAAGAGGGTGTGGCTATTTCTCAGAGTGGGGCTGGAAGGGAGACGGGGTGGGAAGAGAGAGAGGAAGGGGGTTCGTAGTACCAGTTCTCAGGTCATCTGTTTCTTTAGGCCTTACACAGGCAGAGCATGAGCCTTAGAGCCGGACTTCAGGGATGCAACGCTCTGTCGCATTGTAACCCAGACCCTAGACAAGTGACAACCGGGTCCATTTCCTCACCTAGGAAAAAAAAGGCTGTAACTGCCTGTGCTTAGTGTTTTAAAATGGGGGCCTGGTGCATCTGGCACACACCATGAGCTGTTTCGTGGTGGCTCCTTATGTACAGGCTGGCCCAGATGCAGGCCTGTGACCCCAGACACTGAGGAAGCAGGGGATCGCATTTTCCTTGGGGTTCCCTTTCCGTCCTCAGTATAAGTAGCCCATGTCAACTCCACGGGCTCTCTCCACTGTTTGCTGACACATAGGCCTTCCGCTGTCCTGAAGGGTTCCACTCAAACCCTCCCACTCTCCCCAGAGGTTGCTTCCTGCTGGTCCAAAACTGTGTCTGTGCTTGCTGAGGGCCGCAGCTCTTCTCACTGCCGTGGGGTACAGTGTGTTCCCACCTGCCGGCAGGAGCCGTCTTGTGTCCCCTCTGTTGGGAGGTTCCTAGGAAAGCCAGTTGTGTCCCCATGTGTCACCTTTCATTCACAGCCTTACCACACCGGACATGGTGGCTTTGGCTAGTTGCCCCCTTTTGCTGCATTGCACTAGGATTCCAGTTCTGTCTGCGACAGAAAAAAAAAAAAACTTTCCACACTAAGTCACTTGGAAACTTCCTCAGTCTGGCTGGCTGTCACTCCTGACTGCTCCGTGACATCTGACCCCAGTGTGTACATAAGCAGTCATGGCCCCTCCTGGGACAGCAGCCCAGTCCTGCAGAAGGCTCGAGCATCCAAAAATAAAGGGGTCGGGGCTGAGGATCCAGGCTCAGTCTGTCAGCACGAGAAGGAGGCAGACCCCTTGCTCAGCATGAAGCGAAACCTCTCCAACTGTAGGCTACGCACAGTCACCTAAGCCTAGGACCAGGCCCTCCCCAGAGTCAGTGAGCTGATAATCTGAGCTCTGTGCCCTGCCTCTGCCAGGGTAAGGACAAACTGAAGACCCTTCCTCCAAAGCCTTCCTCCATCTCTATTTTTATTTATTTATTTATTTATTTTCTTTGGGACAGGGTTTCTCTGTGTAGCGCTGGCTGTCTGGACATTGGCTGTCTGGACACCCTTGGTAGACCAGGCTGGCCTCGAACTCACAGTGATCCACCTGCCTCTGCCTCCCAAGTACTGGGATTAAAGGCGTGTGCCACCACGCCCGGCAGACTCCATCTCTTCTTACAGACTAGAAGATGGCCAGGCAAAAATGGGAGGGAGGGAGGAATGGGAGGATAGAAGGGATGGGATAACAATTTAGATGTAATATGAATAAATTAATAAAATATATTTTAAAAAACAAAGAAGAAAAAGATGGCCGGGCAGGTGGTGAGGGGGAGATGGCGTCAGACATCTACTGCCCCACGGGAAAGGGGGGCCTGACTGTAGAGCAGATATGGCTACTCTGTAGTGACAGACTGAGATTGAGCTGGAAATAGGCCTGGTGGAGAGTGATGGGGCAGGGTTACAGAACAGTTCTGTGGGAGGTGGTTCCAGAAGTGTGTGCACTGCCAGAGTCATCACTGACGTGTACAGAGGGCTCCGGAGTATCTGAGGGAGGGAGTGTGGGGAGAGGAAGGACCATGGTTTTCATAATGTGTGTTTACAAAATCACAACAGGGGGCTGGAGAGATGGCTCAGAGGTTTAGAGTACTGGCTGTTCTTTCAGAGGTCCTGAGTTCAATTCCCAGCAACTACATGGTGGCTCACAACCGTCTATAATGTGATCTAATGCCCTCTTCTGGTATTCATGGAAACAGAGCACTCGTGTACAAAAAGTTCATAAATAAATAAATAAAACTTAAAAAAATTAACAGCTTGGTCTACAGGGATAGTTCCAGGACAGCAGAGCTATACAGAGGGACCTTGTTTTGAAACACACACACACACACACACACACACACACGCCTCCAAATTATTATTATTTTTTCTTTTGAGACAGGGTTTCTCTGTGCAACTACGGTTGTCCTGGAACTCACTCTGTTGACCAGGCTGGCCTCGAACTCATACAGATTATCTGCCTCTACTTCCCTAGTGCTGGGATTAAAGACATATGCCGCCAGCCGGGCGTGGTGGCGCACGCCTTTAATCCCAGCACTCGGGAGGCAGAGGCAGGTGGATCGCTGTGAGTTCGAGGCCAGCCTGGTCTACAAAGTGAGTCCAGGATGACCAAGGCTACACAGAGAAACCCTGTCTCGAAAAACCAAAAAAAAAAAAAAAAAAGACATATGCCGCCACCTGGCCCCAAATTACTCTTAAAAATGAAATATCAGCCAGGTGTGGTGGTACACTCCTTTAATCCCAGCACTCAGGAGGCAGAGGCAGCCGGATTGCTGTCAGTTCTAGGCCAGCCTGGTCTACAAAGCAAGTCCAGGACAGTCAAGGCTACACAGAGAAACCCTGTCTCAAAAAAACAAAAAACAAAAAACAAAAAAAAGAAAGAAAGAAAGAAAGATCAACAATGAAAAGTCTGTATATGTTCAGTACAGAGACATTTAAACTATATGAATATTGGGGCTAGGGGCTTGGCTCGGAGGTCTCCAAGTCCTAGGTTCAATCCTCAGTGCCCAGAAACAAAGCAAACAACAATAAAACAAAACATGTGAATATTATTTCATGAAAATCATACATGATAAGACAAACAAACAAACTGGAAATACAGTTAGCAGGACCCAAGTGTGTGAGCGTCAAATGTCATGAGGGTAGTGAGCGAGTGAGCGTCACAGGGCATCCTCAGAGCCTTTGGGGAAAGGGTCTGGCTAGAGACTAGGGACTCAGGCTTAGCTCATCCGGGCCCAGGGCTGCTCCTCTGGCTCTGGTTATCCTGGCTCTAGGCTCTGTTGGACTCTGAGGCAGGGAAAGCTGGTCTGTGAATTCCTTCGCCATCGGTCACCAGTCTCCTGGGTTTTTTGTCTCAGGCTGGCTGAGTGGCTAGTAGTCAAAGAAGTAAGGAACGTACCACCCCCACTCTGGCTACTGGCAGTGCCTATAAAATAAACATGATTAGGAAAGCAATGACCACCAAGAAGAAATGGGGCAACTAATCAAATCCAACAAAAGCCTCCCCTCCCCCACCATCTCAGTCTCAACAGAAAAAAACCCAGCTTCCCAAGCTGGGTGGGATATAGCACAGGCCTGTTTGGGGTGATATTTATATAAGAAGCTGGGTTCCTCCCTGGGGCAAGCAAAGTAAGTTGTAAAATTTGAAGGTGCGTTTTAAAATTGTTTCAAATCCTCCAGTGCGTTTCCTGTCTGGCACTGTAAGCAGGCGTTGGTAATACATGTGTCTGTGTGGCCTGGAGGTCCTGTTAATGAGGGGGGGGGGGGCAGGGAGATGTAGAGAGGCCCCAAACATCCAAACCTGGCGTCAGGGGAGACCTGTTGTTGGTCAGGGTATGCCTTATAGTGTTGGAATGCCTATAAAGGGCCTCTAGCCTCAGGAGGGTGGTTTAGTCTGAGAAATTAGCATCTTTGAAAAAACACTATATTATAAATCATTAGTTAAAGGCCCTGAGGGACAGTGATACAGGTCTGTTATTTTGTGTGACACGGTTCGACAGTGCAGAGTGCAACAACAAGCAATTTGACAAGTGAGATAAGGAAGATATGTGGTCCCCTGTCACACACATACCTGTGTCCACCCAGCTTTTCCTGGAATGTCTTTCCCCAGCGTGTCCCTTCGCCTGCCTTCCTACCATCCCACATGGAATCACTTCCTCTCTGGGGCCCTGTGACACTTGGTCCCTTCTCTTCTGAAATGTAACTGAATGTGTCCCTTCCTATCCTCTGAGGAGCAGAAACAGGCTCTGTGTCCCCCTCTGAGCTCCCACAGTGCTTTTGACCAGAATTGTTCACTGTTTCTGCTCTATTGTTAAAACAACAACAACAGCAACAAACAAAACAACCAGGCACTCGGGAGGCAGAGGCAGGCGGGTCACTGTGAGTTCAAAGCCAGCCTGGTCTACAAAGTGAGCCCTGGACAGCCAAGGCTACACAGTGAAACCCTGTCTTGAAAAACAAAGCAAAACAAAACAAACCCAAAAACCAAACAACAACAACAAAAACATTAAAAGGAACCTGGTGAAATTAAAATTATTTGAAGAAGGTGTGGCTGCTTGGGGACCATGTTTGTGTGGGATAGGAAGATCTGTGGTAGACTTCTCTTTTATTTATTTATTTTTTTAATTTTTTTCTTTTTAGTAGGCTTACCTTTATTGTGGAACTTCCTGGCCCTTGGCTAATGAGTGATGGTGACACTTTGGCAGCCAGACACTCTTCCTATAGTTGTGGGACACGAAACCAAAACCCAGAAAAGTATTGATGCAGATGAATATTTGAAAGCTGCCCAAAATGCAGCCTGTTTAACAGGGAATGTTAGAGTGTCCATCTCTAAGTGCGGCTATTGTGTTCAGCTTTTGAGAACAAATTCCAAAAGTGAGGGACAGAAGGAAGGAAGGAAGGAAGGAAGGAAGGAAAGAAGGAAAAAAGAAAGTGTGGTGGTGGTATTGTCCAGTACGCCTGTGCTGAAGGGGACCTGGGCTTCGTCCCCACCCCCACCCCCACCCCACGCTCACGCCCTTTCTGCCCCAGCCTCCAGATGTGGGCCCAGAAGAAACAGGTGCTCAGGGAGGCCACAGGCCCAGGCCTCAGCTACCTCATCTGTACAGTGCAGGGAATGACTCCCTTAGGAAGTGGCTGAGGTTCTTGTAAACTGCCCTGCTCGGCAGCTGGCAGCTGTGTACACACACGGGCGCTAGCTCTCGCTCAGTCTGGAGTTCCCACCTCCTCCTCCGGGCCTATCCATGCAGTCCACTCTTTAAGTTTAGCCTATGCTGCACGTAGAATTTGTAGGATACCCAATTAAGTCTGGATCTCAGATTTCATTAAACAGTGAAGAACTTTCTGGTACAAATATGTCTGATGTAATATTTGAAATACACACTCCCACACACTTAAATGCTTCACTGTTTATTTACCTTCTTGTTTATTTGTGTGTTTGTGTCAGGGTATGTACGTTGGAGGTCAGAAGACAACTTTCTGGCCAAGCGTGGTGGCGCCCACTTTTAGTTCCAGCACTGGGAGGCAGAGGCAGGGAGGTCTCTGTGAGTTCAAGGCCAGTATGGTCTACACATTGAGTTCCAGGACAGCTAAAGCTCTGTAGAACCTGTCTCAAAAACCAAACCAAAACAAAAGACAACTTTCAGGAGCCAGTTCAGGTCACTGGACATGGTGTCAAGCAACTTCCTGCTGAGCCATCCCACCATCCCCCTTACTTAAAACAAACAAGCAAACAAACACTGTTTACCCAAAATCCAAGCATCAGTTCTGTAGTTTGTCCTCTGCAAAGGTCAGCCTGACGGGAGCCACACCGTCTGAACCCATGTGGCCTTTATGACTCAACACTTGACTGACATCCAGGAAGCAGAGCACTTTTACTTGTTAGTGACAGTAAGTATGACCGCTTGTTGATGGCATATGATCTGCCAGACACATAGGCACTTTACACAGCCTGTCAGTCCAGTCTTAAAGTGACCCCAGTGGTTGGAGTTAATGCCCTCACGGAGACACTAGAGGGCCAGTGTCACTCGGCTTGTCCTCCAGACTCAAGGCTTCCTGAAGATCCCAAAACTCACAGAGCTGCCCCTGGCACACAGTGACTCTGGTGGCCTCTGCCAGTGCCAACACAGTGGTCTCTGCCCGGGTCTGTGGTCATGGAGTGTGATTGGAGAGTGACGTTGAAAGGTGCACCTTTCCATAAAAGAAGTCCTAGCTGCAGAATTGGCTTAGGGACTGTGTCAGGAGAGCTCTTCCCCAAGTCCTAAGCTGTGTTATAGCAATGACGTGGATTTCATACAAACAAGGAAGTTTCTGAGCGGTAGAAGTTTCTAGAGCTTGTTTGCTTTCTAGTGTGAACTCTGGTACTATCACTTGAAGTCTTGTGAAACTCGTCCCTGAACAAAGTCCTCCTGGACATAGCATGGGATATGTGTGTGGCGTGATGTGTGACGTAGTGTGTACCACAGCACGTGGCAGGGCCAAACACACACGCTTTTGGGCTTTGCTGGCTTAAGTTTGGGAGTCATGTGAGTGAAGCTGTAGATCTTCTTCTTCTTCTTCTTCTTCTTCTTCTTCTTCTTCTTCTTCTTCTTCTTCTTTTTCTTCTTCTTCTCCTTCTTCTTCTTCTTTTCCCGAGACAGGGTTTCTCTGTGTAGCCTTGACTGTCCTGGAATCACTTTGTAGACCAGGCTGGCCTCGAACTCACAGCAATCTGCTTGCCTCTGCCTCAGCTTCTGCCTCCAGAGTGCTGGGATTAAAGGCATGCCACACCTGGCACTCAGAGGAAGGATAGCAGACTACCAAGAAGAGACTTGTTACCCTATGAGCAAATACAGGGGGAGGAAATCCCCCTCAGTCACAGTCATAGGGGAGGGGAGTAAGGGGAAAATGAGAGGGAGGAATAGGAGGATACAAGGGATGGGATAACCATTGAGATGTAATATGAATAAATTAATAAAATATATTTAAAAAAAGAAAAAAAAAAAAAAGGCATGCCACACCTGGCAGACCTTTTCAAGAGGACATCAGACATAGTTATATTTAAGCAGAGCTTTCTGGTACCTTTCTTGTTGTTGTTTTAGATAGGATCTTGTTCTGTAGTTCCAGGCTGACATGAAACTCGCTATGCGGGCCAGTCTGGCCTCCAGTTCAATCCTCCAAAATCACCTCCTGTGTCAGCTGCTAAGTGTTAGAGTCATAGGAATGAGCTGACTTTTCCCCCCCCTTTTCCTTCCTTCCTTTCTTTTTTCCTAATTTTCTTTCTTTCTATGATTAGGGACGAGCACATCCTTATGGAGGCTAGGCAAGAATTTCATTCCTAGCCCTTTTATATATTTTTCCCCCTAAGATCTTTCTAAGTTGCCCAAGCTGGCCCCTAACTGTGACCGTCTTCAGCTTCTAGGGCAGGTGGGATTACAGGTCTGGGCCACCTTGGTAGGCCTGACCCCCAGTCTTTATTTAGTGGCTAGCTGATGTCACCCTGTCACAAAGGATGAAGGCATGAGCTCTCATCCATTCCTAGACCAGAAGAAAGTTCAGCGTTACCATATGGGAATCTTGTCCCTTCTGTTGTCTGGGCCTTAACTGTCCTGTAAATGTTACTTCCTAGCTTGTGCTTCAAAGTTAGATCAAGGAGGCACAGTTGGCTCCCAGGACAGAGAGAGGGTACCAGCTGAGCGGGAGTGGATACGGCTGTGAAGATGGCACAGTTTCAGGGAGATTTCCTTCTGGGTCTGGCTAGCTCTCAGATCTCTCTTCTGTATCTCCACACTGGGACTGTACTAGGGTCTCTTCTTTCTAGGTCCTACAGCTCTAGCTGGCTTTTGACTGCTTTGTTTTTGTTGTTGTGCTTTGGGACAGCAATACCTAAAGCCAGGCTGGTGTCAAATTTGCTATGTAGTGGAAGTAAACCCTCAACACTGGAGCTCTCCACCTCCACCTCCAAAAGAACTGGGATTACAGATGTGGACCCAGCTGGGCTTCATGCTCTCTTCTTTTATGGTTGTTTGGTTTGCCTTAGTTAGTTTGAGATAATCTCACCAAGTTGCCTAGACTGTCCTTAACCTTTTACCTTTCAACTTCAGCTTTCACCAAGAGCTGGAATCACAGGCCTGCACCTGTAGGTCCGACTTCATCCCTCTTTTGTTTACTTATTTTATTTTGGTTTTTTTTTTTTAGATTTATAGGCCGGGTGTGGTGGCGCATGCTTTTAATCCCAGCACTCAGGAAGCAGAGGCAGGTGGATCGCTGTGAGTTCAAGGCCAAGTTGGTCTACAAAGGGAGTTCAGAACAGCCAAGGCTACACAGAGAAACCCTATCTCAAAAAAACAAAAAAACAACAACAAAAGAAGATTCATTTATTATGTATGCAGTGCCTTGCCTGCATGTACATCCTCAGGCCAGAAGAGGGCATCAGATCACATTATAGATGGTTGTGAGCCACCATGTGGTTGCTGGGAATTGAACTCAGGACCCCTGGAAGAACAGTCAGTGCTCTTAACCTCTGAGCCATCTCTCCAGCTCCTTGTTTTGTTTTCTTTTTTCAAGATAGGGTTTCTCTATGTGATCCTGGCTGTCCTAGAACTCTCGCTCTCTGTAGACCAGGCTAGCCTCAAACCCATAAATCTACCTGCCTCTGCCTCTGGAGTGCTGGGATAAAAGGAATGCACTACCGCGACTGGGCTCTGGCTTGGGGGGTTTTTTGTTGTTGCTGTTGGTGGGGGGGGGTGTTTTTGTTGTTGTTTTGTTTTTGTTTTTTTGAGACAGGCTTTCTCTGTGTAGCCTTGGCTGTCCTGGACTTGCTTTGTAGACAAGGCTGGCCTGAAACTCATAGCAATCCGTATGTCTCTGCCTTCCTGGTGCTGGGACTAAAGACATGCACCTCCACACCCAGCTTCCTAGGCTCTATTTGTTGTTGTTGTTTTGTTTTGTTTTGTTTTTCAAGTCAGAGTTTCTCTGTGTAGCCTTGGCTGTCCTGGAACTCACTCTGAAGACCAGGCTGGCCTTGAACTCACAGAGAGCCACCTGCCTCTGCCTCCCGAGTGCTGGGATTAAGGGCGTGTGCCATCACCACCCGGCTCCTAGGCTCTGTTTTTAAAGTTTGTATTTTGTTAATCTGTGTGTGTATGTATATGATGCAGGGATGGTGAGACAGCATTTCTTCCCCCCTTTAATATTTTTTTAGATTTATTTATTATTATTTATACAGTGCTCTGCCTGCATGTGTAACTGTGCTTCAGAAGACGGCACCAGATCACATTACAGATGGTTGTGAGCCACCATGTGGATGCGGGGTGCTGGGAATTGAACTCAGAACCTTTGGAAGAGCAGCCAGTGCTTTTAACCTCTGAGCCATCTCTCCAGCTCCTTTCACCTTTCAATGGGTTCTCATCCTAATTTATCTGTTTCTGAGGAATTTGTGTTAAAGGTGTGGGGGGACTAAGTAGACCAGCCTGTTCTTGTTGTATCCCCAGCCCAGAGTAGGGCCTGGCAGGGCTGAGAGACTTTGCAGACTTGCCTTGTTATAGACGGAGCTCATCTGACTGTGGGTCTGTGGACTTTGACTCTCCAGCTCTCTATGATGACACTCAGATCCTGTTACTCAAAGACTCAGGACTAGGATGGGGTCAACCACACAAGTGTGTTCTCAAAACCACCTGAACACAACTGAGAGTCACCCTGTGGACGGACAGACAGCAACACAGCTCACCGAAGGGCAAGAGAAGTGACCGCAGGGCATGCTAGCTCCCAGGAGACAGCAGAGGGAACAAATTTGTGAGGAGAGGAAGCAGCTCTAGGCTGAGGCCGCCAACGAAGTTCAGCTGGCAGTGAGTTTGCCAGCTTCCTGTGATGCCGGGGAAAACAGGGTTTGGGAGGAGTGGGGCATCTCGAGGCTGGGTGTAGCTCAGGCTCGAACTGGGGATGGATTTATATCCCACGGTGGCTTTCTTGGCCTCCCCCTCCCGCCCCCCCCCCACCCCCACATCTCCAGCCATATGCCAGTGTCAGGGGATTTGTTCTCCAAACATTATGCCAGGAAGTTCTCCCCAAGTTAGACAAGAGGCTCATTCGAATGTACAACTACTGGTTCAAGAGTTTCTTTCTGAAGGCTTGAGCAGGCTCACAGTGGCCAGTGTGCAAATCTATAGACAGGCTGGTGTACGTCATCTGATTTTTCACTCTTTTCCTTTTCTTTTTAAAAAATTACTCCAGTCGGGGCTGGAGAGATGGCTCAGAGGTTAAGAGCACTGGCTGCTCTCCCAAAGGTCCTGAGTTCAATTACCTGCAACCACATGGTGGCTCACAACCATCTATAATGAGAGCTGGTGCCCTCTTCTGATGTACAGGTGTCCATGCGGGCAGAATACTCTGTAGATAATGAATAAATAATTCTTAAAAAAATATGCCAGTCATTTATGTGTGTGTGTGTGTGTGTGTGTGTATTGATTTTTTTTCTGAGACAGGGTTTCTCTGTGTGGCCCTGGCTGTCCTGGAACTCACTTTGTAAATTAGGCAGACCTCAGACTCAGATATCTGCCTACCTCGGCTTCCCAAGCACTTCCCGGTGCTCCTTAACATTTTAAATCATTTCTGTGTGACCTGTAACACAGAAACCAAGTAAATTCTAATGAACTAGCTGTTGAACTTTGTGGGTCGTATGTGTTTAATACAGATATAGTTCATTTTCAGAGTTTTTGATCCACCGATTGAATCTGAGGCTATGGCACCTATGGATACATATCAAATACCTTGGGTTACACCTGTTTTATACTTATTTCCAGTAGATCTAAACTTCAGGGACAGGGACCTTGTTCTCACTATAGAATGTCTTAGATAAAGAAAGAAAACAAGGGCTGGAGAGATGGCTCAGTGGTTAAGAGCACTGCCTGCTCTTCCAAAGGACCCGGGTTCAATTCCCAGCACCCACATGGCAGCTCACAACTGTCTGTAACTCCAAGATCTGACACCCTCACACCAACACACATAAATTAAAATTAAAAAAAAAAAAAAAAAAAAAAAAAAGCCAGGCGTGGTGGCGCACGCCTAAAAAAAAAAAAAAAAAAAAAAAAAAAAAAAAAAAAAAAAAGAAAGAAAGAAAGAAAACAAAACAGTGAATCTTTCGCCTCAGGCAAAATGGCTTTGAGGGAACACACCAGGTAGAGTTGTAGCGCAGTTACAGGGCTTGCTCAGTACCAATCACCAAGTCTCCTTGCGACAGTGTCTCATTATGTAGTGCATGCTGGCCTTAGATTCTTTGGTGGTGGTGGTAAGTTTTGTTTTTTTGAGACAGGGTCTCTCTGTGTAGCCTTGGCTGTCCTGGACACACTTTGTAGACCAGGCTGGCTTTGAACTCACAACGATCCCTCTGCTTCTGCCTCCCAAGTGCTGGGATTACAAGCGTGAGCCACTGTGTTGGGCTGGCCTTAGATTCTTGATTCTTCATGCCACCCTTCCAAATACCCCGCTCTACAAACTGATGAGTGTGCTGAAAAGTGAAGACCATAGGCCTCTTTGCTACTTGCCTTCTGAAGACCAGGGCCACCCCCCCAGGAGTAAGAGATGCGAGGATGTTTTTCTAAAATGAACAGAGATCTCTGGGAATCTGAGGCCAGCCTGGTCTACATAATGAGTTGCAGGCCATCCACAGCTACACAGAGAGACTTTGTCTAAAAACAGGGGCGCGCGGAGGGGGGGGGGGCGGCAGATGGTAGTGGTAGAGAGATGGATCCCTGGGTGGTTCACAAATGTAACTCCAGTTCTCCAGGATCCAGTGCCCTCTTCTGGCCTTCACAGGTACTGCATGCATGTGGTTCACAGACATAGAAGCAGGCTAAAGACCCATACACAGAAATAAAACCAAATTTAAAAAACAAACAATTACTTGAGAGGCAGAGGCAGGCAGATCACTGTGAGTTCAAGGCCAGCCAGGTCTACAAAAGCGAGTCCAGGACAGTCAAGGCTACACAGAGAAACCCTGTCTCAAAAAAAAACCCAACAAACAAACAATCCCAGCACTCAGGAGGCAGAGGCAGGCAAATCTCTGTCAGTTTGAGGCCAGGATGGTCTACAGAGATAGTTCCAGGACAACCAGGGCAATTACACAGAGAAACCCTGTCTTGAAAATATAAAATAAAAATAAAAAACAAATGAACAAACAAACCAGAACCAAAGGCCAAAAAACTATTTTTAAAAGTAAAGTAATTAGCCAGGCAGTGGTGGTGCATGCCTTTAATCCCAGAACTTGGGAAGCAAAGGCAGGTGGATCTCTGTGAATCTGAAGCCAGCCTGGTCTACAGAGTGAGTTCCAGGACAGTCCTAGCAGTTTCACACCTGCCGCCCCAAAAAAGTAAAGTAACTGTATATACCTCACCTCCCCCTGAAAACAGTCTTTTTTCCCTCATTAATTTCTTATATATACTTCTGGCGAGGTGTGTGAGTGTGTGTGTGTGTGTGTGTGTGTGTGTGTGTGTGTGTGTGTGTGTGTAGGAAATTGTAACGGGGGGGGGGGGGGGGGGGGGCGGGGCGCTGAAGAGATGGCTCAGAGGTTAAGAGCACTGGCTCTTCTTCCAGAGAGAGGTCCTTAATTCAATTTCTAGCAACCGTAGGTGGCTCACAGCCATCTATAATGATGAAATCTGGTGCCCTCTTGTGGTAAACAGGCAGAATACTGTATATGTAATAAATGAGTAAATCTTTTTTTTTTTTTAAATGGGGAAAGGCAATTTTTAAAAAATTATAACCAAATTTATCATCTTTACTATTTTCTCTTTGAACTAAAGTATGCGGTTTCGCAGAGTTGATTGTGCCCACACTGTTGAAGCTCAGGTATAAGCCACCTTGGTTTTCCTTGCATATTCATGCATTTCACTTCCCAGGTCCCCCCACCCCCACCCCTGTGTGCTTCCTCTGTGATTCAGTGTTTCACTGGGTGGACATACAGTAGTTTATTTAAGCAGCCCTCCAAAGAAGGACACTTGCGGTGTCTCCAGTGTTTTCCTACTGTGAGTGAGTGTCACAGTGAGCAAGTAAACACACACGTCACTGATCCGTGTGCACAAGCACAGCTGAGGGACAGGCTCTGTGGAGTGGGAGTGATGGGTGGAGGGAAGATGCACTGATGATTACGCTTGCTATCTATCTCCCAGTCTCTCTTCCTGTGAATTTTACAGCTTTGCTTTCCCCACCGGCAACACAGGAAAATGCCTGTTCCCCTGACCACATCAACAGACTGTGCTGTAAACTTTTGGGCTTTTGCCAAACTGATAAATGAGAGACGCAGTCTCGATGTAGTTTTAATTTTCACTTATCTTCCGTGTGAGGTTGAGCATCTTTTTAAAAATTTAAAATCCATTTGCATTTCCTCTCTGTGATCTGTTCGTAGTCTCTGGCCATGTCTCCCTTGGGTTGTTGGTCTTTCCGGCTAATTACTGGCTCCAAGCGTAAGGAAACACTGGAAAAGAGATAGAATTTTAATCATAGGCCACACATGGCTCAACTGTGAAGGGTGGGCACGTAATCAACTAAATGCCAAATGTTGATGTAACCAAATTTTTTCATTTAATTCTCTCAGGAGGATGTGTGTGTGTGTGTGCGTGTGTCCCTGCAACAGGTCAGGGTAAGACAGAAAACCAAACCCTCACCTTGCTCAAGAGAAGACGTCAAAACCTAACGCAAACAAGTGTAGCTCATTGACTTGTAGCTTTGGAAATGTAAGGTGGATATAAGACAGTCCGCGGGAGGCTTTGCCTGTGGCCGCCTCTGAGGTGTGATTGGCAGCTGTGGAGAGGTGTCACAGGAGCTGTGGAGAGGTGTCACAGGAGCTGTGCTCGCTTTGTTTAGCAGTTCTGGGGACTGAACGGAAGACCCTGCGCACACTAGGCAGTGCTCTTCCACTGAGACATGTCCTCAGCAATGGAACTATGGTTTTTCATTAAAGTTGCTTTAGTCCCATTTAACTTTGTAAAACTATCGCTGTGGTCTAGTAAAATTAACTATGGACAATTAAAAGGATGATGTGCACATTACAATATAAAGCCTCCCTCACTTTAAAAAGAGGGAGATATTATAAACTTTGGTATATAGGAGTGGATTTGGGGCTTTTATCTTTTATTTATTTATTGTGGTACTGGGGTGGGGGGAGGCTTCGTTTTAGTAACCACAGCAAGGAATTAAAAGAAGCCCCACAAGGTCTTCTTTCTTTGCGTTAGCTTCTGTTTTGTTTTGTTTTCCAGAGTTTTGCTATGTAACCCAGCTCTCCAACCTCTGTGTGTGTGTGTGTGTGTGTGTGTGTGTGTGTGTGTGTGTGTGTGTGCGACTATATCTCCAACCCTTAGTTTTTGTTTTTATAAAGATTTATTTATTATGTATACACTGCTCTGCCTGTTTGTACCCCTACAGGCCAGAAGGAGGTATCAGATCTCATTACAGATGGTAGTGAGCCACCATGTGCTTGCTGGGAATTGAACTCAGGACCTCTGGAAGAGCTGTCAGTGCTCTTAACCACTGAGCCATCTCTCCAGCCCCAACCCTTAGTTTTTGAAGCAATGTTTCATTATGTAGCCTCTGTGTAGTTGAGGCTAGCCTTGAACTTAAGAGTCCCTTATTAAGCTTCCTCAGTGCTGGGACTACAGGCATAGGCCACCATAGAGGGTTTCCGCAAAGCCCATTTAAAATGTAAACAAAGGCAGAGGCAGACAGATCTCTGTGAGTTCGAGACCAGCCTGGTCTACAAAGCGAGTCCAGGACAGCCAAGGCTACACAGAGAAACCCTGTCTCCAAAAAAAAAAAAAAAAAAAGAAAGAAAGAAAGAAAGAAAGAAAGAGCTTTCTGTGTTCCAGCTGGATCAGCGAGCAGGCACGGTCTCGACATGCAGCATGACGCCGGCGAGTTCGTGGACCTGTACGTGCCGCGGAAATGCTCCGCAAGCAACCGCATCATTGGTGCCAAGAACCACGCGTCCATCCAGGTGAATGTGGCTGAGGTTGACAGGGTTACAGGCCAGTTTAATGGCCACTTTCAAACCTATGCTATCTGCGGGGCCATTTGCAGGATGGGCAAGTCAGATGATTCCATTCTCCATCTGGCTAAGCTGATGGAATTGTCTCCAAGAACTTTTGATCAGAAGAGATCGGGAATACATGTCATAAATAAAAATGAGAAAGTATCTTAAAAAAAAAAAGAAAGAAAGAAAAGAAATAAAGATTTATATACCTGAAAAAAAAAAAAAAAAGAAAGAAAGAAAGAAAAGAAAAGGAAGAAAGAAAGAAAGACATAAAGTCAGAGTTGTGCTGGAAAGAAATACTTTCCCAAAATCAGAGGGTGGTTTTGAGTGTGTTAGCTTTGGTTTTTATTTCTGTTTGTTTGTTTGTTTGTTTGTTTTTGAAACAGAGTATTACCATGTAGCTCCAGCTGTCCTGGAACTCATTATGTAGAACAGGCTGACCTTTTTTTGTGTGTTAGTTTTTGTTTTTGTTTTTGAGACAAGGTTTCTCTGTGTAGCCTTGGCTGTCCTGGACTCCCATTGTAGACCAGGCTGGCCTCGAACTCACAGGGATCCACCTGCCTCTGCCTTCTGGGTGCTGGGATTAAAGGTGTGTGCCACCACCGCCCAGCGACTTTTCTTTTTAAAGATTATTTATTTATTATTATTATGTATATATCTGCCTGTATGCCTGTGGGCCAGAAGAAGGCATTAGGTTACATTACAGATGGCTGTGAGCCACCATGTGGTTGCTGGGAATTGAACTTAGGACCTCTGGAAGAGCAGTCAGTGCTCTTAACCTCTGAGCCATCTCTCCAGCCTCCAAGCTGATTTTTTTTTTTAATGTTAGCATTTAATTAACCTCCCCAGGCAGCTTCACGCCACCAGGACACAGGCACCTCCAGCACCCTTAAACTTCTCTTCAGCTCTTCTGCTAAAAAATTTGGCCTTTGCAGGGTGGTGGTGGCGGCGGCGCACGCCTTTAATCCCAGCACTTGGGAGGTAGAGGCAGGTGGATCACAGTGAGTTCAAGGCCAGCCTGGTCTACTAAGAGAGTCAAGGACAGCCAAGGCTACACAGAGAAACCCTGTCTCGAAAAACCAACCAACCAACCAAACAAACAAACAAAAAGAATTTGGCCTTCAGGATGACTGGCTGCTTAGGGCGCTTGCCCTTCCCCAGAACTTTGTAGTAACCAGATCGCACAGCATTAATGATGAGCAGACACTGACCAGTGTCCACAGTTTATCCAGGCTGACAGTTGGGCAGAAGCTCTGGTTCCTCTGTAAGTGGTAACGCCTCACACCAACTTCCTCAAATCGAAGTTGATGCTGTGGTGATGCGTGCCTCCAGCATTCCCGTGGCCTCCAGCATTCCCGTGGCCTCCGTGGCTTATGTGGCCCTGGAGTTTCCGGGAGGAAAGAAGGAGGAAACCATGAAGTGTTGTCCCAAGCTGAATTTGAACTCACAGAGATCCACATTCCTCTGCCTCCCAAGTGCTGGGATTACAGGTGTGCGCCACCATGCCCAGGCTAGAGTTTTCTTGAAAGAAAGTAGTTATTGATTCCATGTGTATGCGTGTGAGCTTGTGTGTATATATGTCGTGCAGTGTGTGCATGTAGAAGCTTGCAGAGGCTGGGTGTGGTGGCACACAGTTGTAATTCCAGCACTGGGGGGGGGGGGGGGGCAGAGGCAGGAGGATCGCTGTGAGTTGGAGGCCAGCCTGGTCTACAAAGTGAGTCCAGGACAGCCAAGGCTACATAGAGAAACCTTGTCTCAAAGAATGAGGAAGAAGAAGAAGAAGAGGAAGAAGAAGAAGAAGAAGAAGAAGAAGAAGAAGAAGAAGAAGAAGAAGAAGAAGAAGAAGAAGAAGAAGAGGGGGAGCGGAGAGGAGGAGAAGAAGCAGCTTGCAGAAGCAGAAGTCAGAAGAAGGCATCAGGTCCCCTAGATCTGGAGTTACAGATGGGTGTGAGCTGTCATGTGTGAGCTGAGAATTGAGCCCAGCTCTTCAGCAAGAGTCGTAAATGTTCTTAACCTTGAGGCCATTAATGCAGCCCCAGATTTGTTGTTTTTGTTTAGTGTTTGACATTAAGGATTGTGCCTCTGGCCTCACAAACTGTACCCTATCCGTATCCCAGCCCCATGGATCTTTGAATTCTAGCTGGATGGAGAACAGGGACCATTTTAAATCTTCCCTGTTGCCATAGTAAGTAACTAAAACACACAGCCTGGCAGTGGTGGCCCACACCTTTCATCGCAGCACTTGGGAGACAGAGGCAGGCGGATCTCTGAGTTTGAGGCCACCCTGGTCTACAGAGTCATTTCCAGGACAGCCAGGGCTACACGGTAAAAAAAAAAATTTACAAAATAACAGATGACAACGAAACACTGATAACTAGACTGTGGGAGACAAGGCAAAACTGGGGAGTTCTCTGAGAGAGTAAAATGAACGAAAAGAGTGAACCCCAAGACTGCCCGGCTCCGCGGGTGGAACTCCCAGGCTCGGGTGTGGGAAGGGCAGCCGGCTAGTCTCTCTGAGTGAAGGGAAGGACTGTAGCCCAGAGAGACCAAGGCACCGCTAGTTTGCAGTACAGAGTCCTAGAGAGTGAAGAGTTGCACGGAGAAGAGATTTTGGAGCCCTGACGAGTGCCCCTCAACCCTTCAACTGTGTGATGAGTAGCACAGCCTGTGAGGAAGCTGTGGGAATCGTGGGAGCAGAAAAGCAGCGCTCACCCCAGGGCCACCAATACCTCATCTTCCCACAAGGAGACTGGAAAGGCAGTCTTCTAACGGCCACCCTTGGCCAGTTCTGCCTCTCAGCTCTAGACTGAGCTCTGAAAGTGGAGAGAGGGCGCTGGAGAGACAGTCTGAGAAAGGGGCTTCCCTCCTGGTGCTGATCAACCCCACTGGTGTCCGCAGCCGCAACACCTCTGCTACAGCTGACAAACTGTGGGACTGCTCACTGTTCCTTTCATGTGGTCCAACCCTAGGAAGAGTGGCTGCCATTTTATCTGCCATTCTCTGTTAAAACATTTATCATCATCGTCGTCGTCGTCGTCGTCTTGTTATCATTATTTTAGACTGTGGAGACTTAATTTGTTGCCCAGGTAGGCCCTGATCTCCTGGAACTAAGCAATTCTCCTGCCTCACCTTCCAGAGTTCTTGGAACTACAAGTAAGCTTGACAATTCCCATATTCTCTTGTTTGGTTGTTTTTGTTTTTGTTTTTGTTTTTGTTTTGAGACAGGGTTTCTCTGTGTAGCCCTGGCTGTCCTGGACTCACTTTGTAGACCAGGCTGGCCTGGAACTCACAGCAATCCACCTGCCTCTGTCTCCCTGAATGATGGGATTCCAGGCGTGCGCCATCGTGCCCAGCTTCTCATATTCTTTTAGAGTTCTGTTGACTTCTTGCTAGCCAACCCCTCCCTGCTCTAATCTCTCATTATGGTTAATAAGTCCTCACATTAAACTTCCCCGTTCAAAGTGCTGTGTGGCTCCCGCTTCCCGCCTGGAGTGCTGGGACAGCAGCAGACACTGCAGGGTGACACTGCCTCCTTAGATTAGCCCGAGGACAAAGGCTGCTCTCGGCTTGCCAAGTGTCTCTTAGCAGTGAACCTTTGAAGGGTCAGTCCGAGCACGCACCTGGGAAAGTGCAATCGGAGTGACTGGAAGTTCAAGGTCAGCTTCGAGGCTCACTCAAGGCCAGCGAGAGACCCTGCCCCCACCCAAAAGTCCAACTACCTGTCTTATCTCAAAAAACCCACCTGCCTTAGCTTGAAAAACAGTAAAAGGGACATTTTCAAAATTCTAGCATCAGGCCGGAGAGATGGCTCAGAGATTAAGAGCACTGACTGCTCCTCCAGAGGTCCTGAGTTCAATTTCCAGTAACCACATGGTGGCTCATAACCATCTATAATATGGTCTGGTGCCCTCTTCTGGCCTTCAGGTGTATACGTGCAGACAGAGCACTGTATACATAATAAATAAATTAAGTAAATAAATAAATATAAATCTTTTTTAAAAATTCTAGCATCAAGCAACATTAAATGTCCAATGTCTCATATCCGGTCAATAACTGTCAAGCATGTGAGGGTGCCGGGTCCCCTGGAACTGGAGTTACAGACAGATGTGAGCTGCCAAGTGGGTCTGGGAATTGAAACCCCCATCTCTGGAAGAGCAGCCAGTGCACTTAACCACTGAGCCATCTCTCCAGCCCCAGGTTTATTTATTGTAAATATTTATTTATTTATTCAGTATTCTGACTGCATGTGAGCCAGCAGGTCAGAAGAGGCCACTAGATCTTATTATAGATGGTTGTGATTAATACCACGTAGTTGCTGGGAATTGAACTCAGGACTTTTTTCTTTTAAGTCAAGCTGGAGGAATAGATGGGAGGGTTTAGCAGGAAAAGAAGGAAATGGAAACAATGTAACTATATTATAATATATGGTACCCAACTTGAATATATATTCTCTATGCACACACACATACACACACACACATACACACACACATACACACACACACATACACACACACATACACACACACATACACACACATACACACACATACACACACATACACACAACACACACACATACACACCACACAAACACACACATGCACACAATACCCACATACACACACACATACACACACACATACACACACACATCACACACACACATACACACACACATACACAGCACACATACCACACATACCACACACATACACACACCACATACACACACATACACACACATACACACACCACATACACACACATACACAGCACACATACACACACACATACACACACATACACACACATACACACATACACCACACATACACACACACACATACAACACATACACACACACATACACACACATACACACACACTACACACACACATCCAACACACACATACACACACATACACACACATACACACACATACACACACACATACACACACACACACATACATACACATACACACACACATACACACACATACACACACAGAACACATACACACACACATACCACACATACACACACATATACACACACATACATACACACACACATACACACACACATACACACACACACATACACACATACACACACACACATACACACACACACACATACACACAAACAAAACTGAGAGAGTTGGCTCCCTATGTGGGACTATGTAAGGCCCTGGCCTCAAGCACCTCCTCCTCTCAGCCCCACAGGGCAAAAAAGAGTCTAAATGGGGCCAGAGATGCAGCTCAGCAGTTAGGGCCACTTGCTGGGGCCAGAGATGCAGCTCAGCAGTTAGGGCCACTTGCTGGGGCCAGAGATGCAGCTCAGCAGCTAGGGCCACTTGCTGGGGCCAGAGATGCAGCTCAGAAGTTAGGGCCACTTGCTGGGGCCAGAGATGCAGCTCAGCAGTTAGGGCCACTTGCTGCTCTTACAAAGGACCTGGCTCTGACTCCCAGCACTCACATGGAGGCTCACACGTCTGTAATTCTAGTCTTAAGGGATTCAACACCCATTTCTGGCCTCTGTAGGCACCAGACATACACACAGTACATAGACATACACACAGTACATAGACATACGTGCAGAAAAACACTGATACACAGAGAAGATTTTTAAAAGTCTGCATGAAGATATATCACACAATGTTTTTTTCAGTGAAAACTAGTTGTAAAGTTGAATTTTTGTTTGTTTGTTTGTTTGTTTTGAGACAGGGTCTCTTTGTGTAGCCTTGGCTGTCCTGGACTTGATTTATAGACCAGGCTGGCCTCGAACTCATAGCAATCCACCTGCCTCTGCCTCCCTGAGTGCTGGGATTATAGGCATGAGCCATCACACTTGGCTTGAAATTAATTTTTAAATTAAGTTATAGCACTTGCCTTTTGGCATACACATTATTTGCAATTAAAGGCATCACATACATTTTGATTTGCAATTCGTGCTTGAAGGGTGCTATTTAAGGAATGTTGCTAAAGCCCTTTTCACATATCACTAATTTCTTCACAGCACACATTCAATGAAGCTCTGATGGTTTCAAAAGAAAATAAAACAACAACAAAAAAGAACATTTAAAGGCGAATCAACAGGAAGCCAGGCAATGCTGGTACACACCTTTGATCCTAGCCCTCTGGAAGCAGAGACAGGTGGGTCTCTGTGAGTTCCAGGCCAGTTTGGTCTACATAGTGAGTTCAAGGCCAACCAAACCTACACAGAGAGACTCTGTCTCAAAACAAGTAAATATGCTGGACAGTGGTGTCACAAGCCTTTATTCACAGTACTCTGGGATCTCTGAGTTCGAGGCCAACCTGATGTACAGAGTGAGTTCCAGGACAGCCAGGGCTATACAGAGAAACCTTGTCTTGAAAAAAACAAACAAAACAGAACAAAAACAATCAAACAGCCGGGCAGTGGTGGCGCATGCCTTTAAATCCAGCACTTGGGAGGCAGAGGCAGGTGGATCGCTGTGAGTTCGAGGCCAGCCTGGTCTACAAAGCGAGTCCAGGACAGTCAGGCCTACACAGAGAAACCCTGTCTTGAAAAACAAAAACAAACAAACAAACAAAAAAAAAAACCAAAACCAAACTAAAAAAAAAAAAAACCACCAAACCAACAACAACAAAACAATCAAACAAACAAAAAATAGATTAAATAAATGAAAGCAAACCCTCATAACTCCCCATTCCACAAAGCTAACAGGAATTTATACTATAGTAAAACTCAATGTGAGTTTTTAAAGGTTTACTTTATTTTCTCATGTGTCTCTGTGTATTTGTGTGGGAGCATGTGCGTATGAGTGCCGATGGCAGTGAAAGCCGGAGGTGCCAGACCCTCATGGTGATGGAGTTACTGGGGTTCTGAACTGCATGCTGTGGGTGCAGGGAACCAAGCATTTTTGGGTCGTTTTGCGAGAGCAGTGTGAGCTCTTAAGTGCTGAGCCACCTCCCCAGCATGAGCTTAAGCGTCTTGAATAGTTCTGGCAAGGCTGGGAAGATAAAGTGCTTGTCCGGCAAACCTGAGGAGAGGTTTGGATCCCCGCACCCGCATATCCAGCAGAGTGTACTGGGGCACGTTTGTAACCTCAGTAGGTACTGTGGGACACAGACAGAATCTCTGAAGCTGCTGGTCAGGCCGATCTGTGGCAAAGTAAAATAAGTAAATCAATTAAAAAGGGGAAAAGGCAGCCGGGCATGATGGCGCACGCCTTTAATCTCAGCACTTGGGAGGCAGAGGCAGGTGGATCTCTAGGAGTTTGAGGCCAGCCTGGTCTACAAAGTGAGTCCAGGCCAGTCAAGGCTACACAGAGAAACCCTGTCTCGAAAAAAAAAAGGGGGGGGGGCTCAGTGCTTAAGAGCACAGGCTGCTCTGGCAGAGGACCTGGTTTGGTTCCTAGCACCCATAGATTAGCTCACTACTGTCCATAACTCCACTTCCAAGGGATCCTGTGCCCTCATCTGGACCCTGAGGGCACCAGGCACATATATGCAGAGACAATATACCCATACACATAAAATAACAATAAAATAAATCTAGTGATTATTATGACTGCATAGCCAGGGTGAGGAGACGCGGCTGCTTGATTTTTTAAATGTTCATTTATTTATTGTATGCATATGTGTGTGTTTGGAGGCACATAAATGGAGGTCAGGGAATTCTGTGAGTGTTGGCTTTCTCCTTTCTCTATGTGAATTCCAGGGATCAGACTCCAGGGTCAGGCTTGACAGCAAATGCCTTTGCCCTCTGAGCCCTGTTGGCCCGAATTTGACTCTTGTTTTTGTTTTGTTTGAGATGGAGTCTTACTTAGCTCAGGCTGAATTTGAACTCCTGCTCCACCTGCCTTTATGACTTTATTGCTGTATGTACCACCATGCCTAGCCTCCAGGACATTGTGTGTTGAGAGGATAGGGGTGTGTGTGTGTGTGTGTGTGTGTGTGTGTGTGTGTGTGTGTGTGTGTGTGTGTATCTTCCTAGCAGCCACCATACCCTGCTTATGATTTCTCTTTTCTTCCTCCTCTTCCTCCTCCTCCTCTTCTTCATCTCCTGTTGTTTTGCTTGTTTGTATTTCCAAGACAGGGTTTCTCTGTGTAGCCCAGGCTGCCCTGGAACTCACTCTGTAGACCAGGCTGGCTCTGAACTCAGAGATTCATCTGCTTCTGCCTCTTGATTGCTGGCATTAAAGATGATCTCCACCACCACACAGCTGTGATTTCTGTGTTTTACTCACTACAAATACAATGAGACGCCCAAAGGTTGCTGTGGGGTCAATCAAGGAAGATGGCTGCTGAAGCTCTATCCTTACTCCCCTGCCTGCATACATGATCTTGCTGTCCCTAGGCTGCTCATAAATGCAGAACTGGAGCATCCCGGCCACTGGCTGCTGCCGACCAAAGCTCCAGCCCCGGGGACTGCTGCTTCTCTTTTCCACCTTCCTTATACTGTCTTTGAGATGCTGAGCACCAAGGTAGGGGAAAGTCTTAGGAGCAATCCTGTTGTGTGAAGAGGAAACAGGAGCTGACCCCTCCCCAGAAGCCTACAGCGTGTGAGACAATCGAGCTGGAACTCTGTGTCAGTATCTTTCAGATATGAAGACGAAGAATGGCACTTTCAGACATTTAAAAGCTGAAATAATCTGTCAGGGGCACGCTTGCACTGTAAGAAATGTTTTTAAAAGTCCTTCAAGCCGAAGAAAAATGACAGCTGATAGAAATCTCCATCCACACAAAGGCTCAGAGAGGCTTGACAAATAGTAAACCTTTACACTTAAAAAAAATTTTTTTTAATTTTAGTTTTGAGACAATATCTCACTTTATAACCCTGGCTGGCCTACATCTGGCTTTGGGGACCAGATTGGCCTCTGAACTTATAGAGATCTACCTGCCTCTGTCTCCCAAGTTCTGGGATTAAAGGCATGCACCATCACACCAGCTGTGAACTTTTTTCTTTCTTTTTCAGAGAAGTAACAAACAAACAGCTGATGGGGCTGGAGAGATGGCTCAGGGCTAAGTACACTGGCTGTGCTTTCCAGAGGACCTGGGTTGGGCTCCCAGCACCCACAGATGGTGATGTAGCACCATCTGTAACTCCAGTTCTAAGGGAACTCAGCATGCTCTTCTGGACTCATCTGCACCATGCACTTGGGTGGGGAACAGATGTAGAAGCAATCAAAACAGCATATACAATATATATATATGTATACACACACACGTTGTGGGACTCACAGGATATGTACAAATAAAGCACACTGTGATGTGAGGTCAGTCGGGGAGAGCCGAGGTTGGAAGGAGGGTTTACACAAGCCAGGTGTGGTGGCGCACGCCTTTAATCCCTGCACTCGGGAGGCAGAGGCAGGCAGATGGCTGTGAGTTCAAGGCCTGCTTGGTCTACAAAATGAGTCTAGGACAGGCAAGGCTACACAGAGAAACCCTGTCTCGAAAAACCAAAAAAGAAAGAAAGAAAGAAGAAAACAATGCATTCATTGCCCTAAACGCAACATGTTAAGTAAAGCTTTAACGAGCCAGTACAGGAAACGAAATGGAATTATGATTCTATAACCACCAAGGTATGCGGTTGCCCACTTGGCAGGGCAGTGGGGCGTGGCTCCTAAGCCGGCGGAGTTCCCACCAAACCAGTGTTCTAGATTGAGCAAGAAAGAGCCCCTCTCTTGTCACCTTCTAGTCTATTTTAAAGCCTGCCCCATGTGCTTCCAGAATGCTGGGGGGCGGGGCGGGGTAGGGCACCACTGCCAGGGTTCTCTGCTCTATGGAGACCTGGAAAGCTCAGAGACTGTTAGACTTTGGGGCTCCGCTCCCATGGCCCCAGACAAGAAGGCCCATCAACTGTGGGCCCCAACAGACAGGCAGCCTGACAGACAAAGGGTCACAGAGATGTAAGAGACTCTCCAGGGGGACTTCATTCTCTCAGCTCCAGCCGTGGGCCGGGGGAGGGGGGGCTTGCAGGGGGGGGGGGATGGCGCTGCCGGGTGGGGCTGATTTGGCGGGTCAGGGCGTGAGGAGTAGCAGCCTCTTTCTCAAGGAGAGCCGTTCATAGAGTCACTCTGTGTGAAAAGGGTGTGCTCTGCTCTGAGTGCAAATGCTTTTTGTGACTGTTGGTGTTATGAAACATCAGCTTCTGCCCTTTTAAAAAGTCTGGCTTGTTTTGTCTGCTCGCTCTCCCCGCAGTAGGGTGTGTCTCCACTGCCCGAAACCACTACCACCGAACCTGGAAAGCTGTCAACTATCCCCGAGGGCTCAGAGCCTTCTCAAAGCCACCTCTGACAACCCACCCAGTCACCCTGTGCCCAAAAGTTTGTATTGCCTTTTTCTTTTGGTGTGTGTGTGTGTGTGTGTGTGTGTGTGTGTATGTGTGTGTGTGTGTGTGTGTGTCGGGGCAGGGGCAGGGGGGGTGGTCTCATGCACCTCAGATTGGCCTCCCTATATCGCAGAGGCTGGCCTTGAACACTTGCACCTCCTGCTGTCAGCTCCGAAGTGCTTGCACCATGAGGCTCAGCTGTGCTGTACATATACCCAAAGTTTAGCTCCTGCCTGTGTGTGTAATTGGCACTTGAGGGGTAAGGTATGTTCTCAGGACCACATGATCGCCTTGCTAGGGGTCACTTTCTAGGAGGGGAGGGACAGTCTCTTTCCCACTCCTGGAAGGCTTCCCAAGCGACTGGCCCTCAGTAGACAGAGGAGTAGCAGGATCAGCTTTCTTGGCCATGGGAGGAATCTGTGTGGGCTGTCTCCTCACAGGCCATTCTGGGGCCCAGGTAGGCAGACATGGGCATGGCTCCACGTGGGTGACACACTGTTAGTCTCCATTGGCCCTTCCCTGCGGCTCAAGGTCTGCATGTGTCTGTGTGTGTATCTGGGTGAGCCTGTCTGTGGTGTGGGCAGAAATGTCTCTCTTGTCCTCGGGCTAAACTCTTTCCAGATAGTTCTTCAGTGTCTTCTCCATCTGCAAGGTGGTTTGGCGGGTGGAGTGTTCAAGTCCCTGGGGGAAGGTGTGTGGGCGGCAGGAGTTATGGTGGGCGTGGCCTTGTCTCTGAATGTGTGGGTGGAGCCAGAGAGCTGTGCTGTCTAGGGTTTGTGAACGTGCCTGAGTCCATGCTTTGGGTCGTTTTTGCATCTCAGATGTGACAGTTGATGGTACCTGGCAGGTCCCAGGAATGTGACGATGGCCCCAGAACCTCTCTGTCCCTTCTGTACTTTCCCAGACTTCTGACTTTGCCCAGTAGTTTTTTGGCCACTGCCCTTCTTGGCACCACACACTGTTTGTTTTATTGGGACTGTCAGCTGATCCTGTGTGGACAACTGTGTCATTTTCTGTGCCAGCCTGTGTGACCCTGGATATAAACACCGTGGCTTGGGTTGCCCATAAAACTCCTTTCTTTGTGTGTGAGCTGGAGTTGGAAGTGGGTTGAGCACGCACACCTGTGTGTGCAGTGTGCCCATGGTCTATGGGACAGAGTCTGCCTCTAGGGATCTGAGGTAGTCCTCTGGCACTGTGTGAGGCCCCTGCACCTCAGCTGTGTAAACATGCACTTGTTTTCCTTTCGCCCCTTCAGGGTTGTCACCCCATCTCCCCCCTTCCACCCCCTCCCACTGAAGATTGACTGTGTGGGGGTTGCGAAGCAGTGAGATGGTGGTGAGTGAGTGTGAGCTGAGCTGAAGTGTGTAAAGTCGTGAGTTAGACTGTGGGTAGAGTGGAGTGTTCCCTGGAGAACCCCATCCTCTCAGGGCCACTTGAGCCTAGTTCTTCCTGGTTCCCGAGCAGGCCTATCCACTCTTTTATAGGCAGGCTTGACAACAGCTCTATAATTACCTGGGGCCGGATGACCTGATGAAGGCCAAGAGATTGGCATTGACCTTCCGGGGAGCTGCTGTATCTGTTCCCACTGACGAAGCTAGAGGGGACAGAGGAGACTAGAGGCAGTGGGTGCCAGGGTCAGCTTGCAGACCCACGGCCTGGGTTCCCCTGCTACTCGGGGCCTGGAGAGTCTTGGGGTGACCCAGCTCCAGCAACTCGGCCTTTCCCTTTGGTCAACATCACACTTTTGCCCCGGGGCTGCGGCTCCCTAGCAGGCATCCCTATATCCCCCACCAAGGTCACCTTCATCTTCACCTGCGTCCTCTACTTCTCAACACAGTCCTCGGTCCCAGCCGGCGTCCGTCATAGCCACCACATGTCACCACCTACTCATCCGAGACTTCCCCTGTTTGCTAGTTGTACAACAAAAGGAAGTGTGAGGGGGTGCGAAGGATACAGGGGCTGAACAGGGATAGGCTGGACAGGTGTGGACTGGCCTAAGCCAGTCCGTCCCTAAGCCCACATTTAGCACAGCTAGACCTGGGGGGTGGGGGGTGGGTGGGGGGACAAGAGAGTAAGAGACACTTTTGGGTGGAGAGGAAGCTGGTACACCCCTGCTCCTTACAGGCCAACACTCCTTCACCGTTTCATAGTTCACAAACCATCCCAATCCAGGGGTTGTGGGTCAGTGGGCCATGGTATAAAACTCTGCTCAAAACAAACAATAAAAGAGCTAAACATGGTAGCATGTTCTGTGATGCCAGCACACGGCAGGTTAAGGCAGGGAGACTATTTCCAGCCTGCAGTATAGTACAAGACTCTGTCTCAAAACACACACACTCTCTCTCTCTCTCTCTTTCTCTCTCTCTCTCTCTCTCTCTCTCTCTCCCCAAAACAAAACACCTGGCTGTAGAGCTAGCTCATTGGTTAAGAACACTCACTGCTATCACTGCTATTGTAGAGGACCTTGATTACTTGGTCCTGAGCATCTACAAGGTGGCTCACAACTGTCTCAAACACCAGCTCCAGCTATATTCTGGTACCTTCTTCTGACTTCCACAGGTACCACACACACACAGACACAGTCACAGTCACATACATATATGCAGGCAGGACACTCATACACATAAAATTAAAATATAAATAATTTAAAAAACCTGGACAAGAGTCTGGTGGTGGCGTCCGCCTTTAATCCCAGCACTCGGGAGGCAGAGGCAGGCAGATCGCTGTTAGTTCAAGGCCAGCCCGGTCTACAAAGCGAGTCCAGGATAGCCAAAGCTAAAACAGAGAAACCTTATCTTGAAATAATCAAAATGAAGGGGGAAAAAAACCTCAAAATAAACATGTGAATAAACAGGTAAACAAATAAATAAAAATAAAAACCTGGTCATGGTAGTGTAATGTCTGTAATCTCAACACTTAGGAGGTGGAGACAAGAGGATGAAGGGCTTAAGACCACGCCCTCCTTAGCATGGCTAATGCAGCCTCAGCCTGGGCTTCAGTTTTTAAAACAGGAAAGCCAGGCTTGGTGGAACACACCTTTAATCTGCACTGGGGAGGCAGAGGCAATGGCTCTCTGTGAGTTCAAGGCCAGCTTGGCCTACATAGCTAGCTCCAGGACAGCCAGGACTACATTGAGAGACCTTGCCTCAAAACAAACAACAAAAACAAATAGAAAAAGGAAGAACAGAAGAAAGAAGAAAAGGAAGAAGGGAGAGGGAGAGGAGGAGAAGAAGTAAGGACGGATGAGGAAACCTTAAAAACAGAACAAATGGCCTGGCGGTTGTGGCTCACAATTGTAATCCCAGCACTTGGGGAGGCAGAGGCAGGCGGATCGCTGTGAGTTCAAGGCCATCCTGGTCTACAAAGTGAGTCCAGGACAGCCAAGGCTACACAGAGAAATCTTGTCTCGGGGCTGAAGAGATGGTTCAGCAGGTAGGAACACTGTCTGCTGTTCCAGAGGTCTTGAGTTCAGTTCCCAGCAACCACATGGTGGCTTATAACCATCTATAATGTGATCTGATGCCCTCTTCTGGTCTGCATGTGTACATGCAGGCAGAGCACTGTATACAGAATAAACAAACAAACATTTAGAATTTCTGTCTCAAAAAACCAACCAACCAAACCCAAAAACAACAACAACAACAACAACAAAAAACAACCCACCAATAAAACAAAAATCCAGTAACCGGGTCTTAAGCCCTACTCGTACCATGGCTGACCCTTCAAAGCTGCGCCACCTGGTGGGTATGAAGCAGAACTTCAGGCTCCGAGTGGCACCCAGCCACAGGCAGCAGGCGGTCAGATCCCAGGCCTGGGTTGCAAAGAGCCCTGGATGTCCCAGGCCCTGAGCATAGCTGGCTGGAGCTTACTCTCACTCAGAGCGGGGAGAACATGGCTACTTCGAATCAGCCCGTATCGGGCTTTGTGTCTGTTGTGGCTGTTCCTTGCCGCTCATTCAAGGCAGGAATGGGAGTGACAATGCTGGACTGTGGAGACTCGGTTGGGACCCTTCTTGGGGTCCTCGTTGAGATGAAGCTAAAGATGGAGAAAGACTCCTCTCAGGGTGCACCCCATCTGGAGCTCCTCGTCCCAGTCTGCGGGACAGCTCACTGGCTTGGCCATGCCTTACCTCAGAGCTCCACGCTTCAGGGTGGGGACAGCAGGGTTAGCCAAAGTCCTGGCCTGTGTTCATCGAAGTGTGGAGGCACTCCCTCAGTCCTCAGTCCTAATTCTGTAGGCCAGTGCCCGTACTGTTATTTTTTTTTTTTTTTTCATTTTTCGAGACAGGGTTTCTCTGTGTAGTCTTGATTGTCCTGGACTCACTTTGTAGACCAGGCTGGCCTTGAACTCACAGCGATCCGCCTGCCTCTGCCTCCCAAGTGCTGGGATTAAAGGTGTGCGCCACCATACCTGGCTTAGTGCTGGTTACTTTTAACTGCCAACACAACCTACAGTCTCCTGGAAAGAGAATCTTAATAAAGTATTCTTGCCATGAAGTTGGCCTGGGGGAGGGGCGTGCCTCTGTGGGGTTGTCTTGACTGTTAATTGATGAAGAGCTAGTTCATTGTGGGTAACATTTCCAAAGCAAGGAGGGCCTGGACAGTGCAAGGAAAGAGAAAGCTAACAGCAGCAAACAAACTGGGCGCAGTAGTGCACGCCTTTAATCCCAGCACTCAGGAGGCAGAGGCACATGGATCTCTGTGAGTTCGAGGCCAGCCTGGTCTACATAACCAGACTCTGTCTCAAAAAAAAACAGAAACAAATCAAGTAAGAGTGCCGGACGTTTTATTTCTCTCTTCTTGCTGCTTTCTTTCTTTCTCTTTTCCTCTGTTTGAAACAGAGACTCCAGAGTCCTGGCTGGTCTGGAACTCATAGAGATCCGCCTGCCTCTGCCTCCTGAGTGCTGGGATTAAAGGTGTGACACGTCGTTCCCGGTCTCAAGCTTGGCTTCTCTCTGCTCGTGACTCTGGTGTGACTCAGGAAGCAGCTTCAGCCTCCAGGCCCTGTAACTTTTCTGCTACAAGCGACTGAAATAAACTCCCGTCTCTCCTAAGTTGCTTTTTTTGTCACAACAAAAGAAATGAAACCAGAAGAGGCTCTGCCCAAGTGTCAGGGAAATAGAGAGGGGTCACTGCTGGTTGACTGCAAATGTTTTCCCCTCTGAAGACGGTGTATGTTAGAGATGAAGGCTGTGTTCAGAGTTCTGGTCCTGCCTCCGACCTTGACGCGTGAGCGCCTGAGGCTATGTCACTGCTGCCTCTCACCTTCAGATGTCCCACTTGTAAAATGAAAAGTCTGTATCTCCCCTCCTCTCCCTCCCCTGCCCAGACAGGGTCTCTCTGTGTTAGCCTTGGCTGTCCTGGATGCACTTTGTAGACCAGGCTGGCCTTGAACTCACAACGATCTGCCTGCCTCTGCCTCCCGAGTGCTGGTCTTCTTCTTCTTCTTTTTTTTTTTAATGTATGTATGTATTTATTTATATTATAGTGCTCTGCCTCCATGTATGCCTGCACACCAGAAGAGGGCACCAGATCACATTATAGATGGTTGTGAGCCACCGTGTGGTTGCTGGGAATTGAACTCAGGACCTTTGGAAGAGCAGCCAGTGCTCTTAACCGCTCTCCAGTCTCAATTTGAAGGGTCTGGATGACCCTCCTTGTGCAGGCTTCAGGTCGCCAGCACTCTTTCTCACCACAGGCAGGAGTAATGGGCTGAGGACAGGAGGAAGTGTAGTCTGGACTTGTGGAAGAGGTTCCAAGAGTTGATACAGGTTCCAGTGGGCAGAGCATGGTGACAAATAAAACCCACTCTTTGATTCTGTTGCTTTTGTGATGCTGGGTATCAGACCCAGAACCTCATGCATTCTTAGCTCTTGAGATGCATTTTGTTTGTTTGTTTTTGTTTTTGTTTTTGAGATGCACTTTGATTGACTACCTCTTAGACCAATGGTTTTCTTTTCTTTTAAAAAAAAATATTTGGGCTGGAGAGATGGCTCAGTGGTTAAGAGCGCCGCCTGCTCTTCCAAAGGTCCTGAGTTCAATTCCCAGCAACCACATGGTGGGTCACAACCATCTATAACGTAACCTGATACCTTCTTCTGGCCTACAAGCAGACAACACTGTATACATAATAAATAAATCTTTTAAAAAAAATTTATTTATTACGTATACAGTGCTCTGCCTGTATGTACACCTGCAGTTCAGAAGAGGGCACCAGATCACATTACAGATGGTTGTGAGCCACCATGTGGTTGCCAGGAATTGAACTCAGGACCTTTGGAAGAACAACCAGTGCTACTTAACCTCTGAGCCATCTCTCCAGGCCTAGACCAGTGGTTTTCAATCTGTGGGTCTCAACTCCTTTGGAGGCGAGGTGTTGAAGGATCCTTTCACGGGGTCGCCTAAGACCATCGGGAAACACAGATATTTATATTACGATTGATAACAGCAGCAAAACTACAGTTCTGAAGTAGCAACGAAAGTCATTTTATGGTTGGGGGTCTCGATGTACGGAAGCGTGTTAAAGGATCACAGCATTAGGAAGGTTGAGGACCACTGCCTTAGACACTTGTGTGCATTACTCACTGCCTTATACCCTCGTGTGCGTTACACACTGCCTCGGACACTTGTGTGCGTTACACACTGCCTCGGACACTCAAGTGCATTACTACAGAATTACATAAGGCTTGAGAAGCCACAGTGCTGAGGATCCATGGCCCCTTCACAATCTGATTCTTTCTAGAATTTTTTTTTTTTTTTCGAGACAGGGTCTCTCTGTGTAGCCTTGGCTGTCCTGGACTCACTTTGTAGACCAGGCTGGCTTCGAACTCACAGCCATCCGCCTGCCTCTGCCTCCTGAGTGCTGGGATTAAAGGCGTGTGCCACCACGCCCAGCCAAATCTTTCTAGATTTTAAAAATATGTTTTTCTGCTGGGCAATGGTGGCACAGGCCTTTAATCCCAGCACTCCAGAGGAAGAGACAGGCGGATCGTTGTGAGTTCGAGGCCAGCCTGGTCTACAAAGTGAGTCCAGGACAGCCAAGGCTACACAGAGAGACCCTGTCTGGAAAAACTAAAGGAAAAGGAAAAAAGAAAAGAAAGAACAAAAAACAACAAACACCTCTCCCCAAACAAAATAAAACAAAACAGCCCCACAGGCTTATCCAAAGCCTGATCTTATGGAAGCATTTCCTCAATTGTGGCTCCTTTCTCTCAGATGACTATAGCTTGTGTCACATTGACATAAAACTAGCCAGTACAGGAACTTTATAAAGTTGCGCGTGTGCATGAGTCTGGGGATCAAGCTCATCAGGCCCCGCAACAAGTAATTTACCACAGAGCCATAGGTTTTGGTTTTTGAGGCGCATATGTAGCTCACACTATCCTGAACGCTCAGTCTTCTTACCTCAGCCTCTCAAGCGCCAGGATTACAGGTGAGCAGCACCACACCGGGAAATCAGCGCACCTAAAGGCTTAGACAGCGTCGTCTTTGTCTCACTGGTAGCTGGCACTTGGCAGGTGTTCCCGGAGTATCAGCTGACAGTGTGGACCACTGGATGGCTGAGCTGGCCTTCCCTGTCTTTTGATACAGAAGTGTCAGTCTGGCCCACTGTATGCCCTTGGCTGTCCTGAACTCATTTTGTAGACCAGGCTGGCCTCGAACTCACAGAGATCCACCTACCTCTGCCTCCCAGTGCTGGGATTAAAGGTATGCACCACCATGCCCGGCCCAGCGGCCCTTTACTCTAAGCATATAGCTAAATTTTACCAAGAGCCTGTAAGCTCTCAAATAGGGTCTCACTTGAAGTGTAGTGACTAGTGACTAGTCTGTCCTTGAACCTGTAATGGTCTTCCTGGTCAGCCCCACTGCATGCTGGGATTGCAGGTACATACCACAGTACTTGGTTAGGGATGTCACAATGCAGCTGACAGCCACAGAAACACATAGGAGAGTTGCTTGAATCTTGCTAGAATCTAGCTTGTCCTCAGTGCCTCAGGAAAGGCAGGGTAGGGTAAGGTCCCCTGGGCTGAGGAAGCACCTTCCCAGACCCTGAACCCCTTTGACTGTCCTGTGCATAACCTTTGCCTCTGCTCTCCTGGCACTGGGTGCTGTGGTTATGAGGAACCAGGCTCCAGGAGGGAGCATGTTTTCTTGTCTTTTATTTTATTTTGGCTTTCTGAGACAGGGTTTCTCTGTGTAGCCTTGGCTATCCTGGACTCACCTTGTAGACCAGGCTGGCCTCGAACTCACAATCATCCACCTGCCTCTGTCTCCCAAGTGCTGGGATTAAAGGCGTGCCCCATCACGCCTGGCCTGGGAGCATGTTTTCAAATGAATAACCCATGAAGGAACCCAGTTATATTGAAACACAGTTAACAGACATTTACATTTTTTGGTATGTAATATATATGTTTCTTTATTAACATGTTAAAAACAAGGAAATTCTAACAACTATGATCATTTCAAAGTAGTGACGCATAAATGATATTCTTGAGATATAAAGCAGTCTGGAAACACCTGGGATTTCTGTTGGCTACAAAGTCACACGTCCTGTTAATGCTATTGTGGCTTGTTGCCCAAATACATAAGGGAATGTTAAATTTGTCACAGGTGAGTGAAAATAAAGATGTTATTATTTTTTTTTTTTTCCTATCTAGGTTCACAAATCCCCTGAAATCCTTGGACCCAGCCAAAAGCCTCTGGCTACAGCATAGAGAACACCAGCCTGAGCCTCAATTCCCACACCCGGGGCCCTGGGAAACAGGTACTTAAGCCATTTTTCCCTGTGGGAGGCCTGAGGCTAGAAAAGGCTAGGGAATCTGCCCAAAGTGACCCAGGCTCACCTTGAAGCTCTGTCTCTCTCTGCACACAGAGCCAGGCACTCCACAGACTGCTCAGCCCGGACCTGAGCCCTGCAGGGCTCGGCCAGTGAGACGGAGGGACGGGACGCGGCCCCTTGAAACCACACACTCGGTTATCTTTATCTCCAGTTTATTTTTTTTAGACTAAGAGCAGGAGTATGAAAGTCACAGCCAAAGCACTTGAAAAAGGCCCAGGATGGGTGGGGACCACAGAGGGTGGGCGGGGCTAGGTCCAGGGAGTCGGTTCCTGGCTCAGGGCTGAAAGGGAGGGGGCTTTGTTGTCACGGTCTCCAAAAGTGTCTGTGCGTTGCATAGGTCCTGTCTTCACAGAAGACAAAAGAGGGGCCAGGGGGGTCCCAAGGGGGGGCCTAACCTGGTGGGGGGGGAAAGGGGGTCTGATTCTGGAAGGGGGAAGTCAAGAAAGGTCAAAGGTCAAGGAGGGGAAAGGGACTCTGTCTGTCTGTACATTATATATAGCGATATAGAGTCTGTACATGCCTGTCTGGCACCCCAATGCCCACCCCTGTCCACTGCCTGCTCCCTGCCCCCCAGGGGTGTCTATTTGTAAACTTGGATTCGATCCAAACCACAGTCCTCTGTGTGGGAGTCGGGGGAGGACATGCTTATTGCTGTAAACAGGGGAAGGGGGCAGCCTGGGGCCCCGCCCCTCACCCATTTAGTCCCCTCCCCATCTTCTGCCCCAGAGGAGAGTGGACAGGGACACCTCCCATGCTTCATTTGTTCTCTCTGGGGCATATCTGCCTCTTGGGGGACAAAGAGGGAGGGCACCAAGGGTCAGGGAAAAGTACCAGGGGGGAAGGTGTGCAGGAAGTCCTGAGCACTGCCTGTTAGAGCCCCCAGGTTTGGTACCAAACATTACGAAAGCCACAGGCCACCTTGGACCTGTGGCTGTCCCTGTGCCTGATCCACTACAGTGCCTTTCCTAGACCGAGAGGGCAGAGAGAGGCGGGCACAGACAGATGTACAGCGCAGACCCCACTCCCAACTACGGGAAGAAGGACATCGGCCCCACAGCTGGCTCCCTGCTCCTTCTCAGCCCCACCCCACCTCTCTCTGTCATAGGAAGGGACAGAGCTAGGAGGCCAAGAGTGTCATCAGGAAGAAGGCGATGCCCACGGCCAGAGGCAGGTGTTCCCTCTTGGGGCTGGTCCCGCTGATGCTCTTCTCAAGCTTGGGCACCTGCGGATTCTCTCCCTCAAAGTCTTCTGTGGAAAGATAAATAGACAGACTGCTAAGAGCTGGGCTGTGCGCTGGGGCCGGGGGGCGGGGGGCACGCGGCGGCGGCGGCAGCAGCAGCAGCAGTGGAGCCAGGGTTGTGACCACCCACGTGGGGAGGGGCAGGAAGGACTTGGTGTCCCAAGGGAAGGCATGCAGAGAAAAAAAAAAGCAGGCACCGGGAAGGAGGCTGCGGTTCCAGCAGTGGCCACCAGAGGGCGCTGCGCAGACTCACCCAACACGTTGATCTTCACATTGGGGCCCATGGTGAACTGGGGGAGAGTGGGGACCGGCTTCTCCCCGGAGTGCGATGCTGCGGGGTGGGGTGCGGGTGGGGAGAGAGGAGGGGAAAGTCAGGGCCAGGACCCCCCTCCCCCTGCTACAGCTGGGGAGCTAATCCCGGTCGCCTGTGCCCTCTGTCCCCATCCCCAGGATGCCAAGGGAGCCCCAAAGCAGGGAGGCAAGGATGCGGACTTGGCTGGAAGCCGACGCTACTCACTGGAGGCGCAACAGACGAACACCTTCATCCGCAGACACTTCCAGTGCAGGTTGTGAGTGGGCGTGGCTGGGGAGGAGACTGGGCCTGAGTTGCTTTCACTCACTCCTAGCGGCCTTACGTATCATTAATCTTATGCCCCCTCCATATCGCCCGCATCCGGCTATGTCCTGGAGTAGCTGCTCCATCCGGACACTGGTCACCACGGCTCTTTAGCCAGCCCAACCCAGAATGCCCCTAACAGAAATGCCGTGCGGCGCAAATTTGGGACTGTCACCAAATCCCAACTCCACCCCCGGTCCCCAGCCTCATAAACCCTTAGAGCAGCCGAAACTCTGAAGCTTTATCCCCGATGACCACATATAGGCTGGCCGATGATCCCCGGGACCCTACCCTCCCATTCAGAAGACTGAGGACCTGTCACTCACAGATGTAGTAGTATTCTTGGCCGGCATGGAACTCATAGCCCAGCGAGAAGGCGCTGTAGCGCTGGAACTTTTCGGAGAACTTGATCGGGCTGTGCGAGGCGTGCTGTCGGTTGCATTCCCAGCGCTTGGAGCCTTGGCTGGCGTTGCAGGTGCGGTAGCCGCTCAGATTCACCATGTACAGCACGTACTGTTCCGCCCCGCCGCCAGGCCCTGAGCTGTTGTAGTGCGGACAGTAAATATCCAGATAATCATTCACGTTCACCTGCACCGTGTAGCCCTCTCGCCGCAGGCTGTGGACAAACGAAGCGGGTCAGAGAAGGAACCCCAGTCCAAGGCTCCCTGCCAACACTCCGCAGGCCTTCACTCGGACACTTTAATATATATAATGTATTTTTATCATAAAAATTCACTTCCCCAGACTCTTGACTTTTCCTGCAATCTTTTCTCAGCCCCTTTCTGTCCCCTTTTACGGTATCTTCTTTTTGGCCTGTCCTTCTCCCGGTGGCCACCAGAGGGCAGCAAAGGCCCAAGGAAGCCCGGCCTACCTCCTAAGGAAGAGAGAGAGGGGAGAGGGGCGGAGGAAAGAAGGAACCTAGCTCTGGTTGCCACAGAAACAGCGCAGGCCCCAACGACTCCCAGACCCGGGCCCGGATTTCCTCGGTCCATTCCCCATAATTCCCCAGGCCCAAGGAGGGACCGCAAGAATGGAAGCGTAGGGTGAAAGTAGAGAGATCCCTTCCTTGGCACCCAAGCCCTCTCTCATCACTTCTCCCAGAATGCCTTCTCGCTGCTGCAGGTCCACCCTCCAGGCCAGTCCGACAGGACTTGCCCTCACACACGCATGTATGGCGGCTTCAAGCACATACATGCACAAGTCCTATGGCACAAACACAAAAATGTCCACCGCCCACTCGCAGGCGGCAGGCAGGCAGAGAACGAGACTGCATGTGTGCTGAGCCTATGCCAGTATTAGCCGGCCCCAACTATCTCAGAGGGGCCCCTCTGTATTTCCTACATGACAGGACCACTATCTCTGTGCCTCCATCCTCAGGCCATGGACAATAAAGTCCCCCCAACAACCTGAAAAGGACCTGTGAGCTGAGGAGCTCTGCATCAAGGCTCCCTACCTGTCAGCCCGACAAGATTTCTGTCTCCTTACACACCCCCTTTCTCCACTTGGATGCCCCTGCCCGCCCGCCCCCCCACCATGATAAAGCTAGGCTGAGCAATGACAGCGCAGTGCCTAGATAAGATGACTGCCTGTCACTTTCCAAATGAGTCTCTGGGACGCCGCAGCAGATTCCGAGTCCCCCAGGAACCTCCACCTGCCTGTTAGTTCCATCTCAGTGTTGGTCCGAACATCCTTCCTGGTGGCACAGGATGGTGTAGGGGTCACAGAGACAGCTCAGTGCAGATGGATGGAGGGGCGGTAGACGCCGCCTTTATGTTCCTTAGGGCAAGTATGTACACGTGTTGGCAGCGACATGGAGGTATCGTGGGCACCGGGAAGCATGGGCTAGCCGATGAAATGTCAAAGCCGCCGACGGGGTCCCTGGGAACTCCCTGAGGGGAGGAACTGGCTTTCCGTGTCACCAGGCACTACACATTTCCACAAACAGTAATTAGACACATTAGGGAAATGAACTTGGAAGCCTCCTCACTGGATGAGGCCTTGAGGGTCCTCCCGGAAAGTACCCAAACGTCATTGGCTTTATTTGTGTTGCCCCGTCCCCAAGACTAGCAACGAGGCAGATGGGTAACAGCTGGTGTTTGGACTCTCTAGTAAGAACGGGCACAGCCTCCTTGAGTCATCAGGAATGCCACCAGTCCCACTTGGTTCCCATGGGAGTGATGGGTCACTCGGGGCCCCTCCCTGTCCCTGGCACTCAGGTGGGCAGGAGTCTCGACGACGGGGAGCTGGGAGCAGGAGAACGGGTTAGACAAGGGCCTGGCTGCTCCCAGCCACCACCCATGCATTGTACGGCCATCCCAACCCCATCAGCTCCTGTTCCTTCCCTAAGGTCCCGGGGAGGGGGCCGCCAGCCAGCCAGCCAGCATAAGGTGCCAGGCCTGGATGGGCCTCACAGTTACCCTGGGGCCTTGTTCCTTCAGCCTCACCCATGGATGCAGTCTGATTTTGAAGCGACCCCTCCCTGAAGCTGCCCCATTCCTCCAGGCCACACACCCCACTCCAGCAGGGAGCAAGGCAACTCCAGAGACGTTCCCACAGGTGGTAAACCTCAGTTTCCCCAAGATGGTGGGCTGGGTATATAAAATGGTTTGCTGGGTGACAACAGAAGAAGAGCCACCTCTGACCTATCCCTGTGCTTGGTGGCAGAAAAGCCCCCAGAAACACGCCCCCACACCCCAAACTGGTCTCGTGGGTCAAAACCTGCTGGCAAGTTAGCTGTCTCCAGTTGGTATCTGGTGGATAGAGAGCGAAGGCTGGGTGCCAGGGATCCCAAGCCATAACTCCTAGGAGACCCGACCTGTCTGTTAGGCACCTCTTTAATTGAATCTGTTATCTTATTTAACCTAGCAGCGAAGGGGAGGGGCACGCGGACCCCAGCTGCTAACCACACCTGGGCCAGCATCTGGGGACTGGGTTCCCTGTTCCTTCATTCCCTTGTTGCCCTCACTTCTCTGGCAGAAAGATGTCTTTTCGTAGCTCTTCTACAGGGCTTACCCCCTAACCCGGTTTCTCTGTCTCTCCTGGCTTGCAACGCCCCGGGGTGCATCCTGACTCTCCTCTGTTCAACTGAGCCCCAGCTTCCTAGGCCTGAGAAACTTAGCCTTCAGCCTTCAGAGTCTGCGGAGGACAGGAGAAGAGGTTGGGGAGCAGGGAAGGAGCAAACGTGTCTCCCCCTGGGGCAATTAGGGGCAGGTAAACAGGGTGTCTAACAAGACCCAGGAGAAGGGAAAGGCTCCCAAGAGGCTCTGAACTAGTTAAACCCCTATCCCGGACTTTAGAAGCCAAGATGCAGAGTTAAGGGAGTGGAGAGGAAAAAAAAATGCAGAGACTAGGTCCTTCCCCTCTGGTGCGCGTCCCCGAGGCTGCGCGCGGGCCCGCTCTAGCAGGCGAGGCCGACCACGTGTGCGCGGCGTGGAGTCCGCGCGCCGGGGCTGGGGGTGTTGGGGGTGGGCGGCGGCGACGGCGGGAACGCTCCCAGGGCGGCGCGTGCACGCCGACACCCCCGCGCCCCGCCAGCTCGGTCTGGTAGAGAATCAGCGCGCCGGTCATCTCCCCGCCCCTCGACCCTGCGACAGTAGCGACAGTAGCGGCGGCGAAGGTTTATTGATCTGCAGCGGCGGAGAAGAGCGAGGACCCGCCGAAAGCGAGACACACAGAGATGGAAAGACTCTGCCCTATACAGAGGGGAGGAGAACACAGACGGATTCGCCCGAAAGGGGAAAGAGAGGGAGCCACAGCGAGAGAAGGGAAGCCAGAAACCAGGAGAGGGAGAAAAGCAAGGAGAACCAAGCAAGACTTAGAAAACCGGCAAAGACTCAGCATCCGACCCAGAGAGGTCCACAACAGAGGAGACAGCGCGGAAAAGAAGAGGAATCCGAACACATTGGGGACCAGAGGAAAACAGACCACCCCGGACGTAGTGGAGGTCTCAATAAATATATGTTGAATGAATGTGTGAATGAACGTCATCAGCAACAGCAACGTTTGCAAGACAGGAAGGGAGATCATGAGAAAATGATGCTCTTGAGTCCCTGAGTACCTGCACCTTCGTTTAGTTCAAAGAAATAAAGCGCCAGCAAGGGGGATAAGCATGTTTGGCTCTCAACTCCGCCCCACTCAGCCCCCCGACTCGGGAGACTCTCATCACTCCTTTCAGTAAGGTTGTTCCCACCGTGTCCTAGTTTCTGGACCAGGTTAGGAAAAGGTCTCGCCTATTCCTAGGGACTAACTCAAGAGGCTGAATGGGGTAAGGGGCTGGTGGCTAGGTAGCCAGGACCGAGCCATCCTCCCCAGGTCTGTCAAAGGAACCTACGGCAGGTCTGTCAAAAAGAGCCTCCTGCACGTGTCCCACTAGCACCCTCCCACGTGACCCTAAGAGGCGGGGTCGCAGACCCTCCCCACGTGACCCCAAGGGGCAGAGACCCTCTGCACGTGATGGGAGGTGGGAGCCAGGAACCTAGATCACGTGACTGAGGGGGCCCGGGGAGCCTGTGGCTCGGCCCGGCCCCGCCCCCAGCTCCCAGGCCCTCTCCACTCCCGGCTTTGGAGCACGTCGCTCTCACGATTTATGGGGCCGCGGATGCCGCAGTGAGAGAGCCGGGGAGCCCGGGCGCAGCGGCAACAAAGGCCCGGGAAGCGGGGCGGGGGCGGCAGCGGCCTCCGGGCCGGGTGTGCGCCGCCTCCTACCTCCGTCCGTCCCTGCCCACACCGGAGTGCAAAGGGCGAAAGGAGGTTCTGGGAATCAGGCTCTCCTATCCCGTTCCGGAGCTTTCACCTGCGCCCAGGTGTATGCGGGGGAGGGGAACCTGATCAACGCTAGCCTCAAGGCTATTCCCACACCCCCTAGACTCTGGCTTGCTACGACCAGGGGGGGTTCCCCATGGGTGGCGGGGAACCCAGGGTCTCTCACCTGCGAGCTCTCGGCTCGTGCCAGACTGTAGCGGGGCGGGGGTCGGACGTGTAAATCTTAGGGGGGGTGAGCTAGATTCAGCAGGGTAGTCAGCCCTTAGGGCCCCCCGGGGAGGTTGGAATCCCGCTCCGGGGGGGAGGGGCTGCAACCCCACCCCCGAGGTTTCCATGGGAAGCGAAAGGGGGGCGTCATTAGCTCATCCCCCACCTCCAGTCTGACACTCTGGGCGCGAGGAGAAAGGGGGGAGGCGCAGAGCCCCAAACAACAAAGAGCAGAGCAGCAAGCTGGAGCCCCTCCCCCGGAAGGTTGGGGGTCGTGGTCCAGGCCCTTTAGGTCCCCTCCCCTGGGGTCTCACCATTTGTTCCCTAGTCGGGTCCCCCAGGGCGGGGAGTCAGAAGCAAAGCTGCCGCCACCGCCCGGGCAGGTGTGACAGTGATCCCCGTGTCCCCAGGGATCCCCCTACCAACACAGAGGTGGCCAGAGTGATACACACGACAGCTCGGCAGGGAAAAGACAAGGGCAGCAAGGACTGTGCAGAATGATGGCCCGGTCCCGCAGCCGGCACCGGGCCGCCGCGCCACACACCGGAGGAAACCACACGGCCGCCCTGACACCCGCCCAGACCGCGGCGGCGCCAACAGCCACCCCAGCCCAGACAAGACTGGCCACGCGGACACCGACCGCAGCCCCCTCCCCGACCCGCGGCCCGCTCCCACCCCTAGACGGTCGCCGACGCAGACACACAAATCACACACAGACACACGCACACTGACAGCCGCGCACGCCCGTTCACACTCGGTGCTGTACGCCGTCCCTAGCCTCAACGAGCGTGTGTGTGTGTGTGTTACGCCGACATCTCTCTGCCTTCTTCCTTCTAACCAGTACCCCGCGTTCCTAGGGCCCCCCGACTCCGCGACCCTGCCCCAGCTCACCCCAGCAGGGTTTATCCACACAACTAGAGCAACCCATTCTCATCCTGGGGAGGTGGTAAATCGGACTTCCTGTCTCAGTGCTGAACCCCACTTTTAAAAGCAAGAGTCTCAATCAGAGCCCCATCAACATTTATAGGCTGAAAACAGGTCATCCTTCGGCTCCCAAATGCAGCGGCCCTATTCCCAGCACACCGGTACCCACAGACTTCAACCTAGCTAAAAAAGAGTGTGGATGGTGGGGGTGGGAGGGGGGAACTACGGGACAGGGAACACTATTCCAGAGGCGACTGTGGAGAGAAACCAAGATGGGGTTAGGGCCCCCCAGCAGCCTCCTCCGCACCGCCAGAGCGCTCCTTACTACACCCCAACAGCTCTCAGACACCCCCGAGTTTCACAGACGCCCACGTAGTGCGTCCCCCTTCCCTCGCCTCTAGGCACTGAGCCTGTCCCCCAGGAGTGCCGCCAGGTTCCCCTAGGACTTCTCGGGCCCACCAGCTCCCCCATCACTGACGCGGGACGCACGGGTTCTCCGGGTCCCCGACTCACTGCTGGTTGGAGCTGTTCCAGTATACCGCATGCCGGTTTCCCAGCGCGCCCCCAGGCCCCTGGGCCAGCAGCGGCAGCAGCGGCACGGGCACGAGCAGCAGCAGCAGCAGCAGCGGAGCCGCCGCCCATCCCCGGAGCCGCCGCCGCCCGCCGCCCCCCGACTGAGCCCCGCGCTCCCGGCTTCTCAGCTTCCCAGCTCCCTGCTGCCGCCGCTGCCAGCCCCCAATCTTAGTCACGCCCACAATCCTTCCCTCCGCCCTTCTGGGCGCGCCCCCGAAGCCCCGCCCCTAACGCGCTCGCGCGGGGCTCCGCCCCACTCGAGTCCAGAGCGCGCCGCGCGTGGGCGATGGGTACTGTGTCGCCCCTCTAGGAACAGCGCGCCTCTCCTCTCTCCTAGGTGATTTGCTGCTGCAGCGGCTTGTGTCTTTAGCTCCCCTAGGCTGGAGTTCCCAGAAGGATTTGGGAGCCAAGACCTGGATGTACATCTTGTGTAGAGCCACACCTTTCCCGTGGAGTGTGGGAGTGTTGAGGGGCCAAGGTCTACCTTTGAATAATCAGGACTAGACCCATATCTGAACGAAGTTGGACCTCTGCTTCCTCCACGCCCTTTCCATGTAGGCAAGGAGTTAAATGGACACAAGATGGGGAAACCCTCAGGTGGCACCCAGGAGCTAACAGCTGGCTGCCCCAAGGCTCTCAGCTGAGCACCAGGGCTTGTTTTCCTTAGAGCTAAAGCAGCCGAGCTGAGCCCAAAGAGTGGCACCATCTGGGGCCTAGGTACTGTAGGGTATTCCTTTAATCCTGGCACTCTCAGGGCAGAGACAGGCATATCTCTGTGAGTTCAAGGCTAGCTACATAGGTCTGAGTTGCAGGCCAGTCAGGACTACATAATGAGACCATGTGTCCAAAAAAAAAGGGGGGGGGGGGGGAGGGGCTTCTCTGGTCATCCAAAGGTGTTTATTGTTGGTAGTGATGTGTCAAGGCAGGAGCCGGTTGGAGCCAAGCAGGAACGGAGTGGTGGTCTCGGCAGACCCACAGAGGGCCCCTCACTGCCTCTGATTCCCTCAGGTTCATTTCTACTCCCATAGATGCTTTCTCTAAAGGCGGAGGGCACCTTGTGTTCTAGCACTCACCACAGCCCGTCGGAGCACAAAGATGACATACACACAATGGGGGGGGGGGGTAAGGTATGCACATCCGGAAGCAGGGAACGTGGACACTTCAATATAGGCACACAAGGTGCTGCCATAACCAAAGAGACTGGCAGAACCATAGGCCTATAGACACACAGAACTATCCAAGTACACCACACACCACACACACACAACCACACAGCATCTTCCAAACTGGGCTACACCCTTTCACAAAGGAACCTGGTTCACCCTTATCTCTTTTCTTTCCTAGAAGCCCAGACCAAAAGGCAAAGCAAAACCATGCTTGCCTAGGTTCTCAGGACCCACAGCACCCGAACCTAGGGAGGCAGGTATGATGCTGTGCTGTTGTGCTTTAGGAGGCAGGACAGAAGCTAGGTGTAGTGGCGCACAGCTGTAATCCCAGCACTCGGGAGGCAGAGGCAGGCAGATCATTGTGAGTTCGAGGTCAGCCTGGTCTACAAAGTAAGTCCAGGACAGCCAAGGTTACACAGAGAAACCTTGTCTTGAAAAAAACAAAAGCAAAAACAAAGAATAAAAAAAAAAACAAAGCAAGAAGAAGAGGAGGAGGAGAAAGAGGAAGAGGAGGAGGAGTGAGGACCTATGCCAGCACCAGCTGCCTGTTACCTTTGGCAGTACAAGACCCTGATCACAGGCGTCCCTGGGTACTGCGTTTTGGGGGAGGGGCACTACAAGCACAGTAGGCTTCATGCCTCCCTGCTGCTAGGCAGGAGTGGGTGCTGGCCTCTCGGGGGCACCTCACCACTCCTGGGAGATATCTCTTCTCTTCTTGGGAGGCAGAAAATAAATGAGGCCCCTTGGGGTGGGAGTGAGGGACTTTGCAAACAGCTTTCTTCATTCCCAAAGAGCTCTTCTTCACCCAAATAATGCTAACCTGCCTACTCTGGGGGCCCCAAGTCCTAGCCCCAGCCCCTTAATGCCTTTGCTTCACAGAAGCAAGCTTCTCTCCTTAGGGGAGTAGCCAGAGAACCTGCCCATATGCATAGTGAGTGCAGGCTGGCTGGACTGGTCCAGGACTTTGAATTACATTTTCATGTGTGTGTGTGAAACTTTATATTCCTGTTTCTAGAATCTGGATTCAAAATTGGAAATGTACTTATTGATGGAGCATTTGTATGAGACCCTAGGTCTCCATTACTGTAAAAATAAGTTAATAATAAAACCTGGCTCTTAAAGATTTGTGTGGATTGGCCCATACTCTAGAGCCCAGATACTTCTATTTAGAATGTAGTACCCACCTCCTCCCTCTAATAATCATAGAGCTTCATAGTGAGAGAGGTGACTGAGAAGTTAAGAGCATTTGTTACTCTCCCAGAGGACCCAGGTTCAATTCCCAGCACCTTCACCACAGGGTTCACAACTGCCTATAACTCCTCCGGTGGATCTGATACCCTTTTCTAGACTCAGAAGGTACCTGCGCTCACATGTGCATACACACACACACACACACACACACACACACACACACACACACACACAGGAGAGAGAGAGAGAGAATTAAAATAGTAAAAAAAAGGAACCTCCTTCTTGCAGGGTATGGTGGCGCACGCCTTTAATGCCAGCACTCAGGAAGCAGAGGCAGGAGGATCGCTGTGAGTTCAAGGCCAGCCTGATCTACAGAGCAAGTCCAGGACAGCCAAGGCTACACAGAGAGACTGTCTCAAACAAAACAAAACAACAGCAACAACAACAACAACAAAAAGGACATCTTTGTTTTCTCTGGCCAAAATCTGGCCTTCAGTACTTTGTGGTGGCCGTGTCCATGAGATCTGTCCTCTGGTATCCAGGCCTCTGTCCAGGAGGCAGCTGCCTTTGTGTGGATAACAAAAAGCACCCTGTGTGCAGATTCTGTCTCTAGAGTGCACTCTTGGCAAGTGGTGCTTTGTAAAACAAAACAACAACGACAAAAAAAACCCACAAAAAACAAGAACCAAAACCAAAGGTGCAGCTTCCTTTAGTGGGAAATGGGCTTCTGTGTCTCTCCATCTCAGTAAAGGAGTGTCACGTACTCTGTCAGCCTCTTTTGCCCTTTGTTGTAACTTTTTTTTTTACCACGTGCAAACTTCAAAACTGTATGTGGCAGTTCTGTCTACAGAGTGTGCATATGTGCACCTGCAGCTACAGTGCTGTTCAAAAGCCTCAAAGGGAACAGGGTGTGGCAGCGCATGCCTGTAATCCCAGGAAGCAGAGGCAGGTGGATCCCTGTGATCAGGCTAGCCTGCTCTACAAAGTGAGTCCAGGACAGCCAAGGTTATACAGAGAACCCCTATCTCGAAAAAACAAAAACAAAAAACAAAACAAAAAAAGCCTCAAAGAGAATGGAAATTTATCTATCCATCCATCCATCTACCCATCCATCCATCCATCTATACAGGGTCATCCATCCATCTATCCATCCATCCATCTATACAGGGTCATCTATCTATCTATCTATCTATCTATCTATCTATCTATCTATCTATCTATCTATCTGAGACAGGGTCTATATAGTCTCCACTGTCCTGGAACTCATAATGTAGACAAGGCTACCCTCAAACACTGCCACCATGCCTGGCTGGGACTAGGATTCTTGAGGGACTAGGTCTCTGTGGATGAGATCTGAGCTGCTCTCCATGCCTGGGACCTGCTCTGTGGCATCTGGGTCAGGAGAAGTCCTCTATCGGTGGGGAGCAGGCCTTCGTCTGTATCTCTGACTCCAACCGTTCTTGACTGACCCTGCATTAGGACAAGGCTATCTGGTTGGCACTGCCAGCTGGCACACACATGCGTATGTATCTACAACACTGCTGGGTAGAATTGGGACACAGGCAGGAGGTTTTACAAGGCAATACTGACCCTTGCTACAGAGGACATGGTCTCACAGTTGTCTTCTGTTTCATTCCTTTGTCATTGTTTTTTGTTTGTTTTGTTTTGGGAGATTTTGTGTGTTTTTGTTTGTTTGGTTGGTTGGTTTGGTTTGGTTTTGGTTTTTCGATACAAGGTTTCTTGGTATAGCCTTGGCTGTCCTAGACTCACTTTGTAGACCAGGCTGGCCTCGAACTCAAAATGATCCGCCTGCCTCTGCCTCCCGAGTGCTGGGATTAACCCAGCCTGTTTGTTTGTTTTTTTGTGTAATAGCCCTGGCTGTCCTGGAACTCTCTTTGTAGACCAGTCTGGCCTCGAACTCAAAGAGATCTGCCAGCCTCTGTCTCCTGAGTGCTGGGATTAAAGGTGTGAGCCACCATAGCCCAGCTCTTCTTTTTTGTTCTTTAAAAGTGTGCTAGGGGCTGGGCATGGTGGCCCACGCTTCTAATCCCAGCACTAGGAAGGCAGAGGCAGGTGGATCGCTGTGAGTTCGAGGACAACCTGGTCTACAAAGTGAGATCATAACAGACAAGGCTACTCAGAGAAACCGTGTCTTGAAAAACAAAACAAAAAGCCGGGCATGGTGGCACACGCCTTTAATCCCAGCACTCGGGAGGCAGAGGCAGGAGGATCGCTGTGAGTTCGAGGCCAGCCTGGTCTACAAAGTGAGTCCAGGATGGCCAAGGCTACACAGAGAAACCTTGTCTTGAAAAACCAAAAAACAAAAACAAAAAACTAAAAAAAAAAAACAACTCCCCCAAAAAGAAGTGTGTTTGGGAACTGAAGAGAGGGTTCAGTAAGAAATAACACTTTTTATCCTTGCAAAGGACCTGGGATTCCCAGCACCCATATGGCAGCTTACCTGGAATTCCAGTTCCATGGGTTCCTCCCCTCTCTTCCGGCATCTTCAGGCACCAGGCATGCACATGGTGCATAGACATACATTCAGGCAAAACACTCATAGACATAAAATTATAAAATAAGAAGAGGTTTTGTTTTGTTTTGTTTTGTTTGTTTGAGACAGTGTCTCACTAAGTAGTCCTGATTGCCCTAGAACTCCCTATATAGACCAGGCTGGCCTTGAACTCACTGCCTCTGCCTCCCAAATGCCGGCATTAAAGGCATGTGCCACCGCTGCTTGGTCTAAATTTTTAAAAATAAGTCAGGTATAAATGGTACCTATAATCCCAGCACTGGGGAGGTAGAGGCAGGGAGGACCAAAAGTTCAAGGTCATCTTCAGCTATCAAATGAGTTTGAGGTCAAGCTAGGCTAAATGAGACTCTGTCTCAAAGCAGTAGTGATAATAATAATAATAGTGATAATGCTGCCTGGACTAATAAAATTGGTTCCTTGTTTCATCTCCCATAGCAGGGTCACAGACTTGAATGCAACATTAGGCCCAACTCTAATCTGCTATCTGACAAGCTGGAGTTTTCTCCACGGGGCTGGTCCTCTCTCTGGGTCTCAGGCTCACTGGCCCTGGGTCTGACTGCCGTGATGCCCCTAGGAGTGTTGACTTCAGACTCCCTGAAAATTCTAAGAGGGCACCCCATTTTCCCCACCCCTGGGGTCCAAGGAGTCAGGAGGCTGAGCAGGTCTGGGGCACAGGGAGCACTCAGGCTGTGTAGCCTAAGGCAGCTCCCAAGACGTAGAGTAGCAACCACAGAGCCGAGCTTAGTTCAATAAATCACAGAGGCTAGGGCCTGGGGGAGGGGACGGCGGCAAGGGGAGGGGGCTGGATAAATAATTCATTAAACAAACAAACAAGGAGGCGGTGAGGGGGAAGCTTAGGCAGCCGCCGGCTCCTGACATGAAATATTCACATGCTCTGCACCTTTCACAGGGTCACGAGTGTTCTGCTGTGTAAGTACCATAGACACTTGGGTACCATGGGGTGGGGCGTGCCACGTGTGTATGATCTCCTTCCAATTTCTGAGTGTGTGTGTGTGTGTGTGTGTGTGTGTGTGTGTGTGTGTGTGTGTGTGTCCACACGGCCCTGTGGTATGCTGGACTTCCTGAGGTCACCTAGAACCACCTAGACTGACACGTGGGCTAAGACTATATGATTTATTAGGATGGCTTATTAGGGGTCAAAGTGTAATAACCTCAATTCTTAGTGTGCTCCGATCCCTCTGCTGGGCCTAGAAAGCCAGTGGGGGGGGGGGGGCTGTAGCAGGTACCATCTCTGGGGTGTTACATTAAGAGTGTATGTACTTCTGGTGGTACTTGGAGAAACACTGGGGGGGGGGGAGGAAGGTACAGTCTCGGTGTCAACTTGGTGGCTTGCCCCCACCACTTAGCTTCTGCTGGACTGCTCTTCTCGTCTCTTCAGTGGGGCTAATAACCACCTCCCTGCTTGAGAAGTTGCTTGTTGCAAAGATCAAGATCCGCATCTCTGGGAAGCACTTAGCACGGTGCTTAGGGCTCGAGAGATGCTTGATTAATGGAGGCTTCATCAGAATCGTTATTAAGCAGTTACTTTCTTGTTCTGCCCACCTAGACAGGCCCAGAATCCCTTTCCATTCGTTTCCCCCACCCCCAATTTTAGAGCTTGTCTGACAACCATCACAGAGAGAAAGATGACCTACGGCATGGATAGTAGGAAAAGATTAAATAGATTAAAGAAAAGGGGAATCACATTTAAAATTAAAAAAATAAATAAAAAATAAAATAAAAAAAGAAGTCTTAGCCTAGTGTGGTTTAGTCCCAGCATTCAGGAGGCAGAGGCAGGTAGATCTCTAAGAGTTCAAGAATAGTCAGGGCAGCCAGGCGGTGGTGGCACACGCCTTTAATCCTAGCACTTGGGAGGCAGAGGCAGGCGGATCGCTGTGAGTTCGAGGCCCACCTGGTCTACAAAGCAAGTCTAGGACAGCCAAGGCTAGCACAGAGAGACCCTGTCTCAGGGGGGAAAAAAGAAAAAAGAAAGAAAGAGAACAGTCAGGGCTACATTGTATATAAATAAATAAATAAGAAAAAATTTTTTCTTCAGACAGGGAGAAAAGGACCTCTTTACCTTCTCAGACCCCACAGCTGCTTCTTAATCTCAAGTTCTTCCTATATCTGATTCTCACCCAAGTTTTGATTTCTAGAAAGTGTCTGTGAGGAGACAGAAAGACCTGGCATAGATCTTTAAGCAGGGCATCCCTACCAGACCCCATCTTCACTGTCAGAGCGCTCTGGCAATGAAGTTTATGCCTGGGCAAAGACCAGGGTGGGTGGGGAGAAGCCGGGCTGTAGAGAGAGCCTTGTAGAGTCAGGGCGGAGTACCTGGCAACCTCTCAGCAAGCCCTAGCATTCCCCAGCCCTCTCCTGTCCCTGGAAAGGATCAACTCCCCAGGGAGAGAGCCAGCAGACAGGTCTGAGCTGGCCTGTTCTTTTACACAGAAGAACCGGCAGGGTGGGGGTGGGGGGGGCGGGAGACTCAGGTTCCTGGTGGATGTAACAGCCATGTCACTTGGGAAATCAGAAACAGAGTGGTCCGCCATGCCTAGGAGTACCCTCCAGCCTCGAGCCCAGCCATCCATCCATCTCCCTTGGTCAGACTGCTGCTGCTTTAGGACCGAGGTTTCTGGGTCCTGATGTGAAGATAATGTCTGCCCACCTTCTCCCATGCAGCCAGCATCAGCTCTCTCCACTTCTCTCCCCTGGGCTGGGCAGGTTCAGGCCAATCTGCACAAGAGCTTCACAGCAAAACATTGATCTGTAATAAAACCACAATATGTGTTCAGAAGATGAGATTGAGATGTGGATCCAGCACAACACACACACACACACACACACACACACACCCACCCACCCATACATTCATGTAGAGGAAAATATACTGTGAAGGCGTGTACCAACAGTCCTTAAAGCATATCTCAGCATGGACTTTTAATATGTCAAAACACATAAACATCATTAATTGTACACATCTCCCTGGCATGAATTTTGTTCTTTTCAACCAAAGCCTTTTCGTAGACACCATTTTCCTCTAGCCTTTTCTTGGTGCCCAATCATCTGTATGTGGCTCCATATTAATGCTTGCACTTGGTGTTATACTTATTTAATGGCTCGTCTATCTCTGGAGATTTCTTTCTTTTTTCTTTTTTTTTTTTTTTAAACAGGGTTTCTCTGTGTAGCCCTGGCTGTCCTGGTGCTACTCTGTAGACCAGGCCGGCCCTGAACTCAGCCTGGCTTTTCTCTGAAGATTTCTTAAGGGAAGGGGTATTGACTCATGCAAGTATGTGTCCCCAGCATCCAACATGAAGTCTGGTATTTAGTTAGCAGAGGCTTTTTTTGTTGTTTTGTTTTGTTGTTTGTTTGTTTGTTTTGTTTGTTGAGACAGGGTTTCTCTGTGTAGTCCCAGCTGTCCTAGAATTCACTTTGTAAACCAGACTGGCCTTGAACTCAGAGATCTACCTGCCTCTGCCTCCCAGGTACTGGGACTAAAGGCGTAGGTAGGCCACCATGCCCAGCTTAGCAAAGGTGTTTAAAATAAATCCATGAGGAAAAAAATACATTTGGAAAGTGCCACTCATCCCTAGAATCCCTTGAGAGCCCACAAAGAATACCCTGTCATGGCACCCATGCATCTGCCTCTGTTTCTTGTGTCCAGGTGCCCTGACCTCACTACCTGGGTTTCCTCAGAGGCTTCTTCTTTTTTTTTTTTTTTTTTTTTGTTTTTCGAGACAGGGTTTCTCTGTGTAGCCTTGGCCATCCTGGACTCACTTTTAGACCAGGCTGGCCTCGAACTCACAGCGATCCACCTACCTCTGCCTCCCGAGTGCTGGGATTAAAGGCGTGCGCCACTATGCCCGGCTCTCAGAGGCTTCTTTTTCCTTCCTTCCTTCATTCTTTTCTTTTCTTCCTTTCTTTTTTTTTTTTTTTTTTTTTTTTTTTTTTTTTGGTGTTTTGAGACAGGGTTTCTCTGTGTATCCTTGGCTGTCCTGGAGTCACTTTGTAGCTCAGGCTGACTTCAAACTCACAGCAACCCGCCTGCCTCTGCCTCCCAAGTGCTGTCTTTCTTTCTTTCTCTTTCAATCACTGTGAAACTATGAATTGGAGTTCCACATCCATGATAGCTAGTAGGCTAGGTAAGGGTTAAATGACACCTCATTAGTGTTTAATTGGGGGGAAGGAAGCTGCCCTGGCACCAGACAGGTGGGCAAGCCTGCTCCTTGCTGGAACCCGGCATCCTTAGTTGCAGCATCCCACCAGGCATGTGGGTGATTTGGCCCTGGAGACCTTCAACCCAGCCGGGGCACCTCCCCCCCAGCACTAGCTTTGCCAATTTAGTCTCCAGGCAGTACAGACCAGCACTCCCCATCTGTCACCAACATCTAGAGGCAAGGCAGACTCCTTATTCTTTCTCCTTTAGCTAGTCTCTGCCACTCCCCCCCCCCAAGACTGGCAGAGTGGGAGGAGGGGTGCAGAGCATGGAATTGGACAGTGGAGGAATACAGAGCCACCAAGGGATAGATTGCAGATACAGACAAGTGACAGAGATAGGGAGGTGGAGATGTCTGCCCAATTTGACCTTAAATGAACAGAATGCAAATGAGATGCAGACGATATGCAGATGAACACAAGGATCTCAGAATTGACATCCCCCATGGCAGTGGCTCTGCACCCAAGGCTCCAAGGCCGATGCAAATAACCCCTACCTAAACTTTGTGGGTTAAGTGGCACTGGCCTTTGCTTTGAGAGAGAAAAGGACTCTGGAGTAAGACAAGGGCTTGGTTGGGTGAAGGCTACAGAACTTGGCACGTTGAACTGCACTCAGTCTAGCATCCTCATCCTATTTCCCCATGCCTTCTTCAAGGAAGCTACTGTAGACGGATCCCAGCAGCTGGGGCAATGACCACTCTCAAGGTTATGCCTGGACGCACCGTCGGTTGCTATGGGGACCTTCGTTCCCAGGCCTGAACCAATGCAGATTGCCACGGATGACCTCATGCCCCAGGTTCAGGGATTCTATTGGCTGTTCAGAAGCCAGAATGCACACTTTTTAACTGCGTCACTGCTAGGGATACCCCCCCCCCGCCCCGCCCCCGCCTCGACGACCCCAGCTAGTATGGCTAATTAAAATGTCAGCTGAACATGAATGAATGAAGAAAGGAAATATGGAAAAGAAAGAAATGAGAGGGGAGAGAGAGAGAGAGAGAGAGAGAGAGAGAGAGAGAGAGAGGAGAGAGAGAGGATTCACATAGACAACGTGGTAAGCGTGGAGCAGAATCCAGGCAAGAGACTCTCAAGACAGGGAGAGGTTAAGTTTTCGCATCTGTACCGAGACTAGAGTTGGCTTTGTGAATTGAGGGCCCCACCCTCAGCCGTCTAGCACAGCTGAATTTAGGGGAGACCGGTGACGCCCCAAAACTTGCTGGCCTGCCTAACCTCTTGGAACTGTGCCCCTGAACATGCCACCGTGGGTAGGGCTAGGTATGGGAGGGCCGCCCAAAGCCTACAGCCTGTATTGGTCATAAGAGCAGAGACTCTGTCAGAGCTTTCTACTAGGGAGTACCTGGGTCTGAAACTGCCATAGTATGTGGGGGGGGGGGGTGAGGGAGGTGGGGGCGAGGTAGAGGCCCACAAGAAAAGAAGGGGGTGGTTTAGCATAAAGGCCTACAGCCTGAGGGTGCTAGTTTGCAACTCCAGTTCCCACCCTGGTATCTGCCTGCCCTTGCACCTGCAAAGGCCTGAGCTGTCTGCAAATGCGCGAGTCAGTATAGAGCGCAGTCCGAAACCGAGGCTGTGTGTTTGAACTCGAGAAAAGCCAGCCAAGTCCCCAGTCCCTTTTGCACACGGGATTGGCTGCCAGAGCTCCTGCTGGCCCACTGAGAGGGGGTGCATGAGCTCCCCCACCCCGGAGCTGGGTGAGACCCTGTATTTCTGAATCCAGGGCAGGGGGGCGCTACACAGTTGCCCAGGAATTGCCCTTCTTATGATTTCTCTGGTGAGGGACGGAAGGTAACTGTTATCTTTGGTTTCCATGGCAACACAGAGACGCCCTCCAGGAAGATGGCAGCGATGGAGCTCCAACGCTGGACTAAAAGACTGAGCCCACAGCTCCTCCCACAGTTCTTAGTCGGCTTTCTCTCCTGCACATAAACATCTTTTAAGTGCCAAAGCTCAAAGTTTAGGGTCAGGACCCTAACACGTACACCGATAATGCGGCAATTTCTGAAAATGGCCTCGACTAAAGAGATTATTAACCAAGAATCTATTCTTCCCACAGCCACTGTCCCTAACCCTGGGCCTTAGCTAAAGCCATAGAATTACCACGAACTGTGAGGGCCAAAGACAGGTTCCATTGCCTCTGAGAAAGGGACTGGTTTCACCTAGGTGTGCAAGGAGATGAGGGAAGGCTTAGAAATCCCCCAGCATCCTGGTGTCTGGCCCTCAATTCCCCACCCCATGATGTTCACACGCTGCCTCTAGCTGCTTCCGCAGCCCGGTCGCGTTAATCAGCACAACATCCACCTATCGATTGCTGGCTCCAAGCCAGGCAGGCCGGCACCTAGCCAGAAGAACCTACGGGGCACCTGGGAGGGCAGAGCACAGTTATGGGGGGGGGCGGAGACAGGAAGGGGTGCTCCCTCCCCTACTTCCACCTAGGGTACAGTTAAGAAAGAGGGACCTGGTAGGGCTAGGGGTGTCAATCTTATCTGAGAGAGGAAGAGACAGTATTGGACTAAGAGAGGAGCCCTCCCTCCCGAACCCCACCCCCTTCTCCTTATAAAAGCTCAGAACAAAGAGGCCGCTGGGGAAGGCGGCTTTGATCTGACCCCACCTTCCCAGTTCTAGGCCAGGCACCGCCCAGAGTGCCCTTGGGGAGGGGGAGGGCCGTGAGGCCGGCTCGCCGCATTTTGAAACCTAGGCGCTTTTCTGTTTTTCCCTCGGGTTTTACCCCAGTATCCAGAGTAGGCATTGCCAAAGTGGGTTGTCGACAGCATCTGCCACCTAGCACAGGAAGATGGCTGGGGAGGTGGGAGAAGGTGCCAAGCTCCACAGCTGCCGCTGGCACGTATCCCAAACTGCCCACTGAAGTCTGGCATGGATGGCCCCAGGCACAGCTGGCACCGAGGTCAGGCCAAAGCAAGCTGAGACCCCAGGGAGTTTAGGTGTCAGGGAAGTCACAAGGGAGGGTAACACAAAGATGGGTGGTTTTTAATGTAAGTTTATTGTGTGTGTGCGTGTGTGCGCGCGTGTCCGCATGCATGTGTGTGCTCTCTCTCGTGGCATGTTCACTGATGTGCCATGCTATGTGGCACACTCAAAGGACAACTTTCAAGAGCGTGTTCTCTCTTTCCACCAGGTTCTAGGTGTGAACCCAGGTGGTCAAGGCTTCGTGGCAAGCTCTTTACCTGCTGAGCCTTCTCACTGGCCTCTGTTTGGTTTTTTGGGGGTTTTTTTTTTTTGAGACAGGGTCTTCCATACCCAGGCTGATATCCTGCCCACTGCCCCCATCCCTGCCCCACCAGTCCTGGGATTATAGGTGTTAAGCCACTATTTCCCACTAGACTGGGTAATTTATTGAAGGTTTGGTCCAAACACTTTTATAAAAAAAAAAATAATACAAACCAACAAGTCCGTCTTCACAGAAGACAAGTGTGTGGCACCCTGGCAGGGCAACAACTGCCCCTGGGAAGAGGCCTAGAGGGCACAGATGGCATGGCTTCTCCTTTGCTCTTGGCCAGGAACCCACCTGTTCCCAGGTCTTTGGCTTCAGCCCCCAGCGCCTCAGGGGTTTGATCCCACCAAATCCCAGTCTTCGGAGTGGGAGGAGACAAGCCCATCAAAGCAGCTATGCTCTAGGGTGCCCTGGACTGTCTGCAGGTCCCTTGCAGTTCCTCTTCTTCAGCCTGTGGTGAGGCGGGGGGGCAGTCACCAACAAGGGTCACCTTAGATCCTCTGACTCTGCACATCAAAGCTTCATCGTGTCTGCCTGGCTTGGCATCGCTGCTGCCGCCGCCACTACCACCACTGCCGCCGGTACGGTGGCAGGAACCTCTTCAACAGACGGTCCTGGGGGAGGGCTCTGGTTCCTGGGGGGGGGGGGTTGCCTGGGAAGGTTTACTCGGTTCATAGAACTCGCAGGAGACGAAGAATCGGCAGCAGCAGCAGCAGTAAGAGGCATAGGGGGCTGGGAGCATGCCCCCCTCGCCACCCAGAGGTGCCGCTCTCTCCGGGGCTCCCAACAGGGTGGGCTGACTCTGACCCTGTGAGGGAGAAGACATGGAGCTGCTGGCTCTGCCCGCTTCTTCAGCGGCTTCCTCCCTGCCTTTCCCACCCAGGCTCTCCCAAAGCAGCCACCGCCTTCCCACGATGCCCAATGCCCGTCACCCTTCCCAAACCCCAACATCCAAGTCTTCCCGGTCAATAGTTATTAAGGCCTCAAAGGGCTTTGCCCTTTGGGGAGCCCTTTCTCTGTGCCCAGCGCCACCAGGATGACATATAGAAGGAGAGTCTTCAGCTTGAAGCTCTGTCCAGGTCTGATGTTTCTGGTCTCCCCCCACCCCGAGTCCCTTTCTCCTTCCCAAGGCCCTCCCCCCTGACTGGCTAGAAGGGCTGCCTGTGACAACCCTGGTCCACTTACTGCTCTCCTTGCAGCAGACAGACACTTGGAGTCTCAAGCAATGGCCAGAACTCTCCGGAGTTGGCACCGCTGAGGGGGAAATCAGAAGGAAGAAGTTAGCACGGAAAACCATTCCCTGGTGTTAGGCTATTTCAGGCCCTCTCGGCTTTATCTTCCTTTTGGGAGGCACACCAAGTCCCAGACCTCCATGCCCCTTGGCAGGCAGGCATCTCCCTAGCCCTCCTTCCTGGTTTCTATACACTCTACTCCTCTGTGCAGACACAGGTGGAACTGTCCCTTTACCTTGTCCCAGGCTCAGCCCAATTTCCTAAGCATTAGGAGCCACAGTTCCCCCCCTTCCCCCCCACAGCCTTTCCTTCCTCCCTCCTGCAGAGGTCTCTGCTTTGACACCAAGCAAAAGCAAAGGGCCCCATGCTTCTCCCGCCTTCCTCAAAAGGCATGCAGCATGCCTCCCCCTCCCCGCTCACTCACAGATGTAATAGTAAGTCTCTCCAGGCAAGAACTCGAAGCCCAGGGAGAAAGGTGTGAAGCGCTGGATCTTTTCTGAGAATCGAACGGGGCCAAAGGGGGCAAAGGGCAGCGAGCACTTCCAGCGCTGGAAGACATTTGGCCCCTCCGCCTTGCAGGCCTCGTAGCCTGACCAGTCCACCATGTATAAAGCAAAGGTTTCTGGGCCCTCTGGGGGCCCTGGGCTTTCATAATGCGGGCAGAAGATGTCTAGGTAATCGTTGAGGCCCAGCTCCACCACGGCATCTCCTCGAAGCAGTCTGCGGGCACAAGGGAGCGTGGGCTGATGGGTGATGACAGCAAAGCACAGCAGGGACAGGCATGGGGTCTGGGCGCGCGCACACACGCGCACACACACACACACATGCCCCCTTTGGTAGCAGGGATAGAACCTAAAGCCTGCAGCTCACTAAGCTGTTACTGAGCTATGGCTAAAACCCTTCTACTTAGACCCTCTCTTAGAACAGGGTCTTTCTAAATCACCCAGGCTGGCCTTGGGCCCACTTTATACCTCAGGCAGGCCTCGAACCTATGATCCTCCTGCCCTAGCTTTCCAAGTTAGCTGAGATTACGTGCCTGTGCCAATTCCCTTGCGAGACGGTGTAGAAGTAATAAATGTGATGATCCAGTCAGCTTTAGAGAGGTTAGGGGCTGTGGCACCAAGCCCACAAGGCTTGCTTATTGGTGAGGAGGCCATTGTCACACGCCATCTTTCAGGACGCCTTCTCTGCAGCCCAGTGTCCCACACGGGGCCTGGCCTACCACCTATCTGTGCCTGAGGAGTGCAAAGAGGATGCTTTCTGCTAGGAGGCCAAGGCTGAGGCAGGGGAACAGACACACGCCCACAGAAGAGTTACAAAGATCAAGTCCGAAGCTGTGAGGGTCTCCAGTATCACACACAGCGAAAAGCATACTCTCTGCACCCGACAATGGAAGGAAAGGCGTGGCTAAAAAAGATGAGCAAGTGGGGGCCTTTTCTCTTTTTTAGGGAGGATATCATCATATAGCCCAGGGTGGTCTTGAACTCATGATCCTCCCACCTCACCTCAGTCTTGGTTCATTTTATCTTTTTTTGGAGGAGGGGGGTTAGGTGTGTGTGTGTGTGTGTGTGTGTGTGTGTGTGTGTGTGTGTGTGTGAAGGTTCTGGTGGAGGCCAGAGATGGCAGCTTTCCACTGAGGTTGTGAGTCCCATGGGTCACCTCAGCCTTCCCAAGACTGGGATTACAGGCATGTGCCACCACACACACACAGCCCAGCTTCCTTCTTGGAATAGACAAGGAAATGCTGGTTATAAAAGACAGCCCTCCACCCAATCAAGATCTTTTTCCTCAGCTCGAAGAAATAGCCTTGGGGGGAATCAGGTACAGGTGAGAGGGGCTGGGACAAGCCACCCCCACAGCACCAAATACTGAGTGAATCCTGCCTCTGGCACCAGACACACAGTAAAGCATGCTTTAGAAAAGGCCTCTAAACGTCCTTCAGTGGGACCACCTGCTGTAGGAACTCTTGATTAGATTCCAGGGCTGACTTAGCTCAGACCACTTAGAAAGCAAACTGAGGGAAGATTGGGTCTTGGTATGTTTGTATGTTACACTGAGTGTGGAAAGGCACCCCCTACAAAGCCAGGACTCAGTCAATACTTGGGGATTTGGTGAATGAACTAGAAACTCAAGAGCTGGGGGTTGGGGGTGGGAGGTGGGGGTGCTGAGGCAGTGTTCTGGAACTGAGATAGAAGTCAGAGTCCAGGACAATAGCTCTTATCACTCAGTACTGGTATAGGAACGACTGCCTTTAGGCCTGCCCTCCTGGGGGGGTGGGTCTGTACCTTCCCAGGGGGCCGAGCCTCGGCCTGTTCTGTGGTAAAGCCTAGCAGCTCAGCACTGGTCTTGACACAAAGTATGTGCTTATCGAATGCTAGTGAATAAACGAACAGAGCCACAGATTGTCTGAAGTAGAAAATCAGAAAGGAAAACAGATGGGGAAGGCAGAAACGGGAGCGGGATGCAAACAGCAAAAAATCCCGAGGTTCAAAGGCAGCCAGCTCAGCAGAGAGGAAGAAATAAGCATTTAAATCCGTACAGCTGCACTGCTTTTCACGAGCCTGACCTCAGTCAGTCCGCTTGCTTCCCAGGGTACTAGGTATTATTAGCCCATTTTGTAGCTGTCATAACTGAGGTTAGCAAGGTCAAATGACTGGTCCACAGGTGAATCAGCTGGAAGGGCAGGGCCAGGATTGGACAGAAATAAGATCAAGATGGAAGCAGAGATATCAAACGAAATCAGGGGCCTGGCGAGAGGATCTCAGAACCAGAGAGGAACTCACATTCTTTCATTAGGGTAAAGACCCCTCCCGGGTTCTCAGCCGTCTGCCCAGCTACTGCCCGCCGGAGGTTTGGGCTCATCAGAAAAGGGGGGCGGGGCCCGGAATACGGGCCCAGGCCCCCTCAGCTCCTTACTTTCAGACTCCATCCGACCACCCTCAGAATTAGGGTTCTCCGCCCGCCCCCCCAACACGTGCGGGCGGGGGGGTACCCCGGGCACGCCTCGCCCCTCCCCCGCCGGCTCAAACAAAGGAGCCCCGGCGCGCGGCTGGGCAGGGCTCAGACTTCGCCTCTCAAAGGGCGAGCAGCGGGCACGCGCACAGCTCGGGAGCGCGCGCGGGCCCAGCTAGGCGCTCGCCTCGGTCGTCGGGGCTACCTGGGGTTAGAGGAGTTCCAGTAGATAGGGTGGCGGAGGCTGGAGCACCCCCGCAGGCGCGAGCCGAGCAGCGCGGCCCAGAGGACAGTCCGCAGCAGGGGCAGTAGCCGCATCGCCCCTGGGGTCCAGTCTGGTCTGGCCCGGCTGGTCCCGGCCCACTTCTCTGTCCCGGCGAGAAAGGTACAAAAGTGGAGGGGGGGGGCGGTGTACGGAACGGAGGTGGGGTGTGGAGCCATAGACCACACCCCTGATAACTTTCCACCAATGAAAACTCGTCTCCGCCTCTCCACTCTGGGCCAACTCTTGTTAACCCGTTGTGCGTTCTTACGCGCTCCAGGTTTAACGAAAGCTTCTCTTTGTTATCTCACTGTGCTGGGAAGCGGGTGGCACAGGGATCTGTTTCACTAAGGAATTTCTGTTTTGAGGTTTTGATTTTCTGAGTGTGTGTGTACGTGTCGGTGCGAGTTGTCATGAAGCGAAGGTCCTTGCTTCTATCCCTCTCCACCTTATTTTTTGAGACAGGGTCTCTCGCTGAACCCGGTGCTCGCTGATTGGCTAGGCTTGCAATCCTGTAAATTTAGGGTGGGGTGGGGGTGGGGATCCTCCTGTTTCCTAGCCCCACCTCACCCCCTCCCACCCGCGGTGGGGTTACAGAAGCAAACCACTAAACTTGGGACTTTTTACAAGGGCGCTGGGGAGCCAAGCCCAGGTAAGCACTTTCCCAAGGCCGAATCTTCTCTCCGGTCTCACCTTGTGCCTTGTTTTGTTTGTTTAACCCAGACTGGCCTCAAACTGGTGATAATCCTCCTGCCCCATCCTCCCAATGCCAGGATTACACCCACGCACTCATTGCACTACCCCTAAGAGGGCTGGTTTTTGGTGGGTTTTTTTGTTGTTGTTCTTTGTTTGTTTTGTTTTGTTTATATCGTGTCTTTCATGTCTGCATTAGTTCAAGGAAGAAAGCCTTATTGAAAGTCTCTGGGAGGCCAGAACTGGATTGCACATGCAGTTACCTCCATAGTCTCAGCACTGGGAGAATGTCCCAGAAGAATCCAGAGCTCTAGTCAGCTTGAACTACACAGCAAGAGCCTATTGGGGGCAGGGTGTGTGTGTGTGTGTTTGTGTGTGTACATGCCCATGTGCACAGTGGCCAGCACCCCAAGCCCCAGATAGTTTTGGAGGCTGAAACAGAAGAATTACCTTCCATTGCATTGCTTTTTCTTTGCACAGCGAGGATGGTGCACGGGGAAGGACACCCCCATTCCTACAGAGCTTTAGGTGTCATGTTGGGTGACCACCGTGGGGTACAGCCTGCCCCTTATCCCCATAGATCTCTCTCCCAGGAGGCCTCCAGTTCTGAGGACTAAACGATGAGGTGGTGGCAATTAGTGCAAGGCACAAAGCACCTTTGTTCTAGGGCCTTCTTCGGGTGGAGGAGGCAGGTGTGAAGCCTTGGAACCCAAGCAGCTGCTGCCCTGCTCCGCCCAGGCTCAGGGCTCTGAGAACACCAGTTAGACCCATTTTCCCAGCCACTGGTCAGAGGGTGGGGATGCAGGTCTGACAACTTAGGTCATCTGTCTGTAGCTTCGCTGGGGATGAACGGCATTTGGCAGGGAGAACTTGGAGACCAGAGGCCATTCGTCCCAGACTGGGCAGAAACAAGTTACAGGCATCCAAGTGACATTCTAGTTGACCCTTTCTGTATGTCATCCTCTCCAGCAGGCCCTGGTCTGACCCAGCAGCGTCTCCTAGTGGCCAAATCTGGAAACACAGCAAGAACTACCCAGCTTCCAGGAGCAGACACATTCCAAGATCTCACTTTTTTTTTTTTTTAATTATGACAGAGATGGTCGGGTGATCACGTCTCTTTGCTCCCCACTGCAGCCCCAGCCCCTCCTCAACACCCAACTGCAGCTATTTCGGTGGGTCTCCAGGTATTGCTTAACAGCGCCTGACAGTGGGTGGTGGTTCCTTAGGGCTGGACACTGCATGGTCCAGCCTCTAGCTTCTCTGGTCATTTTCGGGGAGATTCTGGGCAGAGATTCCATGTCTTTAAGTCCTAAATCTGGGGCGGGAGGCAGCCAAATCTCAAGAGAGGTCAGAGGTAGAGCGAGGACGCTGCTGGGGGTGGTGGAGCTGGCCTGGAGTTTAGAAAAGCCAAGAGGGAAAAAAAAGGAACAAACAAACACAGGGTCAGAGCCCCTGCTATAGATGCCTCTCACTGGCAACACCCTTTAGTCCTCAGCCACACCCTCTACGCCTACCTGGATGGTACCACCAGCCTTGAGCTTCCGTCTCCTGGGCCAGGCAGGTCACCTGGTAGGTGCCGGCCCTGTGGGTTGGCAGGCAGTGGCTTTCTTGGGGGTGGGGGTTTGGTAGGCCTCTGAGACTGAGAGAAAAGGCCAGTTTGAAGGGGCCCATGTTTCTCACCCACAAAGTAGGAGTCATAGGAGCAATGCTAGCTGTGGTCACCTTTGTCTCCAAACAAACCTGTCACTACCAAAGGTGTCAACTGGGGTACATACATGCCTTTAGGAATGGAGGGAGGCATCCTGCCACAGCACACCAAGGCTCTAGGCCGGAGAGGCAATGCCCTGCTCTCCCCTCACTGTTACCTTTGGGCGCCTCACCACAGGGTCGGCGGGCAGAGGGCGAGTGGGGGGATTGGATCGGTCAGCCAGCTCAGCCTGAACAAAGAGAGGAGTGGTGGCTCGGAAAGCACAGTCAAAGGTAGTGAGCACGAGAGGCTCCCTAGAGGTCAACATGCAAAGTCAGCCAAGGGGGGGGGGGGGGGGGGGGGGTGTCAAGGGAAAACGTGAGCATGCGCAGAGGGTTTTGGGTGCTTGCCAATAGGAGCCTCAGGGAAAGAAGGTGCGGATCAATCATGGAGTCCCTGGATGGCTGTAGTCCTACTATTGACCACCAGGTGGTAGTAGAGACCACGGCAGGAGGCTCACCCTTTGCTGGTTCAGGGACTTTGAAGTCTGAGGGGGCACCCTGGTCTCCTAACGATGAACACCACTGGGGGGAAGCAGGGATGAGAACTGCTATTGGGCACCCAGCCCCCCACCTGTCCTGAGCCAGGGCAAGGCCTGGCTCAGATTTACCTGGAGTTTCTTGGGCACGGGGTTAGGTGGCAGCGGCCTGGAGGGGGGCACCGGAAAGCGGACCGCACTAGCTTGCTGAGAGGGCAGGAGGAGCAGACAGGCAGAGTGGGCAGGAGGAAACAGACAGATGTGGGCAGAAAGGGGTTAGTGTTAAGACAAGGGCAGCGGGAAGTTACTCGGCTGCATGCGGGCGGGGGGGGGGGGGGGGGAGGGTGCCGTGTAAAGGAGGGGCCCACGCAGGCTGACTCCATACAGACCCTCCTGCCATTAAAGGTAAAGAGGCTCAGGCCCTGGGCACTCAGCATCCGTTCACACGTCATGTTCTGGGCCTTGTCAGATCTTAGCACACCACCCCATAGTCCCATGGCACTGTTCACTGTAAAGGGCATGGATAGAACCACCGCTCAAAGCCACCAATTTGGCCGGCTATAAGATCTCCACAGTGCCTCCTGGGGGTGACTGGCCCATCCATCCTTGCTGGACTCCTTTCTTTGCCTGCTGCTGGCCATGACTCCTTGGAATGACTGAGCACTTCAAGACTTTTTTTGAGTCTTGAGCCTTTAGTGCCACCTCTAGGGCCTGGGTAGAAATAAAGTAATGTGGACCCTTTCCTCGGATCCAGGGCTTACCTTAGCGCCTGGCATCTGCTGTACCCTCTGTGGAGGTCCTGGCCGGTCAGGAGGATTGGATTGGGCTGCCCTGAGTATGAAGAAAGCCAGAGAGAGGGGGGAGTGGGGGGTGGGGAGAGGCACTAGCCATCCACCTGCTGACCTGGGAGAAATTAACCCTTTGACTCTTGGGTGGAGAGCTGCGTGGTTTAGGCCAGGGAGGGGGGTTGGGGGGGTGTGATTGAACCAGCCTGGAAGGCTACCTTTCCCCTAATTTGGGGTCCTGAGAGAAAGTGGCCCTAGGACCTGGGGGGATACCTGTGGGTGAAGCTCAGGGGCAGGTGTAGAGACACTAGGTAGGCATGTGGGAACGAAAGGTGGTCAGAAAACCCAGGGTCCAAGAGCTGAAGCTCAGAAGCAGAGGGTAAAGACCACGTGGCTAGGGGTCTTCAGAGGCAGGGGCTTCAGAAGGACACAGCAGCAGGGACAGGATATTCGTACCTATATTGGCAGCTGGATCCCTTGAGCTGGCAGAGCCGCTGATGCAGGCGGGCACGGTGCCAATAGCTGGCACCAAGTAGTACTAGGACCAATAGCAACAGGAGGCTGAGGAGCAGGCCTGTGGTCAGGGAGCTGGTTGCTACAGAAAGAGATCCAAACTGAGGGCAAGGAAAGCTAAGGGCATTCTACCAAGAGAGGGGGGGCAGGGGACAGGGGTAGGTGAAGTGCACAGAGACCAAAGACAGCTTCAGGGGAGTCACAGAGTCAAGGAGTTAAGGATCTGGAAGGGAAAGGGTCAGGAAGAAGACCAAAGGGAGAGGTAATAGGCACAGCCATTTCGCCCTCCCCAGTGCCCCATCCCCTGGCTACCTCTAAGCTGGGTCATGCAGTCAGGAGGTGCCCAGCCCTCCTCACAATGGCAGTGCCTGCTGCTGTCACAGACCTAGAGATACAAAGCAATGGGGATCTCTGTATTTCCTTGTATCTGTTTTCCTTTCCTTCCTTCCTTTTTAAAAGATTTATTTATTTTATGAGTGTTTTATTTGCATGTATACCTACATGCCAGAAGAGGGCATCAGATCCCAATATTGATGGTTGTGAGCCACCACTTGGTTGCTGGGAATTGAACTCAGGACCTCTGGGAGAGCAGACAGTGCTCTTAACCTCTGAGCCATCTCTCTAGCCCTGTTTTCCTTTCCTTCCTTCCTTCCTTTCTTTTTTTTTTTTTTTTTTGTTTTTTTGTTTTTTTGTTTTTTTTTGTTTGTTTGTTTTTTAAAGATTTATTTACTTATTATGTATACAGTGCTCTACTTGCATTTAATCTTGCAGGCCAGAAAAGGGCATTAGATCACATTATAGATGGCTGTGAGCCACCATGTGGTTGCTAGGAATTGGACTCAGGACCTCTGGAAGGGTAGACAGTGCTCTTAACGTCTGAGCCACCTCTCTAGCCCTTGCTTTTGGTTTTTGAGACAGGGTTTCTCTGTCTCTGGCCTTGCTTTGTAGACCAGACTGGCCTGGAACTCACAGTGATCCACCTGCCTCTGCCTCCTGAGTGCTGGGACTAAAGGTGTGCGCCACCACCACAATGGTAAGGCAGATAGTACTGGAAAAAGGGCGTTTTTACCCATGCCATGGGAAATGCCAGCAAGCTAATACCTTTAGTATGTAGGTCACTAGTTAACAGCGTTCGTGCCCTCTAGAATATGGGTACCATTATTATGTCCCTGCAGGAAGGTTATTAGCGTGGCCCCAGGAAGTGGCAAAGACTGGAGCCAAGGCATGCCTGCTTCCAAATTCCCTCTCTTTTTCACTTCAGTGGGCTTTCCCCTTTCCCCCTTCATCTCCTCCACACCAGCTCACCCCATGGCCATGGCATTTGCTTCGACACTCCTGTGCTCCCAGGAGATCCACGGGCTGGCATCGATGGTCGATGCACACCTGCTCCATAGAGAGAAGAGCAAAGGTCACGTCGTCGTTGTCACAGAGCCTTAGAGGGAGCAGAGCCTGCAAGGCTGTGAGGCTCCCCTTTACAGATGTGAAACAGAAACTGCGTGGGAAAACACAGCCGTTGGGGCTGGAGGACCTGACTTGCTACGGAGCCTGGACATTGCAGCCGGCTGGGTGGAGCTTTCTATGGTTCAGAGGGTCCCTCCCACCTGGTCTCAATCATCCGGGCTACTCACCAGGCCAGCGCCACAGGCAGTGCCAGGTAGTGCCAGGAGAGGCTGAGCCACATCATTGCCCAGGTCCAGGTGTACCCAGCTGCAGTTCAGCTGCGTCCCGTTGGCTTCCAGAACCTCTGAGAGCACATCTTGCACTGAGCCCAGCAGAGGCTGGCTCTGACCCCACTGGCACTGCAGCTGCCCACACATGGCATCTCTTGAGGGTAGGGAGAAAGGCAAGCAAAGTTGGTAGAAGAAGCGCCAAGGTTCCCACAAACTCAGGAGGAACCCCTTTTTTCCACTTACCTAGGGGTGCAAGGCACGTAGCTGCCATTGGGGCTGCGCCCACAGCTCCCAAAGGCATTACCCCTAGTGTTGGCTGTCTGGAGGCAAAGTGGGACAGCAGGCTGGGCCCCGGGTCCCCAAAGTGACTGGCACTGCCGGGCATAGGAGGCACAGCGCCCGTGCACACACACAGCTTGTCCGCTAGCACAAGGCTCGCCGTCCCCCAGCCTGATGTCGGGGGGGCACTGGGAGCTATCTCCTGGGCAGAACTCGGCCAAATCACAGTCGTCTCTGGGAGAGCGGCACTGCCAACCGGCTGGGTGCAACTGTGGAGGGCGGTGAGCATCAGAGTAGGTGCTGGGCAGATTCAGCCAGGAGCTCAGGGTCACAGACATCAGAATGACCCTTGGACTCCGATGCCTGGCGGGTGAGCTCTGGGGTGGCTGGTCTCGTCAGGTCTATGCCCACCTTGCAGTTTTGACAGCAGGGCCCATCAGATGCACATTGTGCCCCTGGCCTCAGCTGGCAAGTGGAGTAGTCACAGCAAGGATCAGTGCATTCCTGCAGGCAAGGGGGACAGAAGGGGCTGAGCCTCGGGACGGCGGCACCAGCGTGCAAGCCCACTGGTTCACCCAGGGGAGCAGACCCAGGTGTCAGGGCCACAGCAGCGAGTGAGAATGACAGGAAGGTGCCCTCAGAGCCAGAAAGCTATGCGGGGAAACTTAGAGCTGTGTTAATCAGGCCGAGGGCACAGGTGGAAGTGGGCAAGGCTTTCGGATCAGGGGGCTCACGTCTGGGAAGCCGCAGTCACACTGCTCGCCGGGGTCCACAAACATATTCCCACACAGAGAGGACATAGGGGTCAGGCCGGGCAGCCGTTCGAAGAGGCAACTGCCCAGCCCATCCAGAAGGGCTTTTTCCAGGGCCTGCCGGCTGCAGTTGCTGAAGTTTAAACCCGATAGGAAACTGGGGAGAGAGGCAAGGTTTGCGGGAGGAGGGGGATGGGGGGGTGAGGGGTTGTCTCTCCTAACTTGCCTTGCTCTCATGCATCCTAACCCATCCCATCCCCCACGCCACCCCATCAGCAGTTTACTCACTCTGTGGAGGCCTCCATGATGCAGCTCTTGGCTGGAGCTGGACCTGGGCAGGGGCAATTGCTCCCGGGTGAATCATGGTCCAGACCCAGGCTGTGGCCCAACTCATGGGCAATGGAGGAGGCAACTCCCAAGATACTTGTAGAGTGGTCCTATCATTGGAGAGGGAGATACCCCAGGTCCAGCCTGGACTCAACACAATGGACAGCCTTACCTGACTGACTCCCCTTCCCTCTGCAAACTGTCTCATGCCTCCCCCCTTAATTTGCTACCAGAGTAGGAGAGTCCAAGCCTGGGTCGCTAGAAATCTAAGTTCTAGCTCAACTCTGCCCTCCCCCCACCCCATCCCACTGGATACTATCGCCTCTGCCTTTGGGCCTCACAACTCCCCTAGAAATGCCAAGGTGTCATAAGTGTCAACTCTGTATACTACAATGAACTGACCACTGCAAGTTCCCTGGCCAAGTAAAAGCCTTCCTACCAGCTTTGAAGCTGGTCAAGTGTGAAGGGCGCTTACAGTGAACAGAGGCTCCATACACTGGAGAAGTGTACCTGGAAGTGAGGAGACCCGTGGATAACTTACCATATTCACACCTCCCGAGAAGTCAGGGGAGCAGATGGAATTCTGAATGGCCATGCCCACCATGGGCCCAGAGAAGGATGTAACACTGTGGGACAGAAGTGAAAGGTCAAGGTCTATAGCCGTCAGCAGAGCTTCCGAGGAGTTGAAGGGATGTGAACTTGGCCCTGCCAAGACAAACACTCGGGCTCCAGTAGCTGAGCTTGGGACCCTTACGTCACCAGCTGGGCACTGTCATGGGGCAGTCGAGGCAGCAGGTCTGTCCGGCGCCAGTGGAGGAAGTTGTCCAGCAGGACTGCTGGGTTGGAACTTATCTCTATCAGGTCGCCCTGGGTCCATGCCTCTAGGCCCACAAGCACTACCCGGACATTCAAGGGCTGGAAGAACTGAAAAGGCTGAGGTTCAGAAAAGGGGGGGCTAGGGCAGCATCGAGGGGAGCTGTGGGACTCACACCCAGGCCCCGAACTCACCGTGTCTAGCAGGAAGGCCACTTCTAGTGTTCGGTTCAGCAGCTGTTGGAAGTCAGGGTACTTCCTGACCTGGGGGCCCAGAGGGGTTTACCTTGAAATGTGGTAGAAAGTGGAGGTGGGGCAGGGAGCAGAAGAGGGGTGTCAGCACACTCACCTCTGAATTGTCAGCCACAATCACCAGCTCAACAATTTTGGTCTCTGTTACCACATCCCGCTTAAGCTGTGGATAAGAAGTAAGGCGCATCAGGCAAATATTGCTCGGGGCCGTCATGACCTCAGGCTGGGCAAGCTGTGTCCATCCACAGCCACTCGGGGGAAGACCAAGAGGCCAAAAACCTGCCCATAGTGGACCAAGGACCGATTATGAACCTGGTAAAAAGTACTCTACTTTCCCCGCTCCAAACTCTGCTTTTTTTCCTTTTTTAATCTTTTATTTAGTTTTTAATCTATGTGCATTGGTGTCAAAGTGTCAGATCTTGGAGTTACAGACAGTTGTGGGCTGCCATGTGGGTCCTGGGAATTGAACCCGGGTCCTTTGGAAGAGCAGGCAGTGCTCTTAACCACTGAGCCATCTCTCCAGCCCCAACTCTGCTTCTAATTGAAACAAAGCCAAGCTTTTGGGTTTTGAGCCGGTATCTTGCTGTGTAGCTCAGGCTGGCTGTGACCTGGCTATCCTCCTGCCTCTGCATCCCACACAACTGCTAGGATACAGCTGTGTACCATCAACCCTGGCTTTTCTTAATTTTTAAAGATACTAACTAAAGCCAGGCGTTAGTGCTGCATGCCTTAAATCCTACCACAAGCAGAGACAAGTGGATCTCTGTGAGTTCAAGGCCAGCCTGGTTTATAAAGCAAGTTCCCAGCTACACAGTGAGACCCTGTCTCAAACAAAACAACTAAGTAATGGCTGACATTATCTTTTGTTGTTGCTGTTTGCTTTTTGGTTTTTGAAACAGGGTTTCTCTGTGTAGCCTTGGCTGTCCTGGACTCACTTTGTAGACCAGGCTGGCCTCGAACTCACAGCCATCCCTTGCCTCTGCCTCCCAGAGTTCTAAGATGAAAGTCATGCACCACGAGGCCTGGCTAGTAGCTGACATTGTCAAATACACTTTTCCAAACACAGTTCTAAGCCCTTGACATACATACTAGCTTGCCTTGTAAATTAGGAAGTTGTGTTTGTATTGCTTTCTAGTTTCTACTCAAGGGAACACTCTCTGCAGTGGGCCTCGAAGATAGGTGAGGCACTTGAGGTGGCTTGGGCAAGTCATCTGACTACTCGGTTTTTTTTTTTTTTTTCATTTGAAGTAGAGCCTTAAGGCAGCACCTGCCTTTTCAGCTTGCTAGGAAGAGCGAGCGAGGCAGTGTTCACTCCGTGTGTAACCATGGGGACGGTGCTATCAGCAGAAGCTACTGTCCCTAGGAGCTGTGCTTAAGTCAGCCCAGTGCCACTTCCATGCCGCCTCACCCTGTGAATGTGTTGCCGTCCCAGGAGGAGGTCTGGTCCAGCCTGAGTGGGCACGAGTGCATGCCAACTTGGGGCACAGGTGTGGCCTGGCAAGAGGAGGTCTTGGATACGAGAAACAGTGACAGGACCCTGAAGGCCTCCAGGTCCCAGCTCCAGTGTGTAGCTTCTCTCTGGGGACAGAACCACCAGCCCCCTAAGAAAAGAGACAGGGAGAGAAGTCAGAGAGCATCTCAGGTTCCCCCTCTGTGTGTCCTCTCCCCCTCTGTAGAACCCATGCACAGTACCTGATCCCAGAGCAGGCGCAGAGGGAGACCAGAGAGCTTGGGCGACCCTGCACGCCTCCTCGGTAGCAGCAGTCTTCCTACAACAGGGAAGTCCAGGGAACCTGAAATCCGGCTTGCTAGCAGAGAGGCAAGTACCCTCCACTTCCTCCAGAGCTGCCACCCTCCACTTCCTCCAGAGCTGCCACCCTCCACTTCCTCCAAGGCTGCAGCCCTCCCGCCATCCTTCCCTCCTTTGCCCAGGCCAGAAACAGCATAAGAAGGCCTAACTCACCAGACTGTGTCCTTCACTGACCACCCGAGTGCCATCAGGCTGGTACCACACCAGAGTTGGGTTGCCAGGGACTAGATCTCTGTGAGAAAAGGAGGACAGTATCTGAGCCACTTCATAGGGTGCTGCAGTGATGAGCCAGAGCCTAAGGTGGACAAGGGTATGCTGGGGACCAGGCAATACCACCCTAACCCTAACCCTAACCCTAACCCTAACCCTAACCCTAACCCAGCTCCTCCAAGGCCAGAGTCTGAAGGCTGAGCTGCTGTCTTCTGCCTGTCCGGGTTCCAATATAAATTTTGTCACATATGACTGTATGAACTCCGACAAGTTCTATCTACCTTGTGGGACTGTTGTGAAGGAGTCTGTGAGTGTAGGTACTTGGTATATACTAAATGTTATGTAAATTATTTTCCAGTAATTATTCATGCCTGCCCCCTTACCTTCCCCCTCCTCTTCGAGACAGGGTTTGTTTGTGTAGGCCTCGCTGTCCTGGCCTCATTCTGTAGGCAAGGCTGGCCTCGAACTCACAGCTGGGATTACAGGTGGGCGCCACCACACCCAGCCCCCTTACCTGTTCTGTAGGAGCTCCAGGATATGACTCTGGCCATCCAGCTCCAATTGGATCCTCAGGGTCTCAGGTAGACCGCTCTGTGAACACCAAAGGCATGTCACCTCCTCGGACCCTGCCCACACCCACACGCGCCCCCCCCCCCCTTTATAACTAGAAAACCTCAAGCTCTCAGGAGAGTACCAATGATTAGGTCACTGGTTGGGGGATCCCATGGGAGGGACCAGGAAGCCCTGCCTGGCCTGGGGCATTGTTCCAGGGGCTTGTGTGGGGAGGGTCAAGGAAGGCATCTGAGCCGCCCCCTCAGCTTCCTGCCCAGAGAGGAAGCGTCATGAAGGACCCAGCACAGCCCTTCCTCTGACTCAGCTTCAGAATGTGTGTCTGTCTGTCTGTCCGTCCCTGTCCCTTTCCAAATCTCTCCCTCACTGGGGGTGGGGGTGGGGGAACAGCATGAGATGAAAGAAGCAGGTTTAATGTCGGATGGATAGATTGGCTGACTGGCTGGGGCCGAGGCAGACAGATGCACGGGGAGAGGGGGAAGGGGCTGAGTGTAGCCAGGTGCTGAGGGAAAGCAGCAGGACATGGGCAGACAAGGGGGTTCGCTGGCTGCATAGCCAAACTCTGCCCTCAATTGGTTAATAATGTGGAGTGTGAGGAAATGCTATTAGCAGGGTGGAACTCACCTGAAGCACTTCTGCTAGGCTAACTGGGGGGCTGTCCTGAAATATCTGGCCACTCAGGGTCCTCTCTGGCCTGGCTTGCTGCTCCTCCTCAGTGCCTCCTCCTGCGGTGTCCCAGAACATCCTAAGGGATTGCTGAGGGGATCCTTGGCAAGGCTGGAGTGACTGGTGTCCTCAGACCCACCAAACCCAGCTCACAAGGCCTATCAGTGACTTAAGGCTCCTGCACTGCATGCTGGGATTTAAAAGAGGCTACAGCGAGGTGGCTTCTCTTCTAACTTACCAGTCGCCTAAGAAAGTTCAGTTTATCCAGCTTGCAGCCCCTCCTTGTCTCCCTCTGGCCAATCCCAAAGTTCTCACAGGGACCCTCCCCTGTTCCCATCCCTTCCCAGTCACACCCCCACCCAATCAGGAATGCCCTTTCTTAGGACTGGGAGAAGCTTTGTGGCCCACTTGCCCTTCCTTTTCCCTCACAGAGGAGATGCTGGGAACGCCCATCTTTGGGTGAGCAGTGCAAACACTCCGACCTCCCTAAACAAGCCTCGGCGCCCAGTCAGGCGCACCCGTTCCCAACAGCCTCCGCTTCCTTCGCCAGCACCCCCCAACAATGGTCCTCTCCCCTCCGGACACTCCACCCCCGCCTACCCTCTCGGCCCCCAGCCCAAGACAGCAGTGGGAAGTGAAAGTTCCAAGGAGGAGTTGGTGTCCCAGCCTCTTTCCTGGCAAGCGCACCCTCCCTCCCCTGTCTCCTTCGGGCCCCTCCCCGCTCGGCCAGGCTTCTGGTGGCAACCGCACCCGGGTGAGCGGGACTGGCAGCTCAGATCTGGAATGAACGACTGGAAATAATCCTTTTCACTAACCCCCCCCCCCCCCCCACCCTCCGCCGCAGCCGTGCCTATTCCGGGCACTACACAGAGTGGAACTGTCAACTAGGCCCTAGAGAAATGAAGACGTCAGTCCAGAGGAGTGACTCTTTCCATGAGTTGAGTGGGCACCCCTCTAGGCTGGAGTCTGAAAGTGTCTGCAGGGAGACTTCAAGACTTCTGGATTGGATAGAGGACGCCAGCATCCTCTCCCTCTCCTCCTCCTCCCCTTCTTCCTCCTCCTCCTCCATTCCCTCGCCAATTTAACCCGGCCCTAGGCCTTGGTCATCAGACCAGGCAGGCTGCGCCCTGTTAGATCCCCGCAGACCCCAGCACCCCAGTATCTCCGGCTTTCCTTGTACCTCTTCCCAGTCAGCCGGGGGCTGGTAACTTACCTATATTTGGGAGCGGCGGAGAGGGCCGGGGGCTGCCCGCGCCCAGGAGTCCCAGGGCCCAGAGCAGCGCCAGCCGCATGGCCGCGGAGCTCCGGGCCGGGCAAGGGCAGCAGGTGCGGGGCTACGCGTGGAGCAGCAGCCGCCGCAGCGTCGGGAACCAGCTCGGAGCAGCGCAGCCACTAGGCCCCGCCCCGCCCCGTCCGAGGCCCCGCCCCGTCCGAGGCCCCGCCCCTGCCTTCCAGCGCAGCCTCTTTCCGGCGGCTACTTGGATCGAGCGTGGACAGAATTGGGCTCGAGCCTTCTCTCCCTTCTTCGCTGTCCTCCGGCCTCAGGTCTGTGGCCTGGCTTTGTGGGGGTTGTGTGAGCCGGCTCCTCCGGCTTACCCAGTCCCCGATCCCCGGGAGGCGCCAGCCGCAGGAGCGTACATCACACTTTATTAAACAAGAAGGCGGGCTGCATCCCTTCACTCGCCATAGGCGGTATCGTCGTTGCTGTCGCTGTAGGCGGAGGAAGAGAGCTCCTCGCGGGGCGTGCACACCGGGCACCGCTGTCGCATGTCGTCCCAGCACGACCGGCAGTACACGGCCTGGCAGCCCGGCGTGGGGCACACGTAGGACTCCCGCGTCTCCGGTGCCTGGCACACTACGCAGCGCCGACGCGTCAGGCGGCGCAGGAGAGTGTCCACCAGGTGGTGGCGCTGTTGGGGGGCGAGGCGGGTCGGTTAATGCCAGGTGGGTTGAGCAGGAAGGGTTGTCAGTGGCACTGGGCAGCTGTTAATGTGTGAAGTCCTAAGGCCTGGCAGTGCTATTTTGGAGGAAGCTGGGATGGAGGGGAAGAGCCCTGGAGGGCGAGGATGCAGTGGAAGTGAGTCTTAAGAGCCTCCTTGTCTTCCATGATGGAGTGCGGAGCCTGCCACACCCAAACTCCCCGAGGGTGACCTGCAACTACTATCATGTACACACGTAGAGCAGTTTAATTTGGTTTTTACAGTGAGACTTAAAAGGGACTAGAGCAGACAGATTAAGGTTATTTGCACCTTACAGGTGGGCTGGAGAGATGGCTCAGTGGTTAAGAACCCTGGCTGCTCTTCTCAAGGACCCAGGTTTGAATCATAGCACCGGCGTTGTCTGTAATGCCAGCACTCGGGAGGCAGAGGCAGGTGGATCTGTGTAAGTTAAGAGGCCAGTCTGGTCTACACAGTGAGTCCAGGACAGCCGAGGCTACATAGAGAAACCCTGTCTCGGGGGGAAAAAAAATCGAGCTCCAGGCAATCCGAAGATCTCCTGGCCTCTCTGGGCCACTAGTCACCCATGAGGTGCACAGATATATGTGTAGGGAAAACCCCCATTCACATTAAATAAATAAATAAATGAAAGTTTGGCTATCCTGGACTCACTCTGTAGACCAGGCTGGCCTCAAACTCACAGCGACCCACCTGCCTCTGCCTCTGCCTCCCCAGTGCTGGGATTAAAGGCATGAGCCACCACCGCCCAGCTTAAATGATTAAGTTTTTAAGTCCAGGGCAGCCAAGGCTACCCAGAGAAGCCCTGTCTCAAAAAAAAAGAAAAAGAAAAAAGAAAAGAAAAAAGAAAAAGAAAAGAAAAGAAAAAATAAAAATATCTCAGAACGATGGTGTAACTTTGCTAAGGCAGCTCTCAGCCAAGCAACCAAATCACAAATTTGCTATCACTCCGCTGAGCACCCCACTTTCTGAATGCCCCCTTCATACACTTGCTTAAGAAATCCCTGAGGCCCCACTTCCTGCCTGATAAGAGCAGGTCTGGGCTCGGCCTTCAGAGCGCTTCATGGTCTGATACTTTTCTAGCCTCAGTCTGCCACCCTGGGTCCTGCCACTGGTGTGTTGCTTTCCTTAGCTAGCCTTTGGCCTTTGACATTTCCTTTGGTCTCTGAGTTTTTCTCACATCTCGTTCCTCCAGCTTAGAATACATATCCTTCCTACTTCATCTGGCCATTCAAGCTCAGTTTACTTAAGGACCAGGCCAAGGAATCACAGCCTGTTGATGCCATGTTCGTGTGTGCATGTGTGACAGTCAGAGGACAACTTTCGGGAGTCCTTCTACCATGTGAATGGGCTTGAATTCAGGTCACCAGGCTTGGTGGCAGGTACCTTTACCCACTTGGCTATCTTACCAGTCTCATTTTTCTGCTTGTAATGTTGGTACCTATACAAAGAGACTGTAGGAAACAATCCAAATTTTGTTTTTGGGTTGTTTCAGTTTGGTTTGGTTTTTCAAGACAGGGTTTCTCTGTGTTAGCCTTGGCTGTCTGGGACTCACGTTGTAGACCAGACTGGCCTCGAACTCATAGAGATCCGCCTGCCTTTGCCTCCCTTGTGCTGGGATTAAAGGCGTGTGCCACCACGCCTGGCCTTTTTAAAAATATTTATTTATTTATTTATTATGTATACAGTGTTCTGCCTGCATGGACACCTGCATGCCATATCACATTACAGATAGTTATGAGCCACCATGTGGGTGCTGGGAATTGAACTCAGGACCTCTGGAAGAGCTGTCAGTGCTCTTAACCTCTGAGCCATCTCTCCAGCCCCCAGTTACCACTCTTAACCAAGCTGAAGAATAGCCTCAGGGTTCTGTCTACACTCTCCATTCTTGCAAGGAAGAAACAGACACAGTGAGGACCACAGGCTATAGGAACGGCTTCAGGGGGTGTGGACTCAAACCTGGTTCCTACTACATGACTTTCAAAGATCACAGGTTCCCTCACAGACCCCTGACCTCTGACCTCTGACCTCCAGCCTCCTCTCCCTTTTCTGCAATTGCCTTGGGCTTGTCTTCAGCTTCTCTCTGATCAGTATCACTTGCTTTCCTACATACAGACCGTCAGATCTGACTTCCCCTTTCTGCCACTTCCTAAAGGCCTATTGATGTCTTGATATATGCTGAGCATTGAGTTTCAGAGATAGACAAAGCCCTGACCTCCAGAAGCTGGACACCTGCATTGTGGCAGACCCACTCGGCTCCACTAGGCCTGGGGCACAGAGCGTACTGGGTATACTAAAGGATGCCCCTTCTCTGAGAGATTTCAGACCCAGCGGACCGCTGGCAGGCAGGCTTGCTAGGGACAGTACTTACATGAGCCCTCTGCCGATGCACCCGACGAATAATGGCGGCCCTCCTCAGTTTAGTGAAAGCCGCTCTCTTCCTCAGTAGCTCATTGTAGAGGAACAGGACTCGCTTCTTCTCTCGCTGAAGTGTGGGGAACGAGAAGAACAGAGCTGATGATAGAGCAGGGAGGGACACGGTGCTGGTAGGGGCCTGTGTGTGTGCACGCACGCCTTTGGGCCTGTGGGAGTTGTCTGGGAGTTCACCTTAGGGAAGTAGAAGGCTGCTATGACCCTCCGGAGCCGGTAGCCAAAAGCCTGCGCGAGGCAGAGACACACAAGTAGGCAGGTTGGCAGCGAAGTTTCCCAGTAGGCCTTGGCATCCAGGCCTATAGGTTGAGGCAGGCAGGCTGCGGGTAGGGAGAGGCAGGCTGTTAGCAATCTGGTCAGGGCCAGCTGAGGGACAGGGCAGCAGAGTCGATCTCCCCACTCTGGTAGGAGTGGGCTTGCAGTTTGCCTTCCCCGCCTCTTCTCCTCCGTCTTGCATAGCTGTCTCCATCAATACCATAGCTGCTCACTACCTGTCCCTCCACCCCACCCTCACCACCTCTATAGGCTGTTTGATCTCCATTTGATTATGGCAGAAAGGTCTACTGGACAAGTGGGCGGGACCTCGAAGCTCTGGCAACCGTTTTTCTCTGATCCAAGCTTGTCTGGGCTCTGATTTTTCCCCCAGTTCATGGACACCAAACCCTTTGTCTCCACTTCCCAAGTCCAGCCTTCAACCCTACTCTGTTATCTCCCGACCGCTCGCCCCCTGTCCTTGCCCTGGGCTCCCCAGCTCCCAGCCTTCAGCATTGCTCACGCATGTTGTTTGATTCCACCAGTCCTGTATCCGAGGAGGTGTTCAGGGCTCCAATGGTTTTCCGAAGAAGTCTGGCAAGCATGGAGTCTCCTTCAACCTTCACCTCCAGTTTGTGGCTGCCTGGTCAGGGTGGAGAAAGGGTTTCCGGCAAAAGCTGGAGTGCAGGGGCTGAGGGCTGGGTCAGGAGAAGGAGGGAAAGGCTGCAGAAGAGGACGAGGCAGAAGGGACAGGGCTTGTCGCTTAGGCCGCAGCCTGGGTCCGAGCTCACTGCGGAAAGAGTACTGCAGGAAGGAGTGCTGGCGGATGGTGTCAAAGACGGAGTAGAGCGCCCAGTCCAGCCCACACAGCACCAGCAGCAGGAGCAGGATGGGCAGTGTTTCCAGGAGTTCCCTCGCCTGTGGGGAGCCCAGGTAGGAAGAGTTGGGTGGCCCCCGTTTTGGCTTGGAGTGTTCCAGGCTCTTTGCCTTCCACCCTCAGTGTCCCACCTGCAGGTCATCACCCGTTCCCAGGCCTGTCCCTACTCTAGTCTCACCACGTTGCGCATTTCTGAGGCCTGGATAGTAGGCTTGAAAGGGAAGATAACAGATCTCTTTTCTGCTTTGCGGAGTGGCAACAGACTCTGTTTGCCCTGAAAAAAAAGGGGGGGGGTGTATGTGTGTGTGAGGGGAGACTAGGGACTAGAGGGTGGCTGGCTCAGAGGTCAGGAGTGCTAGCTGCTCTTTCATAGCCCCCAGTTCAGTTCCCAGCACCCACATTAGGTAGCTCCAAACTGCCTGTAACTCCATTTATAGGGGACCCAACACCCACTGCTGCTCTCTGAGGGCATGACATACATGCACATGGCACACATAGAGACAAACAGGCACCCACATATACATTAAAAAATATGCCATCTGGGCAGTGGTGGAGCACGCCTTTAATCCCAGCACTCGGGAGGCAGAAGCAGGCAGATCTCTGTGAGTTCGAGGCCAGCCTGGTCTACAAAGTGAGTCCAAACAGCCAAGACTACACAAAGATACCTTGTCTGGAAAAACAAAACAACAAAAAATCTCCATAGGTTAAAGACCCTAAATGTCTTCACTCCCCTGGAGTATGAAGCCCATACAGGACACAGTGGCGCTCTCTGTCATGGCTGAGCTCCCCTACCAGCTTCTTCCTGCGTGCATCGATCTGGTAGAAGTAGGTGCTGATGTAGATGTTGTCAAAGCGGATGTCCCAGTTGTAGCTATCCATGTAGGAGAAGGATCTGCAGAGGCATAGACAGGCCCGGCTCCATCTCCTGCATCAGTGTCTCCCATCCACACTGAACCGTGGGCTTCGTTTAGACATCAGATCAACTGACATTCACTGAGCATCCCGTGTCTGAAGCCTGGGCGATGAAGGAAGCAGGCTCCACCCTGCCTTCTGGTTCTGCCGTAGAAGATGTCCACCCATGTGCTTGCTGAGACCCAACAGAGGAAGGCGTGAACAGTCTGTGCGCTCGGGGCTGATGTGTATCTTACAAGATGAGTGAAGTGGCCGCACAGAGTCAGAAAGCCCTCCAGACTGCAGGAATCACTCGGTACTATGGCTCCTACATTCGCTTTTATTTATTTGTTTGTTTGTTTGTTTGTGTGCTTGCTTGCCTTTGAAACAAGGTCTCACAATGTAGCCCAGGCTGACCTCAAATTCATAGTGCTGGGATTAAAAGTATTCTCCACCATGCCTTTCAGATTTCTCTGCTGCACAGCTCAAACAAAACACATATCCAGGCATCTCCTGACTTTCCAGCATATCCTTGCCCTTCCTGACTTCCCTTGAGCTGTGTATGTGGAGACATGCGTGCTCATACGTGTTCTCTGTGTAGCTCCCAAGTCCCATAAAATGTTTGCTTCCTAGGGAAAACATTGCAGAAGTATCCTGGAGTGGTAGCACATGCCTATAATCCCAGCGCTCAGGGAGACAGAGGTAAGAGGATCTCTGTAAGTTCGAGGATGGCCTGGTGTACAAAGCAAGTGCAGGGCAGCCAAGGCTACACAGAGAAATGCTGTCTCAAAAAACAAAAAAAATACCAAACCAAAATAAAGTTTCAGAAGTAATTAAGCTGTAAAATGTGAAACATAATTCCCCTTTTAAAGAACAATGCCATTGGGGTTCTAAAAAAAAAAAAAAAAAAAAAAAAAAAATCCAAAGATAGACTGGGGCGCCCCCTTGTGGAAAAACCTATCACTGCAGTGCTGGATTTCCCAGGCTGCGAACAACCCCCCCCCCCATCACCACCCCCCACCCCATCACCACCCCCACCCCCCCGCAGCTCTGTCCTGTTTCTGAGTGATCTCACCCAGGTTAAAAGCCTGGCAGTGACTTTAGACTCTCTTCCCTCCCCAAAGCTTGGCTTTGACAACTGCTGTGCCTTTCCACTTCCTTCCATTTTGGGCCATCTTCCTGCCCTGCCTTGCTCTGTCCTGGCTCCCTAACCTTTGACCTAGCCTGGTCTCTGCCCCTGTCTTCCCACCCCCACCATATTCCCCACCCTCATCCATCTTGTGGCCACCTTCCTGTTCAGGGCCTTCCTGCAGGGGCTTTCCAAATGCTTCTAAGCCAAGCCATTCTCAGCTCGGCCCTCCACCCCAGCCACTGCCCAGAAAACTGCAGATGCCAAGGTCTTTACTCAAAGCACTACCCTTCCTTCCCGTGACCACAGATCCCCACCTGCAGCTTTCTGGCGCTCAGATGTGCGCCTCCTCTCCCCTGTGTAACCTCCCCAGCTCCCATATCTGTCCCCATAGCCAGCCCACAGTAGAGCCCTTGAGCCATCTGTGTCTCCTGGGTGACCTTTTTTTACCACTTCAACTAGAGCAGGAGTGTCTCCAGGGTAGCAATATGGCTTTTTCACCTTTGTCCTTCCACAGGGCCCTGGGTACCCATGTAATCATTCACCTGGGGCCACTCTAGTCTGAAGAACAGGGGTAGCCAGCAAGGGTCCCTATGGCTGCCTTCGCCCAGCTCCTGCCCCACCCAGATACGCGAGGGTGGAGAAGAGGAGGAGAAGGTCCAGAAGTCAGCGGGAGAGCCTGAGCAGAGCGAGGCCAGGCTAGCCCCAGGCAGACACAGGGGTGGGTAGGGCTGAGGACTTTGTTCTAAATGGACTGAAGGGAGCTGCCAACACAGCAGGCGGCAGGGAATGAAAGCAAAACTGGATGATAAAAATGGCACAAAGTCAGAGCCAAGGGGAACATGAAGGGCAAGGGAAAAGGAAAAAAAAAGTCTACAGTCAAAGCTAAGTGTGTGTGTGTGTGTGTGTGTGTGTGTGTGTGTGTGTGTGTGTGTGTGTGAAAGCCAGTGTTACTGGTAGGTCCCGGAAGGAGGCAGACACATGAAGATGGTTGCTTGTTTGTTTGTTTGTTGTTGGGCTTTGTTTTGTTTTGTTTTTGTTTTTTGAGACAGGGTCTGTGTTAGCCTTGGCTGTCCTGGACTTGCTTTGTAGACCAGGCTGGCCTCAAAGCTCACAGTGATCCACCTGCCTCTGCCTCCCAAGTGCTGGGATTAAAGGTGTGCACCACCATCGCCTGGCTTTTTTTTTTTTTTTTTTTAAGATTTATTTATTTATTATGTATATAGTGCTCTGCATGCATGTATGCCTGCATGACAGAAGAGGGCATCAGATCACATTATAGATGGTTGTGAGCCACCAAGTGGTTACTGGGAATTGAACTTAGGACCTCTGGAAGAGCTGTCAGTGCTCTTAACCACTGAGCCATCTTTCCAGCCCAAGATGGTTGCTTTTTAAAGAAATCAGTAATATCTCTCCATACAAAATGCCGTGTCCATTAACTGTGGAAACAGGCAAATTAAGAGTCAGATTCTGAGCTGGGCGGTGGTGGCGCATGCCTTTAAAGCACTCGGGAGACAGAGGCAAGTGGATCACTGTGAGTTCAAGGACAGCCTGGTCTAAAAAGCAAGTCTAGGACAGCCAGTGCTACACAGAGAAATCTTGTCTCGAAAAACCAAACCAAACCAAAACAAAACAAAAAAGTCAGATTCTGAATTAGGGGTGTCGGCTCTGCATCTCCTATACCAGGGCTCCCATCCCGGGGTAGAGGAAGGCGCAACAGGTGGGGCCTGTGACTCACGCATGGAAGACCAGCAGGAAGGTGCAAGACAGGAGCACGTGCAGCAGCCCCACAGCCCACTGCAAATGAGCCTCCTGCTGTCGAACGTAGTCCCTCACCTCCGTGCTCACGTGCTCCCAGCTCGTGTTGACACCCAACACCGCGGCCTGCTTCTCTTCCTGGGAAGGGAACGGTTGGTCACAAACAGCAGCCCACTGCAGCCTTGCCGTGTACCCCACCAGCCTCTTGGTGACACATTCCCACTGACCCCCTACTTAAGGCCCTGAGTCCCCCAGGACCTCTAGGGGCTGTCACTTCACCTGCCCACCAGTCTGTCAGTCCGTCTTCCCTGAACCCACGTTGGTTGACACCATCTCATGCCGAAAGCCAGTTGCGTACACTCCACAGGATGGCAGGATCGCCGCCCCTCCTCCACACTCAGGCACCTCTTCCCTAGGCCTCTCACTGTCCTGTCCGGATCCTTGATGCCTTCCTCCCCGCCTGCTCCCTTTCTGTTTTATCCCCCTATCCCACACCTCTGCCTCCTACCTTAATATCAATATTGGCTGAGAATTCTCCATACAGACCATGAATAGACTGGTTGAGCGAGTCATAGGTTTGCCCAAAGTTGCCTTCCACTGGGATGCGTTTGTGACACCAGACCTCCATCACTGGTGGTAGACAGTGGGGCCAAGTCAGGGCCTCTTCCTCCAGGCTGCATGCCTGGCCTGGCTGCCCTGCCTTGAGCCTCTTACTCTAGGTGTTTTGTTTTGTTTTTGTTTTGTTTTGTTTTGTCCTTGACTTTCCTGGGCACCCACCCCTCCCTACTCTGCTAGCCCTGGCTCCTCCCATCCAGCAACAAGGCCCGATGCCTCCCATCTGTTCTTAACCATCCCAAATACTGACAGCAGAGTCCAGCATTTCTAGAGCAGTTCCTCTGGGTACCACTGCTGTTAGGGCTTGGCAATGCATCTGCCCATTTAAATCTCAAAACCCTTACGGAGATGAGAACTATTATTATATCTGTCTTTCCAGTGGGGAGAGATAGAGGGTTCAGAGCTTAGCTGAGACTCATTGGCACCACAAAGCAGGGAGTAGGCAGTGGGTGCATGCGCCTTATACTTACACTTTATACCCACTGCGGGCCCTAAGGAGTCCTCTCCTTTAACCCGGGACCCCAACCCTATCCTGCCACTGACCCTTGGCAATGCTACAGAAGAACTTGAATTTCATTGGCAGGCAGAGCAGGTGGTTCAGGAGTGGGACCCAGATGCGTTGCATGCACTGTTGGTGCTTTTTCTCGAACCATCGGTGGCAGCTGATGATGGCCTTGTCTACTACATCTGTGGCCGAGAGACAGGGGTGACTGAGGTTTCCCATGCCCTGGCCTGGAGCCTGGTCCTCAAGTCTGCCCCACCCTGCCCTGCTCAGGAATGGTCCTCACAAGAGCAGCGCAGCCTGGTCTTCAGCTCGTACCTCTTCTGGGTGGACAGGTGGTGCCTGCCTACCGGGGCTCCGCGGGTCTCTGTGCCTGGGCCTGTGTCCGTGGCATTGTCCTCAGGTGAATAGCCAATGTCACTCTTCACCTGGACATCCAGGTCCTCAAAGGAGGTAGAGATGTTCCAAGTCTCCGCTTTCAATGAGTCTTTGCTGGCCTGGGGTTAGGAAGGTGGGAGGAGCGGGGAGGAGAAGTGATGGGGGTGGGATGGGGGAGGGGGTGGGGGAGGGGAGGGGCGGGGCTCACAGACTGCTGCTTCCCAGTCTGTCTTCTAACAATGCCAGCTTAGGGCTCTTACCCAGGCCTACAGGCGTCTAGACCTGAGACAAAGCTTCTCTCCAGTTCCCTACAGCTCTCACACACCCTTTCACATGCACCCTTGCTGCTCTGCCTTGCTCCTCAGCCTCTCAGTTTTTCCTTGGGCCTCCCATCCTCTATCTTCATTGTACAATGGTTCTCAGAATTTTGAATGCTAGCTCTTCAGTTCTCACATCCTCACCACCACCACCCTCCCCCCCCCCACCCCACCCCCGTCCTCACACACCCCCCACCCCGGCGCCCAGGCCTCCCTCTCCCAATCCTCATCTCTCTAACATTCTCAACCCCAAGGCAAATATCCCATTCTCTGGTCCTCTGGTCTTCAAAGGCCAATGTCCCCAATCCCCCAACATTCTAGTCCAGCTGCCAAGCTAGAGTCCTGCCCATGCGTGCATCTGGAGATATGGAGGTATGTACGTCCCAATGGTAGAATGCCCTTCTGGCTTTTAACAACCCAGGATCAGGAAGGACTTTGCAATGTTTGAGGATGGTGGTCCAAAACATACTAGGAGCATCCCCCACTAGGAGCCCATAGATCCAGGGCCATGTTCCCAGACCAACCCAACTCGGTCCTGGGGATAGGGCCTGTCTGTACAGGGTCCTGACCAGCAGGTCCTTGAACACTGCCCGCAAAGGGGCTGTGGAGACACGCCAGGCCGCTCGGGTGTTGTTGATTTGCAGCTCCACAGTGCAGCCCAGGGATGCTATCACTTCGTTGAGGTTGTACTGCAGATTGGCCGCTGGCCCTAGCAGAAGAGGCCCAGTGGGTCACCTCCCTGCAGAGTCAGTCCCTTCTTAGAGCCCCCCCTAGCCCCCTCTCTGCATGCAGACCATGATGGGCTTGAGCAAGTCTGTGAGAGATCTTGCTCCATCCCATAAACTAAGGAGGCCATGAGATGGAAAGGCGGTCTCAGGGAAATGCAGCAAATTGGAACAGTAAAGATGTGACACCCCCTCTCCCACTACACATACACACATCCACACATACACACACACACACACACACACACACACACACACACAGACACACATACACATACACAGACACACAGACTCTGACTCTCTCTCTCTCTCTCTCTCTCTCTCTCTCTCTCTCTCTCTCTCTCTCTCTCTCTCTCCCCTTTCAGCAACATGATCCCCACTGGGTGGTCTGCCCAGGGTCACAGCTTTGGTGTCACCAACTGGCACTCTGGAGCAGCCACTCCTCACCTTTGGAGATGGCAGCCAAGGCATATCCCAGGACAAAGAGTCTGCCTTCTTTGCCCAGCATCTTGGGTACCAACAGGACACTGGCACAGCGGGTATGAGGAGAGGTCCCCCAGCCTATGGCCCCTAAGCCTATTGGGAAATCCAGAAGGTGGGAAAGGAAGTAAGGAGGTAGCCTTATATGCCATCTGTCAGGGCTCACATGCCCCAGCCTTCTCCTGGATCTTCTCAAGCATCATTCTTCCCTCCCTCCCTCCCTCCCTCCTTCCCTCCCCCATCCCTCCCTCCTTCCCTCCCTCCTCCCTCTCCCTCCCTCCCTCCTTCCCTCCCTCCCTCCCTCCTTCCTTCCCTCCCTCCCTCCTTCCCTCCCCCCTCCCTCCCTCCTTCCCTCCCTCCCTCCCTCCCTCCTCCCTCTCCCTCCCTCCCTCCCTCCCTCCCTCCCTCCCTCCCTCCCTCCTTCCCTCTCCCTCCCTCCCTCCCTCCTTCCCTCCCCCCTCCCTCCCTCCCTTCCTTCTCCTACCAGCCCTTTATAGAGTGTAGCTTTATGTCTATCTCTGCAAGGCACTGGGGGAATAGAACAGTCATGGTCACATTTGTGTGTGCCCGTGAGTGTGCATGTGGCTGTCAGGAGCCCACACTTTCCACATCCGGGCTGGATACACATTTACTTTAGGCAGTGAGGGAGCAGAGCAGGCAAAGCAGACATGGAGGAGATGGGCACTGATGCATAAGGCGGTCAGAGGAGCAGTCAGGGCCCACCTGGACATCCTCAGTGCCCTGACGCGCACAGGAGTCAAAATCTCCACCCTTCCCGCATGGTAGCCCTTTAATCATGTGTGGTTGGTAGGTTACAGCAATTGCGCATGTGGTCTCTGCAAGGAGACAGTGAGCTCTGAGAAGCTCGTAATCCGGAGAGAAAGACAGACTAGTAAGCAAATGACTACCATGGGACAGACGTGCTCAGTGCGGCAGGGAGGGGCTTAGGGAGAGAGCTGTGGAGCTGAGGAGGGTGTGGGTATTTCTGCAGGGAGGGGTGGGGCCGGGAAGGCCGGACAAAGGAGATGATGTGTCAGCTGGGCCTGAGAGATGAGTAACTGTCGTTAGGAGACACAGATGGCAGCCCAGGACAAAGGAACAGCATGAGCTAGTCAGAGAACAAGAAGATCCCCAGTGGACGTGGAGTTTTTGCCCAGTGATGGCCAAAGCAAACCCTCAAACTTATCCTCCCACCCTGTCCACTGGTCTCCCACAGTCCTGGTCATCACTCATGGGAACTCGAGCTCACTGTTGTTGCAATGCTAGGGTCCAGCCCTGTGCGCGTGTGTGAAGTGTTTTGCCTTTGAGCTGTACCCCTAGCACTGGACTGAAACTCCCCTTTATCTGTTTTTTTTTTTTTTTTTTTTTTTTGGTTTTTTCGAGACAGGGTTTCTCTGTGTAGCCTTGGCCATCCTGGACTCACTTTGTAGACCAGGCTGGCCTCGAACTCACAGCAATCCGCCTGCCTCTGCTTCCTGAGTGCTGGGATTAAAGGCATGCGCCACCACGCCCGGCTTATCTGTTTCTTATTTTATGTGTTCGGGTGGTTTTGCCTGTATGTGCACCCACCATGAGCGTGCCAAGAGCGTGCGTTGGATCCCTGGAGCTAGAGCTATATTCACGAGCTGTTCGACGCGAGTGCCGGGAATAGAACCCAGATCCTCTGGGAGAACAGCCAGGGCTCTTAGCTGCTGAGCCATCCTTGCAGCCCATGGACAGGGCCTTTCTAACTCATCTTCGTACTTTCTCGCTGCCTTCCACTTCAGTGGCCAGGATGATTCTAATAAAAGCGTAACTCGGATCACGGCCCTTCCCTCTTTCAGTCCTGACTTCCCGCTCCTCTTGATGGACAATTTCCGAACCACGTGACATGCTTCATAGGCCCGGGTGATCGGCCCCTCCCACCTTCTGCAGTGATCCCAGGCCACTGAGTCTGGCCCATAGAAATCCACAGGGCCCTGGCCGGTGCCCATTTCTCACTAGGTCTTCAAGTTGTTGTTACCCTGTGCCCTGCCAGTGGCATTCCTCCCCCATGGCTGCACCTAGACATACAGGTTTGTGGCAGACCCTGGATGCCACCCAGCAGGTTTTTTTTTCCCCTTCTGCCTTCTCACTTTGCTAATACAACCTAGATTTTGTTCCAGGACAATAGGCTGGTTCTGCCCTGGCCCCTGGGGGTTGAGTCTGGGTTTGCCCAAACCAATCTGTGCATTACAGGGCAGTGAGAGAGACTTGTTCTGTGGCCTTGGCTTTTTGGCCAAAGACTCCAGCTGACACAACAGCTGACAGATCGCTGCTTTATGTCCCTGAGGCTCCTTCAGTGTCACCCAGAGGGGAAAACTCAGTGTTTTATTTCTCTACCTGACAGTTTATAGAAGGAGAGAGATCTGGGTCTAGTGTCACATGCCTATCACCTCAGCTATTCAAGAGGCTGAGGCAAGAGGATAGAAAAGTTTAAGGCCTACCTGGTCCACAGAGCATGCTCACAGTTGGCCAGATCAACTCCGGGAGACCATGTCTCAAAAAGTAAAGAGGATTGAGGCTGTAGCCCAGAGTGGGTTTGATTCCCAAAACCAAAACTAGGTGTCATGATGGTATATGCCTTTTAATCCTAGCACTAAGAGGTGGTGGTGGCAGAAGAATCAAAAGTTCAAGGCCATCCTTAGCTACGTATCAAGTTAGAGGATAGTCTGGGATATATGAGACCCTGCCCAAAAAAATAAAATGGGGCAGGGAGTGGGGGGGGGGAGAAGAAAAAGAAGGAGGAAGAGGTGGAAGAGGAGAATGCTGGAGAGATGGCTCAGCAGTTAATAGCACTGGCTACTCTTCCAAAGGACCTGGGTTCAATTCCCAGCACCCACATGACAGCTCACAACTGTCTGTAACTCCAATTCCAGGTGATCTGATACCCTCACACAGACACTCATATAGGCCAAACACCAAATAAATAAATACATTTAAAGGAGGAGGAGGAAGAGGAGGAAGAGGAGGAAAGGAAGGAAGGAAGGAAGGAAGGAAGAAAAAGGAGAGCTGGGTATGATGGTGCATGCTTTTAACACCAGAACTTGGGAGGCAGGCAGATCTCTGTGTGTTCCAGCTGCCTTGGTTTACATAGCTAGTTCCAGGCGAGAACATCACAGGTCAGGTCAAGACCCTCTAGGGACTGTCACAGGAAGGGATAGTGTTTTGTCCCCTGTGGGCTGGATTCCTGCAGGACTGTAGCAGCTGGCCAGATCCCAGAGTGTGGAACTTCTCTCTAGAGGAAAAGGCAACTACAAGGTACATAGCAGCCCTGAAGGCAGCAGGCCTGGCACTCTCCACCTACAAGGACAGCCTGCTGGGGCTCAGGTTGGATGCACATTTCAAAGAAGGAGCCTGTGGTGGGCTGAGAGAAGAGAAGGGGGCTCCATCTGAGGGCCACTAACAGAACCTGCTGAAAGTCACACTGTGAGGAACCTTCAGTGAGCCTGCCATACTGAGGGCACAGGTGAGGAATTATAACAGCATTTGGTGACATAAGACTTTGGCTCCCTCCCCTTCATAAAAAATAAAAAATTTTAGCCAGGTGTCGTGGCTCACACTTTTAATCCCAGCACTCAGGAGGCAGAGGCAGACGGATCGCTGTGAGTTCCAGGCCAGCCTGGTCTAGAAAGCAAGTTCCAGGACAGTCAGGTCTACACAGAAAAACTCTGTCTCAAAAAAAAAAAAAAAAAAAAAAAGTCTTAATATATAGTCCAGGTTGGTCTCAAATGTACAATCTTCCCGCCTGAGCCTTCTGAGTGCTGGGATGATAAGTACGTGCCACTGGTGGGTAACTCTAGAGCTTTGAAAGGGTTACTGATCAGAGCTGTTAAAATTCTCAAACACAGCTGGGTATGGTAATGCAGGCCTGTAATCCAGGGGAGGCAGAGGCAGGCAGATCTCTATAAATTCAAGGCTAGCCTGGTCTACAAAATGAGTCCGTTGGAGAGATGGCTCAGAGGTTAAGAGCATGGGCTGCTCTTCCAAAGGTCCTGAGTTCAATTCCCAGCAACCACATGGTGGTTCACAACCATCTATAATGAGATCTTCTGGCATGCAGGTGTACATGTAGGCAGAACACTATATATGTAATAAATAAATACATCTTTTAAAAATATTAAAAAAAAAAAAAAGAAAGAAAGAAAAAAGGGGAAAAAATGAGTCCAAGACAGGCAAGGCTACACAGAGAAACCCTGTCTTGAACAAAAACAAAAACAAAAACAAAAAAACCCTCAAACTCTAAAGTCACTCTGTTTTTGTTTTTGTTTATTTTCTCTATTCTTTTTGTCCTGTGTGTGTGTGTGTGCGTATGTTTTCTTTTTGTCTAGCTTTTTGAGACAAAGTCTTACACTACAGCCCAGGCTGTCCTGGAACTCTAGGAAGTGGGATTGCAGGTATAAACGCCCCATACTGTCCTTTCGGGAATTTTTTCTGTGGGACGATACATTTTCTCTGAGGTTAACCCACTTTTACACAGCCCTTCCTAGCCTTCCCTTTCCCTCCGCCCAACACCTCCCCAAACAAATGTCTCCACTCGAAGGTCACCTCCAGAAGTCTTCCCTGGCAGGCTTAGGATCACACCCAACCCTTTCTTTCTCTTCTACCACCTACCCTGTCTCACACTGGGAGGTGAGTAGTTTCTAGTCTTAGAGGCAGGACATTACTTGGCAATCCAGACAGGCCTGGAACATATTGTGTAGGCCAGGCTGATCTTAGATTCGTGGCAATCCTCCTGCCTTCGCCTTATGATTCCTGGGGTTGTAGGTGTGAGCCACCCAGCTAGGCCTGATTTTTATTTTTACTTTATTATTATTATTTTTTACTGTAAACTCCAAAAAAACAGCTGGTGCTTGTCAACTTCCTTTACTTCTGAATCCTCAGGGAGTGAGTAAATATGAGTGGATGGACGGATGAACCGAGTTGCTAAAGAGGGGTAGGACGTGTGCCACAGGCTTTGCCCTCTCCTCTGAGCCTCCCAGATCCCTTTTCTTTTCTTTTTCTTTTTTATTTTCTGAGACATGGTTTCTCTGTGTATCCCTGGCTGTCCTGAACTCACTTTGCAGACCAGGCTGGCCTCGAACTCATAGTGACCTGCCTGTCTCTGCCTCCCAAGTGCTGGGACTAAAGGCGTGCGCCACCACTCCCAGCCCCCATCTTCCTTTTCTAAAGTGTAAGACAAAGCTGAAGTCATGGACTCTGGGGCACAGAAAGAGCAGGCCCCAGTTTCCCCCAGGCCCCTAATGGCCAGCTTTACCCACTTGCCAAGCCGTATAACGCTGTCATCTTCTGCTCCTCGTAAAGGTCCATGGGGTTTACCAGGAGCTGAAAGAGCCCTGAGGGACAGGGTGAAGCCAAAAGTTAGCTTGATAGCTCCAGCCCTGCCCCAACCCTGCCCCTTCTGCTCACACACTTGCCTATGGCCAGGAGACCGCCAGTGCCTGCTCCCAGCAGGAAAGAAGTGGCTGGGAACTCCCCCGGCTGGCGCCATAAGAACCTGCTCCAGGAAACTGGAAGGCCGCAGCGAAGGAGCCTCTGCATGGCTGAAAGGAGCGGGGTTCAGCTCATAGCCTCTTCTTCTGGCTGAATGAGGTTCTTTAAGGTTAAAAACACCCTATTTTTATTTGTGAGTATGAGTGTGCCTGCCTAAGTTTGAGCACATCATGTTTATACGGGTGGTCACAGGGTGTCAGATCACCTGGAGCTACAGTTACAGTTAAAAAAGTATAGGCTTCGGGCTGGAGAGATGGCTCGGAGGTTAAGAGCACTGACTGCTCTTCCAGAGGTCATGAGTTCAATTCCCAGCAACCACATGGTGGCTCATAACCATCTATAATGAGATCTGGTGCCCTCTTCTGGCCGGCAGTTGTACATTCAGGCAGAACATTGTTATACATAGTAAATAAAAAAAATTTTTTTTAAGTGTAAGCTTCCTGGAGTGGGTGTTGGATTCAGGTCCTCTGGGAGAGCAGTAAATATTCTTCACCCCTGAGCCATCTCTCCAGCCCTCAAACTTCAGGATTTGAAGAGGATCAGATGTGGGGGAAGCCTGGTGGCAGGGCTATGGTGTACACTAGAAGAGATGAAGGGTCCTGAAGAATAAGGAAGGAGTGAAGGAAAAAAAAAAAGGCTGTAGGGCTGTAGGGAAGGCAAGAGGGATAGAGGTTTGGAGGGACCCAAAATGGAGGAGAGAGGGCAAGAGACGTCTGTGGGATGCGGGGAAGGGCCAGGGTCTGAGGGCTGTCTCACTGGTGTGGGGCTGTTTCCTTTGCTGCCTCCCCGCTCCGTTCTGTCGCTGTGTAATATTTAGCAGTCTGTGGCTGGGAAGCCCTTTCATCTCAGAAGTGTCTTCAAAGATTCCCAAAGATTCTCTCATCCTTCTGACAAGAGAAAGGAGGTGCCGCCTGTGTCCTTGGCTTCACGCACAGCCCATGACTAGACTGTGTCCTTCAGCTCTCTGAGACCCCGGGACTGGGTACTGGGTTCTGAGACACGCCCATGGCACAAGGCTCGCAGAACCTTAGAATGGGATGAAGGATTCCGGGGCCCCATAGAATCTGGGGGCCTCTCCTGGAGACACACTGGCATTTGGCCCCAAGAGCCATGTCCAAAATTGATGTGCAATGGCCCTCCAGGGAAGAGGGGCACAGCATGGCACGGGCTGTGGTCCGGAGTATGGGTGGATTTACTTTGGGTTTGTCCTTGGCCACAGCCTACGGGCTCCTGGAGCTTCTGGTGGAGGGACACAGCCCCTATGGCTGCCTGGTGGCCACCGTCACTTTGGCTGCCTTCCTTAGCCTGGGCATGGGGTTCTCCGCCAAGGTCCGTGCTACTGTCTTCCTGCTGCTCCCCCAGGCCTTCTCCAGTGAGGCTGGCATCCTGGCAGCAGGGCAGGGCTGGGCTGGGGCAGGGAGGGCTGCCTTGGGGCCGGGGTCCTGGGGCTGTGACTGAGCTGTCTTCCTAGGGCAGGGCCGGATGCTGGTGTTGGTGGCTGCATTTGGGCTGGTGCTGCAAGGGCCTTGTGCCAACACCCTACGCAACTTCACCCGTGCCAGTGAAGCTGTGGCCTGTGGGGCAGAGCTGGCGCTGAACCAGACTGCTGAAGTGCTGGAGCAGGCCAAGCAGCCCCTTGTCAGTAAGGTCCACCCCAAGCCTACCACTGGGCTCCCTTCCTGTGAGGTCTTCTGCCCTTTAGTTTAAATTTCTTCCTTGTTAGAACTGTGTCCCTACCCTAAGAGGGCCTGGGCCTGGAAAGCCACTTTCCAGTCCAGCTAAATCCTCTTCCCCAGCCGGGTGGCGCACACCTTTAAAATCCCAGCACTTCACTGTGAGTTCGAGGCCAGCCTGATCTAAGTGAGTCCAGGACAGCCAAGGCTAACACGGAGAAGCCCTTTCTCAAAAAAAAAAAAAAAAAAAACCAAAAAAAAGAAAAGGAAACAAAACAAAACAAAAATCTGCTTCTCCTTGCCCTCCAGCCTCTTCCTTTACCTGGTTATTTTCTCGCCCCCAGCACCCAGGCTCCCTAACCACCACCCTGATAGCCCCTCTTGCTCCCTCTCTACCCCCCCCCCCCCCCAGGGAAATGGTAAGTATCCGCTCCTGGAGGAAAAGGCCCACAGCAGTGTTGCCCTTTGTCCCTCAGGTGCTCTGACCAAGATTAAAGCTATTGCCCAGAGGGCCAAAGCGGTGGCTGACCGGGTACGCAGGTTCTTCCGGTCCATCATGGATGGTGTAAAACATGTAGGTAGGTGTGTTGGGTGTCTGGTTTGGGAGGTCGAAATGCCCCCAGCCTCCCCATCCTACTGCCTATGCAGGCCTCAGGTCTCACCTCCCACAGCATATCTGATCACGGTAGGCAAATGTCGGGTTGCTTGGTGTTATCCAAATCGCTGAAAGAGGCCGGTGGCGTCCTACCCAGAGTACTGACTGCGCAGCTCTTCCCAGCCAGGTCCCTGCGGAATGTGTGGTACTGGCTCCTTCACATCGGTGATGTGTGCAACTCAGAGCTGGGCAACCCGTACACAAAATGCACTCGGGTGTTTGATGACGCCAAGGACAACTGTATGAAGGTCGTGAAGCAAGCCCCTCACCTGTGTTACACGATCATGCCCTTCAAACTGGTGCTCTGTGGACTTGCCAGCTGTGAGAAAGCCAGGGGTTCCCTGCAGGGGTGTGTCAGAAGGGTGGACAGAGGAAATCACATAAGGGGCATTGAGTATGGTGCCCATAGGATGCTGGGGTCAGCAAAGAAGGAAAGATAGTAAGGAAAGACTGACGCTAGGGAAAGTACAGTGGAGAAAGACCAGTGGGGAAGAAAGTCCTGACACCCGTGAGAGGAAAGTTCTGGAAGGAGCGGGCAGGCTAGATCTCTGCTCCTCCTGACACTGAGCTCCTCTGACTCTCAGTGGTCCAGATGTTCTGCGTCATCCCCACGTACATCCAGCTCTTCCTGCGAAAGACCATCAGCACCCGTGAGTGACTCCGTCAGCTCCCTCTACCAGTGCTATATCCGCTGCCCCCATGTTACCGGTGGCCACCGGCCGCCGCTAAAGTCTTCTGATCCACATGTGAGGACACAAGAGCAGGAAGGGACTTTGCGGCGTCACCCAGACTAATGTCTAAGTTGAGCTGATTGAGAAACTGAGGCCCAGGGAATGGGGGAAGTGCCTCATCAAAGCCAGACTTCAGAATAGAATTTGGGAGGAACCTCCCGCCCAAGCTTAGGTCATGCACATGGGAGGAATACCACCTCCCACCACAGCGTAGGTCATGGCTCACTCGTGATGGAGCACAAGCCCTAGGCGAAGTTTAAGGCTGTGTGTCAGAAAGGTATCACTCTTTCCTAGTCAAGGTCTGGGCCCTGGGAGCTCTAGCCGGGTTGCGAGTTTGGCAAAATAGCCCCCACCCCAAGCAGCTCTGCCCTCCTAACTCTCCCTCCCGCCCCCCGCCCTCCCCCACCCCTGCCGCCCCGCGCGGCTCATGTCTCCTCTGACCTTACTGGTCCCAGCCGTGATACAGCTACTTAACCGGGTGCGTCGTGAGTTTGAATTCAATATGACAGCCACCCACTACTTCTCCGTGGACCTCAATGCCTCTCGGAGCCTGTCCCAGGTGGCTTTGGACCTTCACGAGGCCGTCAGCGAGAAGCTGCACAGTGTCAGGGAGGTCCTGGCCCTGATGGGCTACACCACGCCTCTGTTTTTTGCACTTCTCTACCTCCAGTGAGGGGCTTCTGGGGCCTGTGGGAGAGATGGGCTGTGGGGCTGTCCGTCCATGGCATCTTGTGGGGGAGAGGGGGTACCTGGCTGGGCAGCATTGCCTGGAGTACGTGTGTGTGCGCGCAAGGGGAGGGGCTGGTAAAGAGAAGAGCGGAATCTCATATACACTTCTCCTCAGAGCCCTGTGGTATCGGTACGGTTACCTGCACTGGGATAATTTCGACAACATCTATATCACCAGGCGCTTCCTGAGCATGGAAGCGGTGCGCTCCATGGCAGGGCTGCCTACGGTGCTGCCACTCAGTTCTCACGAGGCCAGACACTACATCCAGCCAGGTGAGGGTGCTAAGGGTAGGTAGCAAGGAAAGGCTCCGGGGCAGCCCAGGCTTTCCCCAGCCCCATATCTCTTGACTGTTTTGGAGCATAGGGGTCCAGAGAGGGGAGACAGGACTGGGCAGAGGGGGAGACATGGGGAAACAACGCAGAGCAAGAGATGTGAGGTTGGGAAAGCTTTCTGTGGCGAAGGCAGGAGGTGTGGACATGCTAATATGGAAAAGGAAAACTGCATAAAAACTGCCTAGGAGGGAGGAGTCAAGCAAGGGCACAGGGTGTCGGGGATGAGCTACTGGCCCCAGGTAAAGCTTCAAGGCTTGTGGAGGGGGTGGGGTGGGGGGGCACACCTTTAATCCCAGCACTCAGGAGGCAGAGGCTGGTGGATCGCTGTGAGTTCGAGGCCAGCCTGGTCTACAAAGTGAGTTCAGGATAGCCAAGGCTGCACAGAGAAACCCTGTCTTGGAAAACAAACAAACTAAAAAAGCTGCAAGGCTTTTCCATCTAACCATTGAGCCCTCCCCCCCGAGGCGTGCTCCCCATCTTTGCCATGGTCCTCACAGCCTCTTTCCTGTTAGTCTTCTGGGTGAGCAATTAAGCTGAACTTGATAAGAGCAGGGACCTCCCCAAGCGCTGGGATCTGTGGGAAGGAGAACTGGGAAGCGCGCTCCTGACCACCTACTCCTTCAGGCTCCATCTTCCTGACCCGATGGGAGCACATTTTTTATACTTTGGAGATCTTTGACCTCGCCCGCCATCTCCTCATTGTGTTCCTCCTGGTCTCTCTGGACTACGCTGTCTTCTGGGTACTTGACCTGGCCCGGTACCACCTCCAGGGAGAGATTGTAGCCCGCAGTGAGTGCCCGCCCCTCCCTCTGTGCGCACTCACCCTATATACTACCCCACCACCACCCCCACTGCGGCCTCCTCCTAGGGGACTCTCTGCATAGCTTCATTCACTCCTCCAGCTGCTGCCTCCTATCTGGGTCAAGGATATAGCATAAAAGAATAGAGCCTGGCTTGGTGGCGCACGCCTTTAATCCCAGCACTCGGGAGGCAGAGGCAGGCAGATCGCTGTGAGTTCGAGGCCAGCCTGGTCTACAAAGTGAGTCCAGGATGGCCAAGGCTACACAGAGAAACTCTGTCTCGGGGGGGGGGGGGAGCTAAAGGTACAGGCTCCAAGTCAAACTGGCTTGGGTTCAAATCCCAGCCCTGTCCTTTATCAGGAGGTGATTTTAAGTGGAGCGGGAGACAGAGCCCCAAGCCCAGTACCTCAGGTCCAACCCCCAGCACACCCCCACCCACCCACACAAAGAACAGATTGTCTAACCGCCCAGAGCTTCAGTTTGCTCATCTGACCAATGGAGCAATGGCTGCCCTCTGGGTCACCGTAAGAAGGGAGACTGGTTTTGTCTAGCACCTCCTTGACCCATGATTGAGACTGTCACAGGCCACGGAATACAATGAAGCCGAATCTGTGTGTCAGGACAACAAAGAACAGAAGGAAAAAAAAAACGCAAAACGAAACCAAACAAATAAACAAGATGGCTCAGTAGGTAAAGCACTGGCCTGGAAGGCTTGGCCTGAGTTCAGTCTTCACATGCCCCCTTCAACAACACACACACACGCACACACACACATGCACACACACGCACATGGACATGTACGCATAAATAGTAAATGGACAAATAAATGGAAAAAGAAAAATCAAAACTCCATACCAACATAAATCACAACAGTAAACCAGGAGTATCAGTCCTTCCCTGTAAGCCCAGCACTTGGGGGGCTGAGGCACTAAGAGCGAGAGATTAGGCCACACTAGAGACCCTGTCTCTAAAAACAAAGAAAACCGCTGTCAGCTTTCAGTCATATTTCAGTGCTGCTGGGACAGTCACGAAGATTACAGCAGTGCCAGCCAGCTGGATTGTGGTGTTAGGACCTAGGCCAGACCTCAGGGTACCTGAGCAGAGACCAGGGGTAGTGGATGAGGAGTGGGCCATACCTATGATCTGCCTGGCTCGTTTCCACCCTGCAGAAGGTGATGGAGATTGAGCCATGTCCACAAGTGTCCCTCACAGTATTTTTTGTGCCAGGCCCTGTGCTGGTGTCTATAAAGGTGGAAGGGACCGGCTATTCCGGGAATATTTACCGTGACTTGGTGTCAGCTTTTGACATTCTGCAACAAGGCAACGTCAGTATACTGTCCCGACGCTGCCGCCTCCACCCCTCAGAACCAGATGCCAACAGTTACATCGTCATCGGTATTTCACCTCACCTGAGAGTGAAGATGGTGTGGGGGGAGCACTCGGACCAGGAGTGCGGCTGGTGCCTTGGGCATCAGCTACTGCTCACTCTGTGCTGTGTTCCCAGGTACCATGTACGGCCTGAGCTTCTTCGTCACTCTGTTTGGCAGCTATGTCAGCAGGCTGCGGCGTGTCATCTGTGCCTCCTATTACCCTTCCAGGGAACAGGTGAGGGGTCCATACGCAGTAGCTCTCTGCCACAGTCCTGATGCTAAGTTGTGGCTGTCTATCTTGGCTTTAAGGATACTGAAGTCCTTGGTAGCGCCGTCTTTACTCCTCTACTGGAGCGACGAGCAAAGATCTGCGGTTCTCGGAATGTCAGGTGGAGCCAGGAGGAAGGATGTCTCTTGAACCAGGGCTTCTCGAGGCACATCTTGTCACCAAGGCTTTGCTCAAACCATAATGGTAGAGCCGTGTGACAACTGAGGTGTACTGGATGACAGTGGCTGTGCAGGGACTCCAAGGAGGCAATATGAAGTAGACAGTTTGGTTATGCTGACAAGCATTTGAAGTAGATTAATTTCCTTTACTTTAAGACATTTATGAAGCTGGGCGTGGTGGCGCACGCCTTTAATCCCAGCACTCGGGAGGCAGAGGCAGGCGGATTGCTGTGAGTTCGAGGCCAGCCTGGTCTACAAAGTGAGTCCAGGATGGCCAAGGCTACACAGAGAAACCCTGTCTCGAAAAACCAAAAAAAAAAAAAAAGACATTTATTTATTTATTTTGTTTTTTTGTTTGTTTTTTGAGACAGGGTTTTTCTGTGTAGCCTTGGCTGTCCTGGACTCCCTTTGTAGACCAGGCTGGCCTTGAACTCACTGAGATCCGCCTGCCTCTGCCTCCCGAGTGCTGGGATCACAATGTGGGCCACCAGACCTGGCTCTGGAAGACAGGCTTTTTTTTTTTTTAATATTTATTTATTATGTATACAATGTAGTATCTGCATGTACACCTGCACACCAGAAGAGGGCATCAGATCTCATCATAGATGGTTGTGAGCCACCATGTGGTTGCTGGGAATTGAACTCAGGACCTCTTTTTTTTTTTTTTTTTGGTCTTTTGAGACAGGGTTTCTCTGTGTAGCCTTGGCCATCCTGGACTCACTTTGTAGACCAGGCTGGCCTCGAACTCACAGCGATCCGCCTGCCTCTGCCTCCCGAGTGCTGGGATTAAAGGCGTGCGCCACCACGCCCGGCTTGAACTCAGGACCTCTTAACCTCTGAGCCATCTCTCCAGTCCCACACTTTTTTATATATATAATTTAATTTAATTTTACTTATTTCCAAGATTTATTCATTTATTATTTACACAGTATTCTATCTGCATCTGCATGTGAGCCAGCAGGCCAGAAGAAGGCACCAGATCTCATTATAGATGGTTGTGAGCCACCCTGTGGTTGCTGGGAATTGAACTCAGGACCTTTGGAAGAACAGCCAGTGCTCTCAACCTCTGAGCCATCTCTCCTGCCCCCAAAGAGAGGCTTTTAATTAAACATTATCACTTTAAAAAAATTGAAAAGTGCACATCCTTAATCCCGGGACTCCGGAGGCAGAGGCAGGTGGATCGCTGTGAGTTCGAGGCCAGCCTGGTCTACAAAGCAAATCTAGGACAGCTAAGGCTACACAGAGAAACCCTGTCTCGAAAAACAAAAAAATAAAAATAAAATAAAAAAGGCAAGAAAGAAAGAAAAAAAAGAAAAGAAAAAAGAAAAGCAGGGGCCAGGAGAGATGGCCCAATGGTTAAGATCACTGTCTGCTCCCCTAGAGGTCCTGAGTTCAATTCCCATTAATCATGTGGTGGCTCACAACCATCCATAATGTGATCTGATGCCCTCTTCTGGTATGTAGTTGTACATGCAGATGGAACACTCATATACATAAAATAAATAATTTTTAAAAACAAAAATGGAAAGCAGGGGCTGGAGAGATGGCTCAGAGGTTAAGAGCACTGTCTGCTCTTCCAGAGGACCTGAGTTCAATTCCCAGCAACCACAAGGTGGCTCACAACCATCTATAATGAGATCTGGTGCCCTCTTCTGGACTGCAGGTGTACATGCAGGCAGGACACTATATACATAATAAGTAAATAAATCTTTAAAAAAGAGGAGGGGGGGGGGCTGGAGAGATGGCTCAGTAGTTAAGAGCACTGTCTGCTCTTCCAAAAGACTTGGGTTCAATTCCCAGCACCCGCATGGCAGCTCACAACTGTCTTTGACTCCAAGATCTGACACCCTCACACCAGCACACATAAATTAAATAAAATATTTAAAAAAAAATGGCTGGGTGGTGGTGGCACATGCCTTTAATCCCAGCACTTGGGAGGCAGAGGCAGGTGGATCACTGTGAGTTCGAGGCCAGCCTGGTCTACAAAGTGAGTCTAGGACAGCCAAGGCTACACAGAGAAACCCTGTCTCAAAAAAAAAAAAAAAAAAAAAAAAAAAAAAAAAAGTGGCTCACTTCACTTGGGGAGGTCCAGAAGGCTCCCTGGAGGAAAGAGAGTCCCAGGAGTTAGAAGGAAAGCACAGGCAGGGATTGGGGATGGGAGTAAGAGGGCATGCCATGGCAGGTGGACCAGGATCATGTGTGCCCATGCCCTGAACCACCCCCTCAGGAAAGGATCTCCCACCTCTACAACATGCTTTTGAGTCGTCGAACCAACGTGCTGGCTGCAGTGCACAGAGCAGTGAAGCGCCGGGCAGCTGACCAGGGCCACACGAGTGTCCTCCAGGTGCTAGCCAGCCGGTGAGTCTATTGTGCCTCCCTATAAGAATGGGGTGATAACAGACAGAAAAGAGGCAGAGGTCATGGCCGGGCGTGGTGGCGCACGCCTTTAATCCCAGCACTCGGGAGGCAGAGGCAGGTGGATCACTGTGAGTTCGAGGCCAGCCTGGTCTACAAAGTGAGTCCAGGATGGCCAAGACTACACAGAGAAACCCTGTCTCGAAAAACCAAAAAAAAAAAAAAAAAAAAAAAAAAAAAAAAAAAAAAAAAAGAGGCAGAGGTCAGAATGGATCCCTGTGCTTCCCAAGGGACAAGAGGTTGGCCAACCCACAACGTCCATGCCCTTGGAGGGAGAATTAAAGACAAGAATTACATGTTTGGTTTTTATTTTATGTGTATGGGTGCTTTAACTGAATGCACGTTGGTGTACCGTGTGCATGCAGTGACTGGAGAGACACTAAGAAGGCATTAGATCCGTTTGCGCTGGAGTTACAGATGTTTTGAACTGCTATGTGGGTCCTGAGAGTTGAAGCTGTATCGTCTGAAAGAGCAGCCAGTGCTCTTAACTGCTTGGGCCATCTTTCCAGCTACTGAATAAGAATTCTTTGTTTGTTTGTAGACAGGGTTTCTCTGGGTAGCCTTGGCTGTCCTGGACTCACTTTGTAGACCAGGCTGGCCTCGAACTCACAGTGTTCTGCCTGCCTCTGCCTCCCGAGTGTTGGGATTAAAGGTGGGCGTTACCACTGCCCAACAAGAATTCTTTTTTTATGCCAGGTGGTGGTGGCACAAGCCTTTAATCCCAGCATTTGGGAGGCAGAAGTAGGGGGATCGATGTGAGTTCCAGGCCAGTCTGGTCTACAAAGCAAGTCCAGGATAGTCAAGGCTACACAGAGAAACCCTGTCTCAAAAAACAAAACAAACAAACAAAAAAAGATTTAAAAAAAGTTTACTTATGTGTATGAGTGGTTTGCTGGTTTGCCTGCATGTATAGCATGTTTACCAAGCGCATGCCTGGTGCTCATAGAGATAAGGAGGAAATATTGGATCTCCTGGAACTGGAGTTATGAGTGACAGTGAGCCATCACATAGGTGCTGGGAAGCAAAACCAGGTCCTCTGCAAGAGCAACAAGTGATTTTCACCACTGAGCCATCTCTCCAGCTCCAAAGAGCTAAAGATTCTTGGGAGTGACTGGAAAGAAGAAGAAGAAGAAGAGTTGGGGGTGGGCAGTGGAGGAACAGTTGCTACCATCAGAAAGATGGAGGTTAGGGCACTGCGAAGCCTCCCTCTTGGTTGGCTGTGGTGCGGGCATGGGAAAGGCTAGGGTAGCTAAGCTTGACCCCTGAGGCCTTTCTTCTAAGGTGCCCTTTCCTGAGTCCGCTGCTCGGCCCTTTTTTGCCGCGTCAGTCCTACTGCCTGGGCTGTGGGCAGCCTGAAGAAGATAAAGGGGGCATGGAGAGTTTTGTGTCCTGCAGTACTCCAGGCTGCAAAGGTAAGTACCCCTGTCCCTAAAGGTCTCACGGTACTTGCAGAAGACGACCAAGCATGGTTCTTCCTTTATGGAATTCTGTACCTTTCTGTGTCTGTACCCTGCTTCTTCTCATTTGCATAGCTCAGTTGCTATGCATCTTCTCATTTATATAGAGCCTTCAGGTTGCTTCTTACCCCCAGAATCGCCTTGATTCCCTGGGTGCAGGGGGTTTTGCAGCAGTTCCCTGGTGTGCATAATTGACAAGGATGGTCCTTCCCTTCCCGGGCTGGGATGGGGAGGAAAGGCCAAAGGGGTGTGAAGATTAGCTTGAGCCTCCTTTCCTCCGGCCTCCTCTAGGTCTCTACTGCCCTTCATGCTTTCGTCTCCTGGACAACACCTGCTCCGTGTGTGCATCCCCCCTTTCCATCGGGGGGCTCCTGGACCTAGAACTGTATGTCTTTCAGGGGTGTGGGAGGCTACAGTATGTGGGGGCAATGAGAATACTTCCCTTCTTCCAGGGATATCTGTGGGGTGCTGAGATAGTTGGTTTCCTCAGGGACTCTAGTGATGAGGAGGGTCCTCAGCTGTGGCTGGCTGCAGCTCACAGAAGTGGCCCGGGGCAGGAACTGAAACTTCGACAACAGCTCCAGGAAGCACTGGACATGACTCTCTCAGACAAGTCCCGCCCAGAGTCCAGGTGAGCAGGAAGCAGGTGAGGACCGGAACTTGTTCTGTCACAGCTGCTCAGGCTCCTTGAGTGTTGGCCCTTCTGCAGGGACTGGAGGCAGAGGAGACAGGACCAAGAAGACTAAGTGTGTTGAGTGACTGCTTCGTGCCTGCAGGAGCTTAGCTTACAGTGGGGGAGGGGGGAGGGGGGAGTGGTGCCACGCAAGACAGCACCCCGGTGCATAGCTCCTCATAATATCTTCATGGCCTACAGATCGAGACTCAAGACAGCCAGGGCTACACAGAGAAAGCCTATCTCAAAAAACCCAACCACTCTGGTGCCCCCCCCAAACCTTCACAGATCTGGGGTGTGGAGTGACACATGACTTTGAGTTCCAGCCCTTGGGAAGCAGAGGCAGGCAAATCTCTGTGAGTTCAAGGCCAGCCTGGTCTACAGAGTGACTTCCAGGACAGTCAGGACAGAGTAAGCCTGTTTTTTTGTTTGTTTGTTTGTTTTGTGTGTGTGTGTGGCAGCAACACAAACAAAACCAGAATAATCCACAAACAAACAAAAAACACTTCACAGAATAGGAGAGACTCAGGCTGGGGTTTGGGGGCAGCAGCCTGGTGGGTTGTTAGGGAGGTTTGCCAAGGGAGGAAGCTGTGGCCGGTGTGAGTTTGGGGAATGTAAAACATTCAGGAGGGTAAGTAAACCTAAGGGTATGTGTGAGAGGGTGAGTGTGACTTTGTGCTTGGGTGTGGACCTCAGTGTTAGAGGGAGGGTGGGGAAAGCCAGAGGAAGGCGTCCTTGGCCTTTGATGGTCTTGGGTGTTTGAGGGGTTCATTCAGTTATCCGTTCTTGTTTCAGTGTTGAGACAGGGTCTCCATGTGTAGACCCGGCTGGCCTCAAATGCAGAGATCTGCCTGCCTCTACCTCCTCTGCCCTGGGATTAGAGGTGTGTGCGACAGTTCCTGGCCTTGGCCTCCAGTGTTTCGCAGTTGTTCCTGTTTTGAGGGCTGGGATTACAGCTATATAGTCTACTTCTCTCTCTTCCTCCCCACCCACCCCATTCCTTTTTCCTCCTCTTCCTCTTTGGTGCTAGTGAGTCTAATGCAGAGCCTTGTAAATGCAAAGTAGACAGTTTTTGTGTGTGTTTTTGTTGTTTTGTTTGGAGACAGGGTCTTACTAAGTAGTCCTGGTTTGCCTGAAATTCCACTCTCTCTGTAGATCAGGTTGGCCTTAATTTCAGAGGGTGATCTACTTGCTTCTGCTGAATGCTGGGACTAAAGGTGTTCACTCTTTTTGTTGTTGTTTTTTGTTTTTCAAGACAGGGTTTCTCTATGTAGCCTTGGCTGTCCTGACTCACTTTGTAGACCAGGCTGGCCCCAAACTCACAGTGATCCGCCTGCCTCTGCCTTCTGAGTGCTGGGATTAAGGACGTGCACCACCACCGCCGGGCTAAAGGTGCTCACTCTTATCACGAGGCCATTATCACACAGGTGCACGCACACACACACCCCAGAGTTTAAATTCTTTTTATTTGTTGAAATAGAAATTTCCAGGCATGCACCACACCCTTAATCCCAGCACTCCAGAGGCATTGGCAAGCAGATCTCTGTGAATTCAAGGCCAGCCTGGTCTACAAATCAAGTCCAGGGCAGCTAGGGCAATCATGCAGAGAAACCCTGTCTGGAGGCAGGGGGATGGCGGGTGAGTGGGGGTAGATGGATTTTTTTTTTTTTTTTTTTTACGTACCCAACAACGGCCGAGAACTTGATTCCCTAGGGCTGGGATTACCTGGGTGGTTCACACCCTGCTCAGGCGTGTAGTTTTCAAAGGTGTGTGTGTTGGGGGGCTGGGGGCAAGGTTTGATTGGTCTGTCTTAACACACAAACAAGTCTGAGGCTACCTAGTGAGCTCCGTACTAGCCAAGTCATTTTGCCGAGACCAGAAAGACAAAAGGAAGGAGTGGGGCTCAGAGGTTAAGTATGTTTGCAGGCTGATGGATCTCTGAGTTCCAGACCAGTCTGGTCTACAGAGTGACTTCCAGGACAGCCAGGGATACACAGAAAAACCTTGCTTCCAAAACAAAACAAACAAACAGAAAGAACACTTGCTGTTCTTTCAGAGGACCCAGGTTCAGTTCCCAGCACCTACATGGCCGCCACAACTGTCTACAATTCCAGTTTCAGGGGACCCAACACCCTCCTTTGCTACCAGACATGCATACAGCACTCACATATAAACAAGCAAAACATTCATCTTTAAAATGTACATTATATATAACAAATATTTAGGGTCAGAGATGGTTGTATGGTTAAGAACACTTGCTATTCTTCCAGAGGACCTGAGTTCAGTTCTCAGCACCCATAAACCCAGCTCCAGGAGATCTGATATGTCTTCTGAGCAGGCCCTACCACACGGAACATACTGACACCGATGGACATACACTAACAATAGTAAGCTACACTTAGGCTTAGGACAGAAGGGGAGGCAAAACAGGCCTAATTTGAAGGCAGGTGTCTGCGTGCGTGTGTGTGTGTGTGTGTGTGTGTGTGTGTGTGTGTGAAGGGGGCAGGGCATCCAGCTAGAACCAGCCAGGGAGTGGGTGCAAAGATGCCCAGCAGAGCTCTTGACTGCGGGCACCTCTTTAAGGAGTTGCTGATTTAAGAGGAAATGGGCTTGATCATCCCTGTTCCCTGGCAAGAGGGGGCAGGGGCAGAAGTATATAGAGCTCAGCTGCAAACCCGAGGCAAGAGGCTCCAGAGAGCAGGAGAGCGTCACCCAGGGAAGGCGTGAACAAGCAGACTGGGACCAACAGTCACTCACTCCACAGTTGAGGACCCAGACTGCTAGTGTGGTTTGTGGGAGTGTTTTTCATGGCATCAGGATGGCTAAAAACAGATCACAAAGCAACTGACAAAGACTCAGAAATGGGGGGGGGGCAGCTGGAGAGATGGCTCAGTGGTTAAGAGCACTGCCTATTCTTCCAAAGGACCCAGGTTCAATTCCCAGCACCCACATGGCAGCTCACAACTGTCTGTAACTCCAAGATCTGATACCCTTACACCACACACATAAATTAAAATTAAATATTTTTAAAAAAGATTCAGGGTGGCCTTGAATTCAGAGATCTGCCTGCCTCTACCTCCCACTGCTGGGACTAAAGGCGTGTGTTCACTGGACTGTAATATTTACTTCTATAAGGGTCTTATGTGGTCCAAGCTGACCTTGAATTTGCACCCTTCTACCTCAATCTCCACAGAATAAAAGGTATGTGCTGCCATGCTTGGCTCAAAAAGAGGAAACTTGATGATAAAGAATTGGCTTTACAGCTGGGCGTGGTGGTACACGCCTTTAATCCTAGCATTTGGAGGCAGAGGCAGGTGGATTGATAGGAGTTCGAGGCTACCCTGGTCTACAAAGTGCCTCCAGGACAGCCAAGACTAACACTGAGAAACCCTGTCTTGAAAAACAAACAAACAAAACCCAAAAAACCAAACCAAAGAATTGGCTTTACGCTGAGCGTGGTGCTGCATGCACTTGGAAGGCAGAGACAGGTGGATCTCTGTGAGTGCAAGGCCAGCCTGGTCTACAACGCAAGTCTAGGATAGCCAGGGCTGTTACTAGAGAAATCCTATCTTGTTAAGAAAAATTGGCTTTACACCCAAGGGACACAGCACCACCAAAAGACGTTTTTACATCCTAGTACATGTAGGAAGTGGAAAGGAGAGCACTGAAGCCTTGGAACGTAGTCTAGTGGTAGAGCATTTGTTTATCATTCACGAGGTCTTGGGTTCAATCCCCAGGCCTGGACTAAGGTACTAGAGGGAGAGAGAGGCCAGGCGAATGTGGATAGGGCAGTGTTAGAAGAGGGCTGCTCTATGGCTGAAGAACTGAGGCTCTTCTGCACAGCTGAGACTGCTCTAGACTGTTTTCCCTAGAGGTAGGAGGCAAAGACGCTTGCTGACAACAGAGATGGGACTGGGAATGGCATACAGTTTTCAGAGTGGGTGGTAAAGCCTGAAATGTCTCCGGTGGGTAGGGAGGAGTGTACAAAGAAGCTGGCCCTAGGAAGCTGAGGGAATCCCAGGTAGACACAAGGCAGGGAGGTCTTTGAGATAGGGTCTCAACATTGCAGGCAAGGTTGGTCTGAAATATGTAGGAATTGTTCTATCTTGTCTTATTGAAGGCTGATGACATGGTTTTTCTCCTGCAAATATGGCAGCCGTGAATTTGAGGGTTTGAAGACTCTGGGGTTGGTGGGACAAAGGGCAGGACGGGAAGAGAACTGAGGCCTCCTCAGTCACTCACCGAAACGCGAGCTGCGGACACCCTGGCTGGGTTGGGGAGGAGCACTGACTGCCAAAGCCAAGTGCAGTGGCTCAGGCCTTTAATGCCAGCATACTAGAGGCAGAGGCCAGAGCATCTCTGAGATGGAGGCTAGCCTGGTCTACAGAGCAAGTTCCAAGACAGCCAGGGCTCCGCAGAGAAATCCTGTCCCGACCCCATCCTCCCTGCTCCGCCCCCCCAAGAAAAAATAAGTAAAAGTAGGTGACAGGAGGGCGGCAGCTAAGGCTTGAACAGCTGTGATGGTTACAGTCGCCCACCGGTGATGATTCTGCGCTTACTGGGTCCTTCCTCTCCTTCAGTGTCCAGGACGAAGAGGAAAAGCCTCAAAGGAAGCTCCTGCAGGAACTCCCAGAAGCTCAGCAGTTTGTGGGCCTTGCCTCACCTCCGGAGCCCCAGGCACCTTCTCAGAAATCCACTGCCTCCAAAGCAGCTCCCTCCCCAGCCTTAGAACCTCTGGACCCCTCCCATTCACCCCCAAAATAAAGGAACCAAAAGTGGACACAAGTATGAATCTTAAATTATTATTATTTCTTCCTGTCACTTACACCCGAGGCAGGGGGCAGGGGTAGATGAAGGGAATGGGGGAGGGGGGAATGCTTTCCCCCACTAAGGCACTGAGTGGGAAAGCCACAAGTAGATTGAGTGGAGGCCACATTGTCCCCACTCTCTGGGACTAAGCCCCAGGTTTCTCCAGCCCTGGGCTTCCCCTATCACCTGAAATGCTAAGATGAGGCCCAGGGCACCTGACCTCCCTCCCTCCTAATATATTACATTATCACTTTTTAAATAGATACAGGGACTGGTCCCGCCACCCCTCCCTGTGTGACCCCTCCCCACTGTCGGGGGTACCTGGGCAGCTGTGCAAATGGGCATAGAGGGTGCATGGAGAGAGGAGAGCACCGGGCCCCTGAACCTGCCCCCTTTAAGGAGGGGAAAGGGCCACCAGGCCAAAGGGGGTAAATAGTGCAAGGCAGAGCCCAGGCCGCAATGGGGGTCCAGCACCCAGCAAGGAAGGGGTAGGGGTGAAGATACTTTCCCCACCCCAGGAGAATTGGTAAGTTAAAAATGTGAAATTGGATTTCAACAAGACCATCACAAGAGGCTATGTACAGAATGGGGTGGACTCAGTCCTAAGAATGACAGGCAAGATCCGAGGAAAGTCTCCTTTCCCCTAGGTCCGCTCTGCAGCTCACTTTCCCCAGGGGAAAGTGAGTTGCCTAGCCACCCTGTTGGTAAGAAGGCACCCGCTCACAGGCTGGGATGGCTGGGTGTGACGTTGGTTCACTAAAAGTGGTCGCTGGGGGGCGCTCGCCCTTACAGGGCATGGCCACCAGATGGCGCCGGCTCGCCCGCTCCCCACAAGGCTACTACAACCCCTCACCCCATCCCACACCCAGCGCCCGCCAGCCCGGGGGCGGCGTGAGTCAGGGGCAGCAAGCAGCAGAGGCGGCTCTAACTTGCACCTGGGCGGGGAGGTAGGGAGGAGAAGAGGGTAAGACGCCCGGCCCGCCCTGCCCTCTGGCCCCAGGGAGGGAGCGCCAGGAACAAGACATTCCCTGCCCCAGGACGCGGGAGGGGAGAGGTGGAGAGCTCCCTTAGCTGGGCGGAGCCCTCCTGCTACCCCCTGGGGCGGGCGAGCCAATCAGGCCACCCTGCCCCCTTCTTCTCCAGGACCCCATGACTCAGCGTTGGAACTGGGTGGAGGGGGACCGGGATGGCTCCGTCCTTACAGGCCCAGTCTCCCCATACCCCAGTCTTTCAAGCTTCCACCTTGTTTCCCCCCACTTACCCTTCCTTTGCCACCCCCACGCCCCTTTGCATAATTTACGGCCAGGAAAAGGGAACAGAAACCAGGAAGGAGGGGTCTCGGAAGGGAGGGGCGGTCCACCCCCTCACACACAGCCAAAACCCAGGGGGCATGGGAGTAGGGCCACGCTTTGGTCCCAAGCCCCTGCCTCCTAGAAACCCGCATAGCCGAAGTAGGACCCCACAAATCAGAAAATAGATTATTGCTTCAATTCCCCAGTAGCAGCTGGGGACAGGGACCCCACCTTTACCTGTGTGTGTGTATGTATGTGTAGTATGTGTGAGACACACGCACACACACACACACACACAAATATATTTCATGTATTAACTCCTTGGGTGATCACCCCAATCTAGAGAGCTTGTGCCCCAAAACCTCAGCTTGGAATCGGAATGAAGGCTCTTGGGGAAAGCGGTTGGTTCTGAGGCCAACAGGGCTTGTCATGGTGTCCTAGGCCTTGTGCTGTTGCAGCCAGGCCTCCTTTTTTTAAGAGGACTCCATGGAGCCTTCAGCCTGTGGTGTGGTAGGTGTCCCCTCCTCCTCCTCCTCCTCAGGGGGCCCTTGTGTAGTGACCGGTGGTCCTGTGGGAGCCGGCTGCTCCCATAACCGAGCCAGGGAGATGCGGAAGGTGTCCAGGTGGCCGTTGGAGAGGTCAAGGCCAGCAGGGGGCGGGGCGGTGGTCGAGGGCGGTGGGTAGTGAGGTGGCGCATCGTCTTTGCGGCGCCTCCGGGTGCGCACCTCTAGGCAGTTCTGGCCCTTGAGGTGGCGCTGCAGGTGGTCCTCCTTGGCGAAAGCCTTGTGGCACAGGTGGCACTCGTAGGGCCGGTCCCCAGTGTGCAGGTGCATGTGGTTCTTGAGGTCGTAGCTATGCAGGAAGCGGGCCGGGCAGTGCGGGCACGAGTAGGGGCGTTCTCCTGTGTGTTTCCGCATGTGGATCTTAAGCTTGTCGTTCCTAGTGTGGGAGGGAGGGGGAAGGGTAAATAATATTCAGGATTCAGGGTAGTCTCCCCAGCCCATCCCGGCTGTGCTCGCAGGCCACATCCCACTCTCACCACGGAAGATACCCTTTCTGATTGGCCTTTATCTGCTATCGTGTGCTTCTCTGCCTCCAGCGCACTAGACTACTCACGATCATGCCTTTGGCTGCCTTTCTGCCTCCCCACCTCATTCCAGGAACCCACCAGAACCATCCCATCCGCTTTCATTCAGATCTCACTCACACCCACCCCTCAGTGAGTTCTGCGCCCTGCCCCCCCTCCCCCACTTGGTGCTCACCTGGTAAAACGGACGCCACAGACCTCACAGGCAAAAGGCTTCTCACCAGTATGGGTCCTCATGTGGCGCGGCAGTTTGCCTGCCCCATGGATTATCTTGTGACAGACCGGGCACTCTTGGGGCATCTGTGAACGGCGTTTACGCACCAGCTTGTCTTGGCCGTCCAGGCC